>NC_137771.1:15864286-15942305 GCF_963455305.1 Plecotus auritus
GCCAACTAATGCAGTGACTGGCCCCAGATCTTTTGCCTGGCAAATGGAAGAACTGACATTCGAATCCAGGCTGTCTGGCACCTTAGTCGGTGTTTTTACTGGCTTTTGCACAGGCTTCTTGCCCTGAGAATGGAGATAGCAAGCGTCTTATTGGAGAATGTGATGTTACGGGAACTGCCAATATGCACGGGCATTTACTCCACACAGCCCAGTGTGCTAAGTGCTTTGCCTGGATTATCCATTTAATACCAACAACGATCTTGTGAGGTTAGTGCTATTATCGTCCCCATTCCAGTAAGGCCTTCAGAGGACTCCAATGAGGACAAACTCACTCCAGAGCCAGCTTGGAACACTGTCACACTACAATTAGTGAATTATAACTATTAGAGATCATTTTGTTATGCTCAGCTCCACCACGTGGCCAAAAACTGCTCAACTGGGCCTTCCACGTGAGAGAACACAGTTGAAAGTAATAATTAAGACCCACTTCTCTGAGATGGCCTTTGAAATAAATGAGCCAAGTTGTCCCCACTAAGATGTCAGCTTACGGAAAAAAAAAGATAATGGGGAGGCAGCCCTGTCCTGATGGGCAGGGGCAGGGGCAGGGGCAGGAGTGAGAGAAGCAGTTAGAGGAGCATCACCCAGCCATGGGCTACACGGGAGATGAACAGAATGAGCAGTGGCCAATGGGAACTCAGCAGCAGTAATCAGGTTAAACCCACCCAGGGTACTTCTCATCTCAGAATTGTATTTTCATGTCTACCTGTTTGATGTGGGTCTTTTTTATATCTTCCTCTTTTTTTTATGTTTTCTTTTTTAATTTAGAGAGGAAGGGAGAGGGATGGAGAGATAGAAACATCGATTGGCTCCCCCCTGCACGCTCCACAATGAGGATCAAGTCCACAACTCAGGCATGTGCCCTGACTGGGAATCAAACCAGCAACCTCCATTGGCTGACGCTCATGGGCTTTCAGATACTTAAAAATGTGTAACAGGTGAAGTTATACATCTAGTATTTGCTTCAAAAGAACCTGGGAGGCCCTAACCGGTGTGGCTCAGTGGATAGAGCGTCGGCCTGCGGACTGAAGGGTCCCCGGTTCGATTCCGGTCAAGGGCATGTACCTTGGTTGCGGGCACATCCCCAGTAGGGGGTGTGCAGGAGGCGGCTGATCGATGTTTCTCTCTCATCGATGTTTCTAGCTCTCTATCCCTCTCCCTTCCTCTCTGTAAAAAATAAATAAAATATACTTAAAAAAAAAAAAAGAACCTGGGAGTCATGGAGGGGAAAGTAGAAATAAAGATGAAACTGTATTAGCCATGAGATGGGGATTGGGTATGTGGGGATCATTGTACTAAATTGTCTTCTTTTGAATGTGTCTGGAATTTCCCATAAAAAAGAAATTTTAAGTTTATGGAATTGGAAGCATGTATGTTGGTGTGTGTGTGTAGATATACAGATATACTTTTGAATGATAAGCAGAGGGTTTAGTAGGGATTTTATTCCACAGGGTATTTGCTTTGTAAAAAGGGAACAGTACATGGTCCATATTCACAGGAGGATAGTTCTGTTACTTCCTGAACTTGGTCATAACAGTCCTGGGTCCAGCCTTCACCAGTCCTCCAGTAGCCACTGCCACACCTTCATCACTGTCCTTAGCTTCAGAGTCTACAATCCCCACATGGTTCCTGAGTCCAACTCTAGATTCTGTCAAATTCCTAACATGATTCAAAGCGAGAGTGACTGAATTTATGTTTGGTACCAGCAATCTTAAGCCCAAAATGCTTCAAAGATTAAACAATCACACATTTAAAATACATAGAAAAATAATATAGTTAGGATTTATACAAAGTAGATTATTACAAAACAAGTACACTACAAGAAATACATCTTATATCCAAACACAAAAATTTGGAAATATATGTTTAAGAAAAATCATTTATTTTTAAATGCTGAGTGGGAAGGCATAGACTGAGTTCTGCTAGCAGAAATTTTCACTCCATCTCAAGCTTCTAAAAACAGTTCCTGAAGGAGATTAGACAGCTGTTCCTCTTTCCAAATTCTGTTTAATTTCAGCTGTATATTTCCCATAGAATCTTTCTGCCTTTTTGTTGAATTTGGCATTCCTTTCATTAATATAGTCAATATCTGCATCGTCATTATAAGGTCTTCTCCGGCTATATTTGTCTCGTTTTTCAATTCTGAGGGAAAAAGAAAGTAATTTTTAAATTTTAAATGTCTTTTAAAATTTTTTTCAATTTATTAACTTGAGAGAGAGAAACATTGATTTGTTGTTCCACTTATTTATGCATTCATTCATTGATTCTTGCTTGTGCCCTGACCAGAAATCGAACCCGCAACCTTGGCATATCAGAACAGCACTCTAACCAACTGAGCTAGTTGGCCAGGGCTTGTCTTTTTTTTTTTTTTTTTTTTTTGTCTTAATAGAAATAGCCTAGTAGTTGAGAATAGCATCGTTACACTTAGAACAGCACACTTTGGTGGGTGGGGGAAGCAGTTTTCATCAAGATCAAGTTGAAGCTGCTAATTAACAGCACAATAGCACAACCCTGGGTAAGAACCACAAAATACAGTAATATACAAATTCATCTTCAGAATGCCTCTAAGAAAGCAATGAGACCCCTGTTAGAAACTGGATTGGATACATAAAATATTAAAAGAAGATGACTACAATAATTATATTAATAACTAGAGGCCCAGTGTACGAAATTCATGCACGGGGCGGGGGGGGGGGGGGGGGGGCAGTGTCCCTCAGCCCAGCCTGCACCCTGTCCAATCTGGGACCCCTTGAGGGATGTCCGACTGCCCGTTTAGGCCCGATCCCAAACGGGCAGTCAGACATCCCTCTCACAATCCAGGACTGCTGGCTCCCAACTGCCCTCCCCTGCAGGCCTGATCCCCCACAACTGCCCTCCCCTGTAGGCCTGGTCCCCCCTAACTGCTCTCCCCTGCTGGCCTGGCCCCCCCCAACTGCCCTCCCCTGCAGGCCTGGTCCCCCAAACTGCCCTCCTCTGCAGGCCTGGTCCACCCCAACTGCTCTCCCCTGCTGGCCTGGCCCCCTGCAACTGCCCTCCCCTGCAGGCCTGGTCCCCCCCCAACTACCCTCCCCTTCAGGCCTGGGTGCCCCCCAACTGCCCTCCCCTGCAGGCCTGGGTCCCCCCCAACTGCCCTCCCCTGCAGGCCTGATCCCCCACAACTGCCCTCCCCTGTAGGCCTGGTCCCCCCTAACTGCTCTCCCCTGCTGGCCTGGCCCCCCCCAACTGCCCTCCCCTGCAGGCCTGGTCCCCCAAACTGCCCTCCTCTGCAGGCCTGGTCCACCCCAACTGCTCTCCCCTGCTGGCCTGGCCCCCTGCAACTGCCCTCCCCTGCAGGCCTGGTCCCCCCCCAACTACCCTCCCCTTCAGGCCTGGGTGCCCCCCAACTGCCCTCCCCTGCAGGCCTGGGTCCCTCCCAACTGCCCTCCCTTGCTGGCCTGGTCTCCCCCAACGGCCCTCCTCTGCTGGCCTGGTCACCCCTAACTGCCCTCCTCTGCTGGCCTGGTCACCCCTAACTTCCCACAACTGCCCTCCCCTGCAGGCCATCTTGTGTCCACATGGGGACAGCCATCTTTGACCACATGGGGGCAGCCATCTTGTGTCTTGGTGTGACGGTCAATTTGCATATTACTCTTTTATTATATAGGATAACCACAGCTAATATGGAATGCACAGTATGTGAGGCACTATCCTTAATATTTCACATGTATTAACGTCTAAAATACAGATTCATTCCACTCTGCCTCATATTTACCCCATCAGTATAAGAAATGCAAATGTAGTGGAGGTACATTCACTAGAACATTCTTACGTCTTCAAATCAAATAGCAGAGTGATTACTAAATAAAAGTTCTTAAAGAAGAATAATTTTCTTTAAATCCTTCTCTGCTTCAATTATAACAATTCAATTTTATCAATATTTTGTTTGCTTCTCCATTCCAAATCATATGGACTCAACTCATACTTGCTGTCCCCAAAACCACTGTAGATGCTAAGTCAGAAATTAGCAAGTATAATATTTGTCTATTCAATTCATTCTAAGCTTATTATGTCCATTTTGCCATTAAGCACTTAAAATTTCACACTGCTCTAATGAGTACTTACTGTTTTTCCAGATCTGTGACCATCCTATCAATTTCCTGAGTGGAAGGCACATGCGTTCCATGAAGAAGACTGTTGGATGTTGGGAAAAACTCTTCTCCACTGAAAAGACAGCAAAATGAACTTATAGTAACAATACAAGTGCACCACATTTCCTAATTTCAAAGTAAATAACCATTCACAATGAGAGATAAAAGAGAGACACGTATTTACTGTGGGGTGGCTCCCACCTTAACTTTAAAAAAAAAAATACAGAGCTCTGGCCCGTATGGCTGTTGGTTGGGTATCATCCCGTGCACCAAGATTGCTGGCTCACCCAGCCAGCGTGGCTCAGTGGTTGAGCATCAACCTGTGAACCAGGAGGTCACGATTCAATTCCTGGTCAGGCCATCTGCCCAGGTTTGTCAGCTTGATCCCCAGTCAGGGGTATGCAAGAGGCAGCCAATCAATGATTCTCTCTCATTGTTGATGTTTCTCTCTCTCTCATCCACTCCCTTCCTCTCTGAAATCAATAAATAAAAATATTTTTAAAAAAATAAAAAATAAAAAGATTGCTGGTTCAATTCCTGATCGGGGCACATGCCAGGATTGCAGGCTTGATCCCCAGTAAGGGGAATGTAGGAGGCAGCTGACTAGATGCTTCGCTTTCACATCAATGTTTCTTTCTCTCTCTTTCCCATTCTCTCTAAAAATCAATTTAAAATCTTAAAAAACAAAAATACAGAATTGGAAGGGATCTAATAAGTCACTTATTCTGACCCCTTCGTTCTATAAATGAAAGAGCCAAGGGCCAGAGTCAAAGGGCTCGCCTCCAAGTTCAGGTATTTCTCTCTCCACTAAAGCAGGGGTTGGCAAGCTCCACCATCTGTTTTTATAAACAGTTTTACTGGGACAGAGCCACACCCATTTGTCTATAGGTCCTCTATGATGCTTTCACATCACAGCAGCAGAGCCGAGTACTAGCACTGTGACAGAGACCATATAGCCCACAAAGCCTAAAATGTTTACTCTCTGGTCCTTTACCAAAAAAAAAAAAGTTCGCACATGCTGGCACTAAAGCATCTGCCTCTTAAAAGAATATCAGAGTGAATAGAATAATCTGGTTTTAACCACTCCACACTCAGTCTTGGGACGCCCAGCTAGAAAGATAACCAGATGATGAGCTTAACTGCTGTGGTGTGAGCAATAAATATTGTTGTGGAGGTCAGAAATCATTCTTAACACAGCTGCCTGATAACCCATACCTAAACATTACCTAAGCATTATTTATGTGTGTATGGTTGTATATATACTCACACACAAATATGTCTACCTCAGGATGCAAAAAAAAAAACACACAAAAACTTGCATTACTGTCAACTTACTGCTTTTCCCTCAGTCTCTCATATGTTTCCATGTCAGGTTTGATCTGTTTGGTCAACCGATGATACTGGCGTAACTGGGCAGCAGCATAATCTAAAAAGAAAATGAGAATCAGACATAACATACTTCCTTGTTTGGTCATTACAATTCAGGGGGGAAAATCTAAATTATTATTAGTAATATATGCACAAGACACCAATCTAAGCAGAACCTCTTATCCTGAAGATGCTGACAATACAAGCCTCGATTAATTTTACCACGAAGAATAAAAGAATCCAGCTGACTGAAGTATAGCCATTACTGCTGCCCCAGGAGATGTATTTGTATTTTCTTGGGTTTATGCCTCTTAGAGAATATCCCTGAAGGGGCGTATCCTTTCATAAATCAGAAACATTGAAGGCGATGCTTAACCTAACAGGCCCATTCAATAAAGTAAAAGCCAATTTGACCTGAAAATCCCAGGTCGGGGTTTTTCCTCTTCTTTTTCCTCTCCCATCTTTCTGCATCTTCAGCACTGATCTCCAGTAACTTCACTTTCTCATAGTCCTCCCCTCTGGCTGCACATTCCTAAAAAGAAAGGAAAAAGGCTGAAACCAGCAATTATGATACAAACAATTATTTTATCTATTTTAAAACAGGAAAGATTGAATAAAATTATCTAGCAATACTTTTAAAATAATGATTAATCAAAGAAAATTCGGGAATCTGCTATAGTATATAAGAAATAAGCACACAGATTTAAAAATAATATTTATTCAGCATTTATTAGGTGTCAGGCCCTGTTTTACAGGCACTGGCTCATTTAAGTCATAATTAACTCAATTATTATCACAGCCTCCATTTTACAGATGAGAAAACAGAGGCACAGACAGGTTAGATAACTCTCCCAAAGTGTTGCAGCTAGTAAAAAGCAGAGCCAAGATCTGAACTCTGGCAGTCTAGCTCTAGAGCCAGTGTACAAAACCACCTTGTTTTACTGTGTCAATACAACAGAAAGACTGAGTAAACCACTTAAGAAACAGCAGAGGCGTTCCTAACCTTTTTCTTTTCTTCCTCCTGTAGTTCCCACTCCAAACGAGCTTTTCTGGCTTCCCAATTTGCAGGTAACTTAAGTCTTTTATCTTCTTCCACAACTTCCTGGTGATTTAATTTACGGGCTTCATTCTGAAATGTAACAAAAAGTTTATAGCTGAAGCATAAAAATCAATCCAAATAGACCTTGCCTTCTTTGAGGGTCAGATAAGACACATTACCAAGGGGACCCCATTTTATCTTAAAGCAACAGAGAGCCATCAAAGGATTTTAAGCAAGGGAACCACCTAACTAGGTCTGCATTTGTATGGAGTCAAAAAAAAAAAAAAAAAAGTGTTGGGCTGCACTGATTTGCTGCTCCAAAGGCCTGGAGGTTCATGTCAGCTTTACCTGTTTAGCTGTGCAGTCCCTCTGAGCAGGTCCCTTAGGGTTGGATGGGACACGGTTTCACAAAGGGGAAGGACTACTACAGTGGCACTAAAGTCTTCAGATGGCATGAAATAATGTTAAACACATGATGAGAATGACGTTCTACTTTCCAGTCTCTTTTAATCTTGATTAACTCAAGGAAAAAGCCTCAATTTGGGGCTGGGGCTCTAAAACCTATCTTAATATCTCTAATCCTTTCCAAGTCCCCCCTCCTTTTTAAATATTTCAACAGTTTACATTATGGCAAATGAAAGAAATTTTCCAGTTGGATTACTCTGTGAAGAGTCCGTTGTAAAATAAATTTAACTGCATAAAATGAAATGAGCATATCATCTTAAGGGAAAATTAAGTTTGATGTTTCTTAGGTCACAGGCTGGTGGCAGTAAGTCCAGGAAGCCATGTCTCCTAATTTCCAACCAGATGTTCTTTACACAGCCCATCCAAGTAAATATTTAAGTGTGTTTAAGTCGTTATTAGATTAACTTTTGGGGGCAAAGAGAGAGAAATTCCTCTCAACTACCATCCCTTTATTCTTGACTCTGACAATACCCTCCAGGTGAAGACACCAAGAAAACACCTGAAATCAAACAAAGTTGTGTTTGTGGCCCTGAAAGAGACAGCAAACCATAGGGAGCTGTAGGCATTTCAGTGAGAGAGAGTTGGGGGGTAGGCATAGGATTAGGGTATCAGCGGCTGGGGGGGCAGGGGGGAATTCGAGGAAGCGTGGTTGTGCTCTGGATTGCACTGTCAGAAAGCCAATGCATTTTTGATAGAGTATCTTAAGTTTTTACACACGAGGCAGGATTAATGGAGCAAGACCAATGTTTTATTTGGTAGTAACAGTCTATGATGTTAGCAGAAGAGGGGGACGTGTGGTCATTTCTGTGGTTTGTCTCACTACAACAGTCAGAGTGACGCTGCGGTTTTGTGGAACCATGGCCAGGCTGTCCGGCCACTTCAAGTTGAGTCAAGAGCTGTTCTTTTTCCTTTCTCAGCTCCAACTACAGCCAGTTATTTGCTGGACTCTTATCCCTAATATGAATTATCTTCCTTTGCATTTGTCCCCTTTGCTTGGATATTTTTTTCCTCCAACTTCTCTGTCTGATAACTCCTTACTAAATCTTTTAAATAGCAGTTTAGGTGTCTTATATAAGACACTCCCTGGAGCTCCCTCCCCCACCCCTCCACACACACACAGTTTTAATCTCTCCTCTGTACTCCCCGACCTTTGTTCCTAACTCTAGCATGGCATTTACCACAATGAAATTTCTAGCTGTAAAGTTGCCTTTTCTTTTAAGAACAGCGGCCTTATCTTAATCATCTTGTTCCCCACTGACTAGCTCAACCATTGACACTACAGATTTTCATTGAGCTTTTTCACGGATTCAACCAACCTCAGATCTAAAACAGTATTTTCACATTCATTGACACTACAGACTTTCAGAGATTTTTATATTGATTTTTAGAGAGAGAGAGGGAGGGAAGGATGGAGGGAGGGAGGGAGAGGGAGAAAGTAACATTGATAGTGAAACATCCATCTGCTGCCTCCGGCATGCCGCACCCTACCGCAGTTGGAGCTCACAGCATGTGCCCTGATCCAGAACCAACAACCTTTCCAAGCAAGGGGATGACGCCCTACCAACTGAGCCACACTGGCTAGGGCTGCTGCTTATTTTTGAATAAAGAGGCAACCAGCTCTCTTATTAGCATTGGACAAGTTTCTACATATTTCCCTAGTAAAATACAGAGTTTGTTAGAGTACAGCAAGGAGGCTGCTAGTAATAGAGACTCCCAAACCTAGTTTAGGTAAGTTAAATCAGATGTAGGTGGGAAGAGGGTTGGAGGGGGAATGTGTACAGTTGACCTTTGGACAACACAGGTTTGAACTACAGAGGTCCACTTAAACCAGATTTTTTTTCAGTACCTAAGTACACCCGGCCCTTCCTATCCCCGGGTTTCACATCCACGGATTCAACCAACCTCAGATCTAAAACAGTATTTTCACATTCCTAACTGCAGATCAAAAATACAGCTGACCAGCCCTGGCTGGTTTGGCTCAGTGGATTGAGCGCAGCCTGCGGACTGAAGGGTCCAGGTTAGATTCCGGTCAAGGGCACATGCCCGGGGTTGCAGGCTCGATCCCCAGTAGGGGGCGTGCAGGAGGCAGCCGATCAATGATTCTCTCTCATCATTGATGTTTCTATCTCTCCCTCTCCCTTTCTCTCTTAAATCAATAAAAAATATATTTTAAAAAAATACAGCTGACCCGCTCTAGCCGGTTTGGCTCAGTGGATAGCGTGTCGGCCTGCGGACTGAAGGGTCCTGGTTGGATTCTGGCCAAGGGCACATCCCGGGTTGTGGGCTCGATCCCCAGGCAGGGGCATGCAGGAGGCAGCCGATCAATGATTCTCTCTCATCATTGCTGTTTCTCTCTCTCTCTCTCTCCCTCTCCCATCCTCTCTGAAATCAGTAAAATTATACTTTTTAAAAAATACAGCTGACCCTTGAACAACGCCGGGATTATGGGTGCCGCCCCCGCACAGCCGAAAATTCGAGTATAACTAATACTGTTTTCATTCTGCGCGGTAGGTTGAATCTAAGTATGCGAAGGGGCAACTGTAGAGTCCACAGTTACATATGGATTTTCGAGTGCGGGGTTCAGCACCCCTAAACCCAGGCGATGTTCAAGGATCAACTGTATTTTCTTTTTTTTTTTTTTTTTTTTTTTTTAATATATTTTATTGATTTTTTACAGAGAGGAAGGGAGAGAGATAGAGAGCCAGAAACATCGATGAGAGAGAAACATCGATCAGCTGCCTCCTGCACACCCCCCACTGGGGATGTGCCCGCAACCAAGGTACATGCCCTTGACCGGAATCGAACCCGGGACCTTTCAGTCCGCAGGCTGACGCTCTATCCACTGAGCAAACCGGTTTCGGCGATCAACTGTATTTTCAAAAGTGATTACAACGTGCTACCAGAGTTGAGAACCACCGGGAAAGATCCTGCATCCAGCCACGCGGGTTTGTTAGGCACGCTGCTGCGACTTCCTCGTCCCCCCACAGACATGCAGGGGCCTGACCAATGACAGGTCTCAGCATCTACTCACCCGCTTCAGATGCAGCTCCCGGAATTTGCGCAGTCTCTGCTCGCGCTTCTGGGCGGATAGCTCCTCTGCCGCCGCGAGGGGCTGCTCCTCCTTTGCGCTGTTCGCCAGCACCTGCGACAGGGAGGGACGGCTGTTGGCAGGGCTGGCTCGGCTTCTCCCGGGGCTGCCCAGGCCGATCCCCGCAGGGCCCGCACTGCCGACCCCGACTCCACCGTGTCTACTCCTCCCTGTCCTAGCACCCAGGCATCTCCTCCACCTCTCGCCCCTGTCGGCCCCTGTAAGTCCTCCCACGAAATCCCCTGGGTAGAGCCGGCGGCACTTACCTGCTCGGTTAGAACCGCAGCCGCCATCACAACCCTCTCCTTCCCACTTCCGGCAACAACACAGCACTTCCGTCGGCCTTCTGATAGATATTAATAACCTACGAGACGCCCCGCCCCTTCCTGGCAGCCTGGGAGCTTGGGACCAATCCCTGCTCTTTCTAGCAGTGAGTTGGTTTTCGATTGGGTAGGACCTTGCGCAGCCGCAGAAGACAGGGGGGAGAGCGGTGAGATGAAAAGAGAAGGGCAGGGAAGCGCGCGGAAGGGGACGGCAAAGGAAGAAGGCCGACTCTGGGCCTGGTAAGAAAGTCACCTTGCTGCGTTTTGCTCCCTTAAGCGGAAAGTGTTTATTCTGATTGTCAGCTCTCCCCTGACTACCTTGTCTCACGTGGGCTTTCAAGTACTGTCACATATGGCCCCATTTTAATTTTCTCAAGAGAGTAAGAGATTTCTCTTTGTTCATTTTCCGTTTCCCGCATCAGCGTTGTAAACTGAAGGAGCGCAGATGCGTCCCTCTTGTTTACTCTTAGTCCCCAACAGGGAAACTGTGCATTAATAAAAGTTAATAAAAGATGCTGGATACAAGAGGAATATATGAAAATTATTATTTTCTGCACTAATAACCACTAATTCGACGTAGAAATGAATAAGTAAGCCCCAAAAGGAAAAGAGATCTAGGTATAACATTTAAACGGTAACAGGAAGAAAAGCATAATTTGAGGTACAAAAAAATTAAGTTTGAATAGGTGAAGGATTTTCTGGTTCGAAGACAATATAGAAACGTATCACAAAAGGAGTATCTAAAGCAGTATAAATATAATGCTCCCATCAGAACATTATTCTTTCTGTTTGGGGAACTGTACAATAATGGCAAAAATCCAAAAGCTCAGCCACACCTATATTGGTGAGGCTGGTAGGACTGAATATCGGTGCAACCTCTAGGGCTCAGTAATGAGGATCTTGCTGGACAGTACGGGGAGAAGCCGACCCGGCCCGCCTCCAGCCGGCCCTCCTGGCGGCAAGTACTGGTGGACAGCTCGGAGGAGGAGCAGCCCCTCGGGGCACCAATTCCGGAGGAGGAGCAGCCCCTCGGGGCACCAATTCCGGGAGCCAAAGCCTGCCACCAGGCCAGGCCCCCTGCCCATTTGTTCATATGTGACTGTCATTCAGTGGCATCTACAATCCTCTCAAGTACCTCTAAACAGTGAAATTCATACTTTGGGACACCTGTTTCAAACCAATCCTAAGGGACTTGCTTACATCACACAGGACTTGCTTACATCACACAGTCCTTGAATAGTCAGAATCAGTATATCCCTCTGGCCTTCTTATTCAAAAACAATTGCTTTTCCATCATTACCGCATTGTCCCCTGAAACAGTAAAATAACATTTAAAGATATAATACAGTTGAATGCCTCATCTCCTCTCCCTACGATAAAATCCGAAAGTCTGCTATGAATGGCCTATCCTACAAGTAACATCTATGTGGATTTATTTCCATCCCTGTGCTAACAAACTTTATTTGTACTCATGGTAAAATGAAGTTTGAAAATCAAGTCACCAAGAAGTTGTGGAGGAGATTACCTGCAAACTGGGAAGCTAAAAAAGCTCTTTTGGAATGAGAATTGCAGGAAAAAAAAGAAAAAGGTAAATAAAATTCATATCCTCATAAGCTATAGATCCAAATATTATATTGTGTTTTGTTGAGGCAGTATACAGTCAAGCATTCTGGCTCTGATTCCTCATCATTTGTAGCTCAGAAAACTGAGAATAAAATACGTAAAACATTGAGAACAGTGCCTGATACTGGAAATTCATTCTAGCCCCAAAATGGTAGCCACCCACCATATGACCATTGATTACATGAAATGTGGCTAGGGCAAATTAAACTGTGCTTTAAGTGTAAAAATACACACTAGGTCACAACACACACACACACTAGTGTACACACACACACACAGTAAAATACCACAGTATTTCTTTTTTTTATTTAAATAACTTTTTACTTTCCTTCTCCAGATAGGAAGCCTACAAAATTTATACTTTATCAAGAAAATACAGGGTCAGTCTTTCCTAAGAGGCCTTGTATTTCAACTCCCTGGGCCAGAAACTGCTACTGGACAGACTGAACCAAGCCAAGGGAAGATCCAACTATAATCAATCTACTTTCTGACCAATGGCACGCAGGGTTCCTGACCTCCTCCATGCTCCGGATTCTATGTCTATTCAGCCATGTGAGCATGGGCACTTAGGAGAAATGTGCATATCACTTCAATCATTTCCCCACTCCTGGATTTATCTTGGTCCAAAGTCTGCTTTCTGCCAACAGTAAACCCGAGGTCAGGAGGCCAGAGGTTCTCAATGTCTACACGGGGTTCCTTTGGAGGCCCAGCAACAACCCTTTCCTTCAAGATCCATTCCCTACCTTTGGATCACGCTAACCACACACAGTAATTACCCTGAGTTCCCGAGGCCGGATGGCATCAGATGAGGATGACGCCGGGACCAAGCCTGCTAAAGAGAAGGCGAGGTGGATGCCTCACAGCATTTCTTATATTGTGTTGAAATATTTTAGATATACTGGGATAAATTAATTCACTGGTGTGAATTAATACCGTATTTCTATTGGACAGCACTGAATCTAGATTCTTGATACAAATTCTCATCTTGCCATACAGTCATGCAATGCATAACAATGTTTCAGTTCATGATGGAATGCAAATATAAAGGGTTGTCCTATGAAATTACAGTGGACCTGAAAAATTCCTATTACCTAGGGAGGTAGTCACTGTAGCAAACACATTACTTAGGTGTTTTCTGGTGATGCTGTGTAAACAAACCTACTTAAGTATAGCATAATTATGTACAGTACATAGTACTTGACAAATAATTGTTACTGGTTTATGTATTTATTTTTTATCTTTTTTTTTTTTAATGTTGTTGCTCTTTAGAGGAAGGGAGAGATAGAACACATCCCCCACCAAGAACTGAGCCCACAGTCTGAGCATGTGCCCTGACCTGGAATCAAACCTTGACCTCTTGGTTCCTGGGTCAGCATTCAACCAGTGCCACACCAGCTGTGCTTTTTATCTGAAAGTGTACTTTTAGTTTGCTGTAAAACAGTATGCCATGTTACATCATGTTTACACTCTTGGTTGCATTTGCTCTTGTGTGCTTTATTTCTAGCCCAGGAGCAATAGGCTTAGTGGTCGGCAAACTCATTAGTCAACAGAGCCAAATATCAACCGTACGACGATTTAAATTTCTTTTGAGAGCCAAAGTTTTTAAACTTACACTTCTTCTAACGCCACTTCTTCAAAATAGACTCACGCAGGCCGTGGTGTTTTGTGGAAGAGCCACACTCAAGGGGCCAAAGAGCCGCATGTGGCTCGCGAGCCGCAGTTTGCCGACCACGGGGCTATACCATATAGCCTAGGTGTGCAGCCTGTACCATCCAGGTTTGCGTTAAGTGCCCTCTGTTTGCACAATGATGAAATCAGCTAACTACCCATTCCTCAGAACATATTCCTGTGGTTGAAGTGGCACATGACTGTATTGTCCACAGATTATGTGGTAACAGGGTATCTCACCAAGTAATTGTATTCCAATTATGTAATGACAGCTTGTCTGGGGGTATGCAGTTTCTTGTGTTTCAAAGCATAGGAGAGATTAAACATAGTCCTGGCCAGGCTGAAATAACAAGGTTAAATTAGACAAGGATGGAGCAATTATGAGAAAAAAATGAATATAACTATTTCTTTTCAGGATACTGGGAAGAAAAAATGAATAGACTAAGAGAAAATTAAATAGGGAAGTCTCAAGCATAATAAGAGGCTGGATCACTGTAGAAGTGCAATCTCAGAAACGGCACATATCCATAGCAACTAGCCAGACCTCTCATGTTAAATAGCTATTTGAATATAGGTCATAATCAAGATTGGAGTTACCAGCTAAGTGACAGTGAAAAAATCTATTGTCAATTACTTTAAGTCTCCCTTACAAGGAAATCCTTAAGTTATGTAATTTTACTAAAATACCAACTAATACTAACAGGTTGCTCAGGTTAACCACATTTTCAGTTATAAATCTTAAAGCCAATCCTTGTATAACCAGGCTGACGCCCACCATGTTCTGCATGCACCTCCTCGTAGTCATCACATGTAATAGCGACCAGTTGTTCCACCGTTTGGTCTATTTGCATATATATATATATATATACACACACACACACACACATACATATATATATGTAGACTAGTGGCCCAGTGCTCAAATTCGTGCATACGTCGGGTCCCTCAGCTTGGCCTGCGGGGATTGGGCTGAAACTGGAAGTCCAATGCCGCCTGCCATTCCCGCTCATCCTGGCCCCACTGTGCCTGCTGCGGGCTCACGCCCAGTCAGTCCTGATCGGGAGAGGCTCGCGCTGCTGCAGCAGTACTTGCCAGCCATGAGCCCAACTTCTGGTGCCCGTCCCCATCCCAAAGGGTGTGGGGGCCCAGGACACAAAGGGCCCTCCCGGCAGGCAGTGGAATGCCCTTGCCAGCCCAGGATCCGGATCCGTCCTGCTGACATTCACACTGGTTGTCAGGAGCCACCTGGCAGTCGCGAGCCACCTGGCAGTCGCGAGCCACCTGACAGTCGCTTTTATATCGTTTCTTCCTTGTGGGGCATCTAGGGAGGGGAAGTGGCCACAGTGCCTGAGGCCAATAGCACTGTCAGGATCATGCCTGCAGCGCTGGTTTTTGTTGAGCAACCAAATGACTGGTCGACCAGTCGCTTAGCCTTTTGTATATATAGAAGATATATACAACAAAGTCAGACTAAAATAGTAAAAACAAATTTATTTACAAATATATATACAATAGTTTAATTACTGTTTCTTATAAATTCCATTTCTATGTAACCAATTGATACTATACAAAACATTTACAAGTATATATAGAAGACTCCCACCTGTACATAACAACTCTGGTCCATCTGTGCTAATATCTGCAAAATAAATCTAAAATGTTAACAATTACCACTAAGTTGCTCATAGGAATGAAATAATGCCATAGAAAACACAAACTTGCAATAAAGTGCATTTCAAGCAACCTTAGCCATCAGTTCTCTTTTTAAATAGGTTTCCACAATTCATATGGACTTTTTTTCTGATTTATTTTTAGGGATCCTGAAGAGGTCTCTTCAGCAGTTTTTGCTGATTTCTGAAGCACTGGCTTTGCTACGGAATTCTGTAAGAGAACAAATTTTCAAGTCAGCTTCCCAGACACATATATATTGTACATACTTAAAATATTTGCTTTACACAATACATTAAATAATTCCATTTAAGACTGAAATTTAAGAGACACCAACCAAATGCCAAGTGTGAACCTCATCGATAACCTCACTCAAACTTAGGCCCAGAAACGGCCAAGTATAATCAAACATATGCAAGACATACTACAATAGTGAGGTGTTAAAAATGAGGACAAGGCCTAGATGGTTTGGCTTAGTGGATAGAGCGTCAGCCTGTGCACTGAAGAGTCCTGGGTTCAATTCCAGGCAAGAACACATGCCTGGGTTGCAGGCTCGATCCCCAATGGGAGGTGTGCAAGAGGCAGCCAATTAATGATTCTCTAATCATTGATGTTTCTAATCTCTCAAATAAATAAAAAAAGGGCGGGGGGGCAGGGGGGAGACAAGCCCTGGCCAGTGTGGTTCAGTTGGGTGTCTTCCTATGCACCAAAGGGTTACCCATTCCATAGGAGACCTGCAGGAGGCAGCCGACAATCACTCTTACATCAATGTTTCTCTCTAAAAGTTCAATTTAAAATTTTTTAAATTGGCACAATAATATATCGAGATTAGCCCTGGCCAGTGTGTCACAGTAGTTGAGTGTTGGCCTGCACACCTAAGGGTTAAGGGTTCAATTTCTGGTACACTCCCTGCCCCTGGTCCTACAGGAGGCAACCAGTCGATGTGTCTCTCACATCAATGTTTCCCTCTCTTCTCCTCCCTCTCCTCCCTTCGATCCCTCTCTGAAAAGCAATGGGAAAAATATCCTCAGGTGAGAATTAAAACTTATGCATACGAGTGAGTGAGTGAGTGAGTGAGTGTGTGTGTGTGTAGAGAGGTATTAAGTTTATAAAGTGACTTAGTAGGCCCCCAATTATCACGGCAGACAAAAGCCCACATAACGGATGTTATGTCCCAAGTCCAATTTTTGAGTAGTCAGTGGTTAGATACTTACATTAGAGCTAGTGCTTTTTTGCTGGGAAGACTTTTCATTGGCATTTTTAGTTCCATCTTCTGTTAGCTTTTCCGATAGCTAGACAGGAAGAGAAAATACGTATTTTTAAAACCATATTTTTGGTTTAGAGTACTGTATACAAAAGCAGCCCAACTGCATATAAATTTAGCTGTAGAAACACAGCAAATCAAGTTGGATCTAACCATACAACTAATAGTGTAAACACTGGAATGTTTTTCCCGTTAACAAAATTGATACAATAAATGGATGTGATGAAGACAAATACAACTTAACTCTGAAAGTCAAGCCATACCAGAAAATACCTAGTTACAAAGAACTAAGCTGCGATTTTAAACCGGTGTGCTGCAAGAATTTCTACAACATGCAATACCTGACTATTTAGTCAGGGGCACTGATCTCTTTTCCCTTTTATTTGGCAACAGCCAACACAATAGCTATCTGGTGTGAATGAATCAAAATTAAACCTTTTAAATCATAGCATAAAAATATATTTTTTGGTGTGCCACAAAATTTTAGTAATTATAGTTTATGTGTGCCATGATATGAAAGAGGTTGAAAATCGCTGAACTAAGGCATTAGCCCAGTTGGGCACCTAGTCGTCTGAAAAAGCAACTCAACTAAGATTTTGTCTACTACTAATACTTAAGCATACCCATAACTGAGTCTGAATGATAGGATTATCTAGGTAATATCTTTCCTGTTTACACAGACTATCAATTCTTAACTACCTTAAACCTTTAAAGTTATGGATTTTATGCTCTGGGTTTCAACATAACTTAAAGAATGAATTGCAATTTGCCGGTGCACATCCTGCACATTTCTGTAGAATTATAAACTTATCTGCAAGTGAAGCAGGCCTCTTCTTCTGTAATCTCTCAAAACATCTGGAATATATTGCATATATTATGAAATGGACATCTCCATCACAGATGCCCCAACATTACAAAGTGCACTTTAGTTTAAAACTGTCTTCAGTATCTTATCCAAATAGTACCTATCCCAAATTCTAACATGCACATGGATCTACCAACAAAAACTAAGCTTTCAGTGTGTGAATATAAACTTCAAATTAGTTAAACCTCTGATGCTTTTATGGCCATGTATCAATTACCAACAGATTTTCTTCAGCAATGTCTGGAGACCACATTCATGATTTCTATAAGACAGAAATAAAGCAGGTAAACTATACTGTATGTTGAGTACAGAATTTCTGGGAACATTATGCTGGAAATGAAAACTACAGATACTCTGTAAAGACAAGTTAGAAAAATTTGGTAACTACATAGAAATCACCAAAGTACCAGCTACAATCATGAAAGCAATTAATTGTGTCAACTGAAAATAATGGTCATTCATCTCCCACTTTTATGGAAGAGACTAAGTCTAGTGATGTCAGATCTGTTGTTTTTACTTTACAAATTACATTTAGCTAGCCTTTCCAAGAAGGCTAAGATAAATTGAATAAAAATGCTAATCAGGTCTTTCTGGCAGCAGCTTTCTGAAGATTTTGTCTGGATAAACCTAGAATACTTACCTCAAACTTTGCACCATTATTTGATACAGCTGTTTCTTTAGCTACAGGAACAACTCTGAGACTAGGGGGCAATTCAAAGTTGGTTGTTCCCAAGGCTTTTGCTGCATTGGCTTTTGCTATTTCTAACAGCTCCATTCGATCTACAAAAGAAACACCAAGATATTCCTTAAACTTACAGTATTCCCCAAAAGAACTCAGAATCACAAAATAAGGTTGCCTTTTATTTATAATAGCAAAACAAATATATAAAATATACCCTTATTCATGAAACTATTTTCTACCTCTTTTGATGAGTAAAATAAGCATCCCTAAATAATTTCAAGTTTTCAGTTTTCCTGACCAAAGTCCTAGTCTTCACATTGTTTTGCTTTCTCTTCAAATATGTATTCTGAACATCGTACTTAAAAAAAAACTTTTCATACAGTACATCTCTCTCAACGAATGAACCATCACTGATAAATTACTAAATCCATTTTAAGACTTATAAGTGTTGTTTTTTTAAAACCTATCCTTTTCTGTTCCTGGAAGTCATTTGTTTTGTAATACTGGAACAAAATCCTTGTTGTTGTTTTTGGCAATATAGTATTAACTTTTGAAAAAAGGAATGCTTTGATCCTGTTTTTCACGTTCTACAATGAACTTAGCAGAAACTTAGGGCGGGCAGCCGAAGTCACTAACATTTACAAGACTCCACAAAGTGCCAGCCACCAGGAGGGAAGGTTACCTACCTGTGTGTGGCCAGAGCCACTTACCGCCCACAGCTTAATCGCAGGGGGAAGAAATGGTGTCCACTTAAAAAACTGTAGTGTAGTTTTAACTGTTAGCCTGCTAACGTCTTCCTCCCTAACAAAACTACTGAGACTTCATGCACCAAAGAAAATGAAATTATTGAAAACCACACCGCAGTTTCTCACACTGTCGGCGCACGTGTGAAAAGGAGCCGAGGGAGGAGGTAACTGCACCTCTCACTCACCTTTCTCACTTAAGCGAAAAGGCGTGGGGCTCCGCGACCTCGACCTGGATCTTCCCCGCCAACTCCCGTGCTCCTCCGGGTACACTGTGCGACCAAAGCCGTAGTAGCGTCGCCCCCGCGTGACCGCGTAGGCCCTTCGGTAATACGACCGTCCCCGAGAGCGGGACCGGCTGCGGGATCGGTCTGGCGACGGAGACCGATAGTACCTCCTGGAGGAGCCGTAGTGCCTCTCCCGGTACTGGCGGCGGCTGCGGGACCGCGACCGGCTCCGCGAGTAAGACCGCGAGTAGCGCCTGTACTTCCTCTGGTGGCGCCTTCGGGACCGAGACCTGGACCTGCTCCTGCGTCGGGGCCGGCTCCCACTGCTGCTGTACGACCACCGACTGGAGCCGCTGGAACGGGACCGCGAGCTTCTGCAAGAGCGGCTTCGGGTCGCCGAGGACAGCCGGCTGGACCCGCCCGAGGCCGCCGGGGACTGCAGGGGCGAGCCCGGCCACATATCGTTCACGTAGTTTGACATCTGGGCCTGCGGTAGGAAGCTTCCTTGTCTCTGAGGATCGTTCCCGAAGATTCGGTTCCTAAAAACGGAGAGGGGAGGGGAGAAGTGACGTCCCGGAAGTAAGGCCTGCGGGTGGTTGGGGGAGGGGGACTACGGGCCTTGACAAAGCAAAGGAGACTCCAATTCCGCTGCAGTCGACGCCAGACGCCGACCTTCCCGCCAGGCCAGCGGCCCCCTTTGTGCACCACGCTGGGCCCCGCACTTTCTCCGCCACCCACGCCGAGGTTCCCGCGGGTCCGACCTCGCCACCAAAAAACTTACCACAGGCCGCCGACCTTCACGCAGGACGAAGAGAAAGGCCCAACAGACGCCTCCCTTCCACAGCCAGGGATGAGGACGAAGGGGAGTGCCACAGCCGCTCCCGACTGCAAACACCAGACCTGCACCTCCGATCTCCGGACGCGAACTGAGCTGGGCGGTAGCTGACGCGTCGAAAATACTAGAAGCTGACGTGTGGCGCATGTGCAGAAATGTTGGCGCGATGGGCGTGGCCTCCTTTTCGCCCAACCGCCGCCCTTCCTTCCTTACCCCGCCCGCCCCACCCTCCCTGCCTCCCGCCTGGCGCAGGGGCCTCCAGGATGCGCACGCGCGACCGAGCCGCGGGGGAGGGGCTGCTCCATCCGGGGTTTGGAGGCCTGCGGTTGTTTTGTTTTTCTGGTTGAGACTTGCGCCGCGCGACCCCGGCCTCCCAGCCTCTGCCCCACTGATGGTGGCGGAGTCGTTGCCTCCACCCTCTGGGTGCCTCCCTTGGACCTTCCTCCTAACCGGCGATGG
This sequence comes from Plecotus auritus, assembly GCF_963455305.1. Lineage (NCBI taxonomy): Eukaryota > Metazoa > Chordata > Mammalia > Chiroptera > Vespertilionidae > Plecotus > Plecotus auritus. The sequence goes on from NC_137771.1 coordinate 15,884,788, forward strand.
GAGGGCGACCGCGTCGGGGACTCACAGGATCCCTAAACAGGCAATGTTAACGTGTTTGGGCTAGTTGTAAGAAAGGTGAAGACGGATGCAGGATGCAAAGACACCCATAGATGACCTTTAATCAAGGAGGTCAGAATGCGGTCTGAGATGTCATCCCAAGGATACTGTGCTTGGAGTTGGGGATTAAACAACTATTTTATATCTAAGGATTTATAAATAGGATACATTCCACACATACTTATCCTTAATAAAGCATGACAATTGTCTTGAAATAGCTTTTCACTGAGAACCAATCACAACTGTAGGGAGAGTTGTCATATGAGCTTTGCAAGTCAAGGGTGGCATTTTAACCAAAGCCCGTTTCTTTGGAGGGAGATACAAAGTCACTTTTCTCTTGTTCACATTCACCCTCCTCCCTCGCATCCCCTATCCCCAAACTTGCAATAGAATCCGCACCCATCCACGTGATCTCCCTTGCTTGGCACTGTCCACGGTAGGTATCACCCCACACCTCTGAGGAAGCATCCTAAGTGCTGTCACAAGTAAACTGAAAAGACAGTGCCTACCCACCTGGAATTTTCACTGAAAGTTCTCATGAAGCTGTGTGAGAAGAAAAAAATGAGTTTCAGATTTGACAAGTGTAAAAATGATGTGTTAAGGGAAATAATGTGGAACTATGTGTATAAGACAATACAATTTTGAGCTCTTGGTTATGAATAAGAAAAGGGTGGTAGGAGTCTCTGTAGATAGTTCATGATAACAGTCAAATATGTGTCTAAAATAAGGTGACTAGAAAAATTCTGGATGCTACCATTAAGAATACTGAACCCATAACCGTATTGCTTTTCAGCTGCCTCCCTAAAACCAGCGGGAGTCTGCAGTCCACATGGGGGATGCCCCTTGATCACTTGGATGACCTAGGCCCTAGGTCAGTGGTCGGCAAACCGCGGCTCGCGAGCCACATGCGACTCTTTGGCCCCTTGAGTGTGGCTCTTCCACAAAATACCACGGCCTGGGCGAGTCTATTTTGAAGAAGTGGCATTAGAAGAAGTTTAAGTTTAAAAAACTTGGCTCTCAAAAGAAATTTCAATCGTTGCACTGTTGATATTTGGCTCTGTTGACTAATGAGTTTGCCGACCACTGCCCTAGGGGAGTTGGCACTCCTGGGCTCCTTGGGGCAGTAACAATCAAAAAGACCCTCTTGGCCGGCGACCACCCTCAGGACACTGTATAAACAGCGGACGGAAGCACTGGGAAGACTTTTCATTGGCATTTTTATTTATTTTTTTTTAATATATTTTATTGATATTTTACAGAGAGGAAGGGAGAGGGATAGAGAGCTAGAAACATTGATGAGAGAGAAACATCGATCAGCAGCCTCCTGCACACCTCCCACTGGGGATGTGCCCGCAACCAAGGTACATGCCCCCGACCGGAATCGAACCCGAGACCCTTCAGTCCGCAGGCCGACGCTCTATCCACTGAGCCAAACCGGCTTCGGCTTTTCATTGGCATTTTTAGTTCCATCTTCTGTTAGCTTTTCCGATAGCTAGACAGGAAAAGAAAATATATATTTACTAATTCTGGAGCTTCAACCTAAAAGACAGGCTTCCGGTTTCCCATACATCTAGAGACTGTTGAGGTGTTTGGACACATCATCCTTGCTCACAGATCCACAACATGGGAGCATAGACAGTTTACCCAATATAACAGGTAGTGCTATGGTCTGAATGTCTACCCCCGCCCCCCCGCTTCCCAATTCATATAAGTCTAACCCCCAAGGCGATGGTATTAGGAAGTGGGACTTTGGGGAGGTGATTAGGTCTTGCAGGCAGAGCCCTCGTGATTGGGGTTAATGCCCTTATAAAGGAGACCGTAGGGATGTCCTTTGTTATCATCATAATCAGCTAGCTCCTATTAATAATGGAAAGAGAGCAAAGGCGAGACCAGACATTATGAGCATGGTCAGCATCTGGGCAGCTTCACCAGCAAGCTACAGCTTCACGCTCCTCAGGGAACCGGGTCCATTCCCTTCAGATCACTGGCGGAAGGGATCGCACAAAGGGGGAAATGGGCTCATGTGTAGTGAAGTTGGGGTGACCTAAGGAAGGTGCTTGTCTGTCAGGCTAGCCTTGGGAACAGTGGATTGGCTGGATCCCATCAGAAGTGTGTGAAATCTTAGGAAGTAGAAATCCCCAAGAGTTCCTTCTCCCTGTGTCCTTGCTCCATGACCCCACTCTCCCATTCTCTCCATAGCCATATGTGTAAGACAATGGCCCATGACCTTCCGAAACCCACACACAGTAGACTGCCGCTGGGAACACAAGCTAAGCTAGCCAGATGCTGGACTGAACTGGACTGTAATAAGGTACAGAAATTCTGGGCAGTGGTCTTAATTCTGGCCCTGCTGAAGACACAGTTGTACTTTTTCCATAGAGATGGGACCTTGGAGGGGAACCCCCTTAATTTTACATCATTAATAAAGCTTTCCATGAAACCCCACCCTCCTGTGGGGGGGGTCTCAGGAAATCCTTTTCCTTGGGGCACCCTAAGAACTCCACTTCCACCAATAGCACCTTCACCCCTTCCACCATGGGAGGACACAATAAGAAGGCTACCATCTGCAACCTGGAAGAGGGCCTTAACTAGAACCTGCCCACGCTGGCACTCTGTTCTTAAACTTCGAGCCTTCAGAGCTGTGAGAAATGTGCCTGGCTGGTGTGGCTCAGTGGTTGAGTGTCAACCTATGAACCAGGCGGTCATGGTTTGATTACTGGTCAGGGCACGTGCCTGGGTTATGGGCTCAATCCCCAGTGTGGGGCATACAGGGGGCAGCCAATCAATGATTCTCTCATCACTGATGTTTCTATCGCTCTCTCCCTCTCCCTTCCTCTCTGAAATCAATAAAAATACATTTTTAAAAAAAGAACTGTGAGAAATAAATTTCTCTTGTGATAAGCCACCCAGTCTGTGATCTGTTGTCATAGCAGCTGCCTTTATTTCTCTTGAGGATGTTGTTGCTGAATAAAGAAGGATGTAAAACTGACAATTAGCTTTAAATTTGTCCATTTACATATTATTTTCAGAAAAGAGGGAAACGTGAGTGATTGGTAACTTATTTAAGGATCTCATATTCTCTAGAATGTCTACAATTTGGAACTATGCTTGATTATCCATTCAGCAAGCATTTCCCTCAATATCATCATCATCTTCTTCTTCTTTATTTTTACCAGTTACAGGAAAATCACAACATGATTTCTACCTTGGAATAGATTATAGGCATCTGGAAATTACACTGGTTTTAGAAGAGGCAAATACTACTTTTAAAGAACTTGGTCTATGTATAGTATCACATAAAATTAACACCAGTAAAGAGAATTTTATGAAATTTGTAAAATGAAAAATTCAAACACATAAGTTTAACTATATATATATATATATATATATATATATATATATATATATATTCTTTCTGGTAGGGTCTCTATTTTTTTAACAGGAAACTGTGCTCATAGAGACTGCTTTGTTACAACCACAGTCATGTGCTTCATGGAATCTAATTAGAATATACCATTAGAATCTTAAGATTTTTATACTTCCCTTTTTGAAGACCACTTGGTGCTTTCGAAGAATTAACAGTTTTGTTAACAGTGCTTGTGATTCATTCTTCCATTGAGAGCAAGGGCAGAATCACGCAGTCACTCACTGCAGGACACACAGATGGCCAGTGTGTGGCAATGTTTAAATACTCTTCTGAAAGTTGATACCACAGCTCTGTGCATTGATTACAAATGCACCCCAGGATTATATTTTTCTTTTTTATTGCTCAGTTTGCCAAGGTTTGTTTGCCAAACAGAATATGAAAAATGAACATGAGATTTTCTTGCACAATTTTTAATAGATATATGATCAAAATGTAAGCTCAATTGCTTAAGGAAATCATAAACATGATTTTTAAAATATATATTTTTATTGATTTCAGAGAGGAAGGGAGAAGGAGAAAGAGAAACATCAATGATGAGAGAATCGTTGACCTGCTGCCTCCTGCACGACCCCTGTTGGAGTCAAGCTGCCCTGATCAGGAATTGAACCATGACTTCCGGTTCATAGGTCAACAACACTCAACCACTGAGCCAGGCCAGCTGGTCATCATAAACACAATTTAATCACTCAATATGGCTGTAAATAGGTTGTTACTGTGGAGTATTCTGGTATGGACAAAGTATTATTTTCACTAAAAATTCTGAAGACCCAGGTTCTTCCCCTCCCCCATAATACTTAAAAACAAACAAACAAACAACAAAAAATACTGCACACACACACATTTTTGTCGTACAAGAGAAAAGTAAGGAGACATAATAACTAAATATAACATGATCTTCTGGATGGGATTTTGGAACAGAAAAAAGGACATCAAATAAAAACTAAGGAAATCTGAGTAAAGTATTGACTTTAGTTAATAACAATGTATCAGTAGGGGGGGACAAATGGTGACAGAAAATAAATAAATACATGAAGTATCAATGTTAGTTCACTATTTGTAACAAAAGAACCACAAAAATGTAAAATGTTAATACTATGGTAGGTAAGCTGTGGAGGGAGGTAATATGGGAACTTTCTGTACTATTTTTTTTTAAATATATTTTATTGATTTTTTACAGAGAGGAAGGGAGAGGGAGAGAGAGTCAGAAACATCGATGAGAGAGAAACATCAATCAGCTGCCTCCCGCACACCTCCCACTGGGGACGTGCCCGCAACCAAGGTACGTACCCTTGACCGGAATCGAACCCGGGACCCTTCAGTCCGCAGGCCGACGCTCTATCCACTGAGCCAAACCGGTTTCGGCCTTTCTGTACTATTGATTCATTTTTACTGTAAATCTAAATGAAAAAGAAAAAACAGCAACAACAACATAACTCTCATCCATGTACCCATGGAGATGGATGGTGGTAATGACTGCACAATGGAAATGTACTTAATACCACAGTACTATACTCTTAAAATAGTTAAAATGTTGAATTTTGTTTTGTATATACTACAATACACAGAGGTTTGCCATTTTTACTTCAATTTTTTTTTTTTTTCTGTTCACAAGGTTTAGAATTAGGTGACTTGCTCAAGTCACACTATTATTAAGTGGCAGAACTGATATTCGAACCCAGATTTGACTGCCTCCAAAGCCCATTTCTTAACCACCTGCTTTATTGTTCCTCCATTAGTGTCCCCGGAACCCCTCCTCTTCTTGCACTTTAGGTATATTCCAGGGTCTTACCTCCTCCTGAAAGCTCTTCCTCATGTTATTCTCTCCTGCTTCAGGTCCTAAGATTAATAGCTCATGTTCATTCCTTCAATAAATATCCATTGAGCATTTTCTAGGTACCAGGAACCATGCTAATACTTCTCCATACTCCTGTAATTGTTCCCACAGCCCTGGAAAAGAGGTGCTGCTATAAACCTCAGAAAACTGCAGCTTAAAGGTGTTCAATTGCCATTTCTGTGTTATAGACCTAGTTGGTGCCCAAGCCAGGCATTAAACTCAGGTGTGTCTAGCTCTAAAACGAAAGCTTTTCATGACTTCCTTTGTTCACTGGAGACAGAACATTACTTTTATTTCTTGAATTGTGTTTACTATGAGGGAAGGCTCATGCCCCACATGGTTAGTAGCTTGAGTTGCTCTTATTCTCTAATCATCCATACGTATATTTTATTATATATTCCTCTGGTCATTTCTTCTGCTTGTCTTTTAACTCTCCCATGAGGTCTGAGCTTTGTACATACATGGAATTTTTTCTGTGTGTGTGTACCCTGCCATCTGAAGCTAGAAGGAAATTGGGTGTTCTCTTCTGAGCCCCTGCCCTCTCAGAGGTTACTTTTCAAATATAGCATTGCTATTGGGTACCACTGTTCATGTTAGGATGAATGGTTGTACAGTCACTATTAATGACAGTTACACACTTATTATAAGCTCTAGAGGCCCAGTGCATGAGTTTGTGCATGGGTGGGGCCCCCCTGGGTGACGTGCAGGGATCGGGCTGAAACTGCAGTTCAATGCCACCTGCAGCTCCTACCTGCCACTCCCACTCATCCTGGCCCCACTGTGCCTGACATCGGCTCGTGCCCAATTAATTGCCAGCCATGAGCCCTGCATCTGGCGCCCTCCCAAAGGGAGTGGCCTGTGGGATCAGGCTGAAACTGGCTCTCCGACAGGCCCCAAGGGGTCCCAAATTGCGAGAGGGCCCAGGCCAGGCTGAGGGACCCCACCAGTACATGATCAGGCTGGGGAGGGACCATGGGAGGGCTCCAGGGCATGTCCGGTCCATCTCACTAAGTCCTAATCCACTGGACCCCAGCAGCAAGCTAACCTACCAGTCAGAGCATCTGCCCCCTAGTGGTCAGTGCACGTCATAGCAAGAGGTTGAGCATCCTTAGCATATCATTAGCATATTATGCTTTGATTGGTTGTTCAGTTGTTGCCTTTGGTCTATTTGCATATTACCCTTTTGTTATATAGGATAGGATGACTCAGTTGATCACTGAGTTCTTTCCCCTAATTCTGATGGATATCATTTGATATGTAAGTGGCTGCAGAAAGGCATTTAAAACTCTTGAGAAGATACAACACTCGAGGTTAATATGATGACTATGAGGAGAGTAATAGCCAAGGATTTAAAAATTCCCCAGAGCAGAAATTCCCAGGAGCCAAGATTTAACTAAATATATCAATAGATGAAATGTCGCCCATTAGATGAAAGAGTCACACCTGATCTGTAAGATCTTTTCATTTAGGGTAACAATTCCTGATTTATTAACACAAACATCTTTTACCAATTATAACATATGCACCTCCTTTTTGGGCAGTAGGGGGTCTAAGACTCGTCTATTTTGTAAGACTACTAAACTGATGTTCATTTAAAAATATGCTCTAGATTATACTGTATAGCTTTGTCTTCTATTCAGTTAATGCCCACCCCCCCCCCAAACCTCAGAGCTGCAGAGATTTCATGCCTCTAAGAATATAAAAATAATTAAATGACCCAACAACATTGGTTCCCTAGCTGACTTATATACTGTCTCCTTACATGTAAAAAAGGTGAACCTGTAGATGCCTCTCTTAACGACAAATGACCGACCCACCTTTTTCTGCTTTGTTACCTCTTCCTGAATCTCTCCCTCCAACTGTTGAGCTCAGAGTTAAAGTCGTAGGCCCTTCTGTAATACCTTCCGCGGGATCGTGACCGTGCGTGGCGCCTCTGGGCGAGACCAGTCACAACTCCCGAGCACCGCTGATCGGGGCTGAGAGCTTCTGGAGGGGACCAGCGGCCACAAGCCCATCACACAGCTAAGACATCATTTCTTCCGGCTTTTGAAGAGGGTCACTCCCCCCAAACCCCATTTTCTCTTGCACAGCTGTTTGAACCCCGAGGATTTCCCAGGGGCATGATATTTGGCAAAGTGTGGAGACATTTTTGGTTGTCACAGCTGTGGGAATGACACAGGCATCGAAGGAGCAGAGGCCGAGGATGCACACTAGACAGCCCCCATAAACAGAAGTTTTTTGTTTTTGTTTTTAAATATATTTTATTGATTTTTTTACAGAGAGGAAGGGAGAGGAATAGAGAGTTAGAAACATCGATCAGCTGCCTCCTGCACACCTCCTACTGGGGATGTGCCCGCAACCAAGGTACATGTCCTTGACTGGAATCGAACCTGGGACCCTTCTGTCTGCAGGCCGATGCTCTATCCACTGAGCCAAACCGGTTAGAGCTAAACAGAAGTTTTTGGCTCAAAATGTCAGTAGTGCCCAAGCTGAGAAACCTTGCCTTAAAGCAAAGGGAAGAAAGGTCAAATCCTATAAATAGGTCACGGCACCAGGATTAGGGACACCCAGTACCCCGCACACTGAACCTGGACATCCCCACCTCGCAGCAGTGACTTAGAAAACATGGTCATGGTGGTAACAAAGTTAAATTCACAAAATTTCATACTCTGAAATAGCTCCTCTTGGAGGCGGAGCTACGGCGAGGGCGGGGCCAGACTCAGAAAATAAACAAGACTTAAAAACTCACAATAGTGCTGTGGAGCTGCCAACTTGGACCCACCTACTTTGGTTTGTTTTTAATATATTTTTATTGATTTCAGAAAGGGAGAGGGAGAGATTGAAACATCAGTGATGAGAATCATGGATGGGCTGCTTCATGCACGCCCCCTACTGGAGATCGAGCTCACAACCTGGGCATGTGCTCTTAACTGGAATGGAACCCAGGACCCTTCAGTCTGCAGGCCGAGCATCTAGTCTATCCACTGAACCAAACCGGCTAGGGCTGGACCCATCTTTTGCACCACGGGGAACCGGCACTTTTCTTGACACCTACACCTGAGATAACTGGGGGGCTGACTCCAGCCCTAGAAAATTTACCGCCTCACTCAAGACGGATACAAAGTCAACAGTTGCCTCCCTTTCGAAGCCTCAGTACAAAGAGTTACTTCTCGCACCCACAGTTGAAAGGTGTACTTCCGACGTCCTTAGAGAACAGCGCCGGCGGAGAGCCGCGCCTGGCCGCTGCAGGCGCCGAGCATGCGCAGAGACGTCGGCGTCGTGGGCGTAACTCCGACCCTGGCCCCGCCCTTTCTCCTCCCATCCCGACGCCCCGCCCCCTGTCCCTGTGTCCGCATGCGCGTCCGAGACCCGGGGGTGGCACTGCTCCATCCGGGTATCTGGCGGCCTGTGGTGGTTTTGTTATTTTGGCTGAAACCGGGATCGTGAGGCGGCCCCGTGTGGCACGACACCGGGCTCCGGACCGACTGCACGGGCGGGGCTGGACGTAAGTGCCAGGTGGGAGCGGGGGAGGAAGGCATCGCCGCGGCAGGATAGTGCTCGGACCCAGACTCCGTGCCTGGCGGATGCTGAGTCGTTGTCTCCCATTCTGGGAGCGACTGACGGGGCTGTGCCCGGCTGGACCTTCAGGCTACCTTCTTCGGACCTGGTCCGGCGGCGGCGGGAGAGGGCAACCGCGTCCGGATCCCGCCAGGCTGCCGGGCCGCGCCCTTCCCAGGACTCACAGGACCCCTGAAATTCGCCTTGCCTCTCCTACTTTAGAGCTGGAGAAACTGAGGCTCGGCTGGTTCACCCGGCGAGCCAGAACCAGTATCCAGACCTTCCCAGTCCACACCCCACACCTAAAACCCCGCGTCTGTGGGCGGAGTTGGGCAGGATTGTGCCAGCAATAAAGCGAAGGAGAAGGGATTCGAGGCGGGGTCACTGGGAAGAACCGAAAGTAAACATACACCGGCGTGCTGTTCCTCCTGGGGAAGAATGAAACTAGGGAATTTTCAAAATTAAGCTTGTCCTAAAGGCAAACTAGCCCTGGTTATATCGCAGTTTTTAATATTTAATTTTAAATAGGGACGGTACAGTTGGATTTTTGCTCTTTATTAGGATACCATGTTTTTAGACAGTCATGATTGCTGGCTGCAGAGTAGTTTAATGGACGGCTTCAGATTCGCTGTGGGAGTTTGGGTGTTTCTGGATTATCAGCAAGTTATATGTAATTCTGGCTTTTTCATACCCTGAAACAGATACTATGACTGTGTCTCAAGCCATGTCTGTACAGCTCATCTCGGAAGAATGTTTTATGTAACTTGGTCAACTATGGTAATTTAGCAGTGGATTTTTACATCTGAATATTAATTTCAATGTTGTATTTTCTTTTGGCTGGAAAATAGCTGTTAGAATCAGAGATATCAAAATGAAATGGGTGTTCTTTTTGTAGAAATTACACCAAAAGCCAGGCTTGGAGAAAGAAAAAATAATGAGGTGATATGAGTAGACCTGCAGTGCAGTGTTAAATTTCTTAATCTGAAGAAACACATTTTCAATAAAATGTATAAATTCATAAGAGAAATCTTTTTCGTCTGACTGCATGCTTTAACTCAGCGAAAGTTGATCATTTGTCTCTCCACTATGTTAGTGCTCCTGGACTGTAAATATCAAAATCATATAATAACATAATTTAGAGTTAAAATTAATAATTATTATAACAATTTTAAATACTTGGCTATGTACCTTTGTTCAGATTACTTAAATATACTAAAACAATCTCTTATTTTTTATTGAGATATAATTGAAATATAACATTAGTTTATGGTATACAGCATAATGGTTGGATATGCTTTATATTGCAAAATGATCACCACAATAAGTCTAATTAACATCCATCACCACATAGTTACAAAATTTTTCTTGTGATGAGAACTTTCAAAATCTACTCTCTTAGCAACTTTCAAATAATACAATACAGTATTATTCACTGTATATTATATCCCTCCCCAGGACTTATTTATTTTATAAATGCAGTCCAAAGCCATCTTTAAATTAAGAAAAATACTAAATAGGAAAAAAGGGAAAATAAATGAATCCAAATTTTATTTTCCAAAGTTATAATGTGGAACTTGATCAAAAGTTAAATTGAATGTTCTGAAAAAGTGTATATAGCCAAACTACAGTACAGTTGAACTTTGCATAACATGGTTTGAACTGTGCAGGTCCACTTATAGGCGGACTTTTTCAACAAATATACAGCCCTCAGCATCCTGGGATTTCCCATCCCAGGAATCCACAGATGCAGAGAACCTACTGTATGCATTGTCCTACACTATCCTATCTAATAAAAGAGTAATATGCAAATTGACCATCACTCCAACACACAAGATGGCTGCCCCCATGTGGACACAAGGTGGCCACCACAAGATGGCCAGCAGGGGAGGGCAGTTAGGAGGGACCAGGCCTGCAAGGGAGGGCAGTTGGGGGCAATCAAGCCTGCAGGGGAGGGCAGTTAGGGGTGACCAGGCCAGCAGAGGAGGGAAGTTGGGGGCAACTGGGCCTGTAGGGAAGGGCAATTGGGGGGGACCCAGGCTTGCAGGGGAGGGCAGTTAGGGGTGACCAGGCCTGCAGGGGAGGGCAGTTAGGTGCAATCAGGCTGGTAGGGGAGCAGTTAGGCATCAATCAGGCTGGCAGGGGAGTGGTTAGGGGGTGATCAGGCTGCTAGGCAGAAGCATTTAGGGGCAATCAGGAAGGCAGGCAGGCGAGCAGTTGGGAGCCAGCAGTCCTGGGTTGTGAGAGGGATGTCCGACTGCCCGTTTAGGCCTGATCCTACTGGGATTAGGCCTAAATGGGCAGTCGGACATCCCTCGAAGGGTCCCAGATTGGAGAGGGTACAGGCTGGGCTGAGGGACACATACCCCCTGTGCACAAATTTCATGCACTGGGCCTCTAGTCCTATATAATAAAAGCCTAATATGCTAAGTGTCCGGTCATCTGGTCAGCCATTCAACCAATCAAAGCATAATATGCTAATGATATGTTAAGGCTGCTCATCTGCTCCCTATGACGTGCACTGACCACTGGGGGGGGGGTTTTAGGGAGGGACAGGAGGGGGCAGACAGTTGACCAGTCACTATGATGTGCACTGACCACCAGGGGGCAGATGCTCTGACCTATAGGTTAGCTTACTGCTGGGGTTTGGCTGATCGGGACTGAGTGAGACGGGCTGGATACACCCTGGAGCCCTCCCATGGTTCCTCTCTGGCTGGCCAACCTCCCACGTCCCTCCCTGGCCCCGATTGTGCACCAGTGAGGTCTCTCAGACTGGCCTGCGCCCTCTCGCAATCCGGGCTGAGGGATACCCCCCCACCCGCCCATCCCCGAGTGCATGAATTTCGTGCACCGGGCCTCTAGTTTTATATAAGGGACTCGAGCATCCTTGGATTTTTTAAAAAATTATTTTTATTGATTTCAGAGAGGAAGGGGAAGGGAGAGAGAGAGAGAGGAACATCAATGATGAGAGAGAATCATTGATTGGCTGCCTCCTGCACACCCCACAGTGGGGATTGAGCCCACAACTCAGGCATGTGCCCTTGACCACAATCGAACCTGGGACCCTTCAGTCCACAGGCTGATGCTCTATCCACTGTGCCATGCCGCCTGGCCATCCTTGGTTTTTGATATCTTTGGAGATCCTGGAACCCATCTCGTGCCTGGCCACCCTCCCACCACCCCCACCCCCACTGGGTACTGAGGGACTATAGTTAAGTTTTTAAGGAGTCAAAAAGTTATCTTCAGATTTTCCACTGCGTGAGTGTTGGGTTCCCCTAAACCAGTGGTCGGCAAACTCATTAGTCAACAGAGCCAAATATCAACAGTACAACGATTGAAATTTCTTTTGAGAGCCAAATTTTTTAAACTTAAACTTCTTCTAACGCCACTTCTTCAAAATAGACTCGCCCAGGCCGTGGTATTTTGTGGAAGAGCCACACTCAAGGGGCCAAAGAGCCGCATGTGGCTCGCAAGCCGCAGTTTGCTGACCACGGCCCTAAACCCTCTTGTGTTCAAGGATCAACTGTATTTGTAACTTAACTTTTAATAAGTTATTCCTGAGCTATTATTTTCTAAGAACATAAGTCAGGTTTGAAGCAAGTAAATAGAAGTGCTTTATTTAATTGTTTTCCTTTGTTTTTTTAAGTGACCTGAAAAAATGTCTGGATTCCTAGAAGGCTTGAGATGCTCAGAATGCATTGATTGGGGGGAAAAACGCAATACTATTGCTTCCATTGCTGCTGGTGTTCTAGTAAGTGTCACTGATCATTTGGGTCTTCACTATTTTGGTGTGTTTGTTTTTATGTTTAATTTCTGTATGATGTTTTAAATTAATGTTTTTCTTTATATATTTGCCCTTGATAATATCCAGAACCAGATTCAAGTAAAATAAATTATCATTTGGTGTTAAATTGATTTTCGCATCCTACCTGAAATGATCTGTGGACTGCACTGTAATTGATCAAAAGGAAAAGCAGAACTGCAGCCATTATTCACAATGTCAAGAGAATAGCTAAAATTCTACCAACAACAGTTATTCTCCATATTACTTTGAAATTTTGTTTTATTTTTCAATACATATATCTTTCTGGAGGCTTACAATATATCAGCAGCTGGCCATTCCTTTTCTCAGTTGGAATCTGAATCATTTTATTTCTTTCTCCTGCCATGAGATATTGTACCTGATTTCTAGTTCCCAAAGTTAGATTATAGACTTTATTATGAAAATATAAATAATGACTAAAGTAAACACAGGAAAGAAGTTCATGTTAATAAATATTCATTGTTGTCAGATTTAAGGGTGTCTAATATTTAATCCTATATTATACCATGTGCCAATTACATGTAAGAAATTGCTGGGACATTTAAGAAAAATTGGAAATTCATTGAAGGGATTCCTTCACTTTAATACCTTGCTTTCTTTTGAGTTAGTAATATATGCAATTAATATCTGAAATTTCTCCTTGATATCACATTTTTTGTTTGTTTGTTTTAGTTTTTTACAGGCTGGTGGATTATCATAGATGCAGCTGTCATTTACCCCACTATGGAAGAGTTCAACCATTCATACCATGCCTGTGGTGTTATAGCAACCATCGCCTTCCTAATGTAAGTGTCATTGTCAGTGACACTAATTACATAGGTTGTCCCAAAATAAAAATGTTCTACACATAGTTGAGTAGATTTAAATTTTTGAAGTGTTGGGAAGTTAACAGGTTGGGCATCGTTTCAAAATCAAATAATAGAGGACTTAAAAAGAAAAGCCACAATGCTCTTTTCTATTCTTCCTTTTACCTCTCCTCTTCCACTTCTATCTCCCAGCTTCTCTCAGCTGTCCTATTTCTATTCTGTCAATGTTTATAACATTACTTTTAGGTCAGAAACCATGTACTTTGTCTAAGGGTTTGTTTATTCATCTAACAAATATTTATTAAGCTTTTATAGTCCCAGACTCACTCTGCTGTAAAAACAGGAAATACAATAGTGAATAAACCAGGAAAATCCTTGCCTTTTTGGAATTTATACTCTAATGAATGAGGCAGATAGTAACAAAAGAGAAATAAATTAAATACATAGCATGTTAGATAACGGTTAGCACTAGAGAGAAAAAGCAGAGAAGGGAGATATGAACTGCCAACAGTGTGTAGAGATTTCATGCCAAGTCAAGGAATGCCTCACTGAGAAGGTGGTTTTTGAGCAAAGACTTGCAGAAATGAAGAAACTTATCATGGGGATATACATATAAAGAGGATCATTTCAGACAGCAGCAAGTACCAGGACTCTGGCATGGAGATCAGTAAGATTGGAGTGAAGGGTTAAGGTAATAAAAGCTAAAGAAGACTGAGGAGACTAGAGAGACATTAGAACAAAATGTACCTCATGATTCTGGGCAGGATCCTTTTGCTATTAAGAGCATTATTTGCGGGGGCAGGGGGGGAGTGGAGGAGGAAAGAGCATTATTAGGACAGTTGGGGACTTGAATCAGGTCTGAAGATTAAATGGTAATGAATCCTTGCTCATTTCCTGCTTTTGATGGTTGTATTGTGGTTCTTTAGAACCAACTGTCTGGTTTGTGGGAAATACATATAATTGTATGCCTTGTTTGTAGGAAGTACAGTTCCTGGGATTGTGGGGCATCATGTTGACAACTTTCAAATGTTCAGGGGCTAACATTTGAACTGTACTTGCAACTTTTCTGTAAGTTTGAGATTACATATAAAACTAGTAATATCAGAGAACAAATAGAGATTGTTTGAGAATGTGCTTAATAGTAAAGACTGACAAGGCAGGATCATGGCTATCTAATAGAAAATTGTGAATTTTATTCAAATGACTCAGCAAGGAAAAACAAGAGCTAAGAACCACTAATGAGGAACATCTGCATTTTTAAAAATATGAAGCTTGTTTTAAAATATATCTATTTTGCCTGGCCTGTGTGGCTCAGTGGTTGAGTGTAGAGGTCACAGGTTCGATTCACGGTCAGGGCACATGCCTGGCTTGTGGGCTTGATCCCCAGTAGGGGGCGTGCAGGAGGCAGCTGATCATGACTCTCTTTCCCTCTCCCTTCCTCTCTGAAATCAATAAAAATATATTAAAAAATAAAAATAAAATATAAAATATATCTATTTTATGTACCAGGTAATTTAGTTAATGTCATTGAAAATAGCCCTAGCTGGTTTGGCTCAGTGGATAGAGCGTCGGCCTGCAGACTTAGGGGTCCCGGGTTCGATTCCGGTCAGGTGCCCATGCCTGGGTTGTAGGCTCGAACCCCAATGGGGGAGTGTGCAGGAGGCAGCCGATCAATGATTCTCTCTCATCATTGATGTTTCTGTCTCTCTCTCCTCTCCCTTCCTCCCTGAAATCAATAAAAATATTTTTTTAAAAAGAAAATAATTATGAGCATTTTGATCATTCTAAAACTTAGATTTGAGTCCTCAGTGGTTAGAGCATCGGTGCAAGGACTGAAGGGTTCCTGGTTCAATTCCTATGAAGGGCACATACCTCGGTTGTAGGTTCGATCCCAGGCCCTGGTCAGGGCATGTGTGGGAGGCAACCAATCAATATGTCTCTCTCACATCAATTTTTTCTCTATCTCTCCCACTCTCTAAAAATCAATGGAAAAGTATCCTCAAGTGAGGATTAACAAAAACAAACAAACAAAAATAAAGTTTAGATTTGAATGAATAAATTAAGACTATATTATTGAGAAAAAAATTAGGGTTCAAATATTCAGTACATTTATTGAACACCTACCATGTGTCAATCCCTGTGATAGACATTGAAAATAAAAATGGGAAACAAGATAGAGCCCCTGCCTTCATGAAGCTTATATTCTAGTGGTGTATGTGTGTGTGTTAAATGTATATAATGTTTAACTTTTTAACTTGGTATATTGTGAACATTTTCCCATGACATTTAAACATTTTTTAAGGGTACTTCTAAAGGCCAGGCTATCTCAGTCTAGAGTGGTACTCTATGAAAGTCAGTGAGAGACTTTTTGTGTTTGGAAGATCTATCAGGAAGTGAAAAAAGAAGATTTACCATTTGATTCTCTTTGTGTTGAGTATGTCTGATACTTACAAATAGAAGACTAGATAGGACCAAGCTAAAGATTATTCTAGTCTTAGCAAGATAAAATTTTGAGAATTTTTTTATTGAGGTATAATTGACTATTTTGAGAATTTCACTCACATTTTTAAAAGCATCAGAATCATCTAAAGGACCTGTTAAAACTCAGATTGCTCAGCTGAAGACTCAGAGTTTCTGCTTCAGTAAGTTTGGATAGGGCCGGGAATTTTCTTTCTAATGTGTTCCCAGGTGGTGGCTGATTCTGCTAGTCTTGCGACTATAACTACTGCTTTAGAGCATGTCTGGTCGAAGGGACTTGCTTAAGGTCATGTGAATCTATTACTTGAGACTCATGAGGCCTAAGGTTAAATTTGAGGAACTCTGGCTTATTGTACCTGGTAATTTGATGTCATGAATAGTCTACTCTTGGCATCGGAAACCCTGATTTCTTGGTTTTATTTATACAGGATTAATGCAGTATCGAATGGACAAGTCCGAGGAGATAGTTACAGTGAAGGTTGCCTGGGTCAAACAGGTAAATAGGTACAAATAATGTCTTACTATGCATCCTTAAAGTGAGAATATATATGGAAAGGCCACTTGTCTAACTCCTTCAGATTAGGAATAGAATGGAGGTGTATCTAGAGCAGAAGTTACAGGTTCCAAGGCATAAGGTAAAAGTTGCATTTGGTTAGAGTTGGCTTTAAAGTACAGAATATGCAGTTTTGAATATATAACCCTGTGCAATAATGTAGATATACATGTATACAGTAAAGAACAGTATATAATGAATATATATGCAAACTAGAACTGGCCTTACTTTCCAGCTATTCCATATAAATTTTCTTCCTTTTGTGCCAACCTTATTTGATTGAATTAGCATTTTGAAATAGCTTAGATTAGAATCATAGGTTTTAGTGTCTCTTTTAAAATACACAACATAAAATTCGCCATCTTAACCATTTCTAAATGTAGTTCAGTAGTGTTAAGTACATTCACATTGTTGTGTAGCCAACCTCCAGAACTTCTTTTTATCATCCAGGCCCTTCCTCCTCAGCTGAGGAAATCATGTCCCCTGGACTCCATTGCCATGAACCCGATGTAGGCAGGATACAGGACGTGTGACACAGTTTCCTAGAGTCCAATTTGCTCAAAGAATTGAGGGGACAAATATTTATTAAGCAATGTAAATGGTAAACTGAAAGTATTACACCCATACAGAAATAAACTTGGTTATAGGAAAATTGCAAGGTTTTTTGTTTGTTTTTATAATAAAATAGGAGAAACCACTAGTCAGCTATGATCTCTCCTTGGTTCATTGACTCTCTTCGTAGATGAACTTAAGGAGAAGAGATACAGAAACACGGACCTACCATAACTTTGTAAACTAAAGGAATAGGTGAATGTTAGTAGTTAGTGTTGATAATAATCTTCTATATATATAAAAGGCTAATATGCAAAGTGTCACCTTGGGAGTTCGACCAGGAGACCAGGAGTTCAATCACTTGCTATGACGTGTGCTGACCCCCAGGGGGCTGTGCAGAATGAAGGAAGGCCCCGGCCAGTGGCCGGCAGCCTGTGAAGGAAGGCCCCAGCCAGCAGCCGGAAGGCCCTGATTGGCCCTGTTCGCTGGCCAGGCCTAAGGACCCTACTTGTGCATGAATTCTAGTAAGACAATAATAGCTAGAACTAAGACTAGAAGAATATGGCCATCACATCTTTAAATAAAATTTTTTAGCTAGCGTAGCTTTGTAGGGGTCAGAGACAGTTGTATTTGTTTTGTGTGTGTGTGTGTTTGTTTTAATATCACATCTATGAGTAACAGCTTATTTCATAACTACTGTGTTTGGATATGAAATAAGAAATATATATATAGCATTCTATTTGCCGTGCTAATTAAATAAACTCAGCTTGGAGTTCATTTTAGGCAGTATAATGATTTTATAGCAGATCTTCATAAATATTATTTAAATGTGATTTAAATCTTCCCCTATTAACATAATTTTAATGCAGCTTTTCTAAGTGCCAGCCACAATAAATATGTATTTATTTTGCTGCCAAACTTCCCTGAAAGTGAAATATGATAGTGTTTAGACTCAAATATCACTGAATATGAATCTTTTGTAAGTATACCTATGTTTTTGTTTGAAAGTTCTCTTAGAGGACTTTAAATTTTGCAGCATAATTTCTAAAAATATATGAAAAATGAGTCTCTAAATACGGTGAAACATATTTTGTAAGACTTTTATTGGACAGTTGAGGACAGTTTTTCTTAGTGTAGATATTTAGGGAAAGTAAATATAGGCACTTAAAATACACAGACCAGCCAACAAGAAAAAGGCCCATGTCTTCACTGTTGAAAGATACTCAACACATCTGGTCTTTTTATTTTAGACTTTAATGATAATTACACATTTTTTCTGTTTGAGTTTTTGTTTTCTTTTTGAAAGTTAATTGAACTGACTCTGCCATCTGAAAAACAATTCTGGTAAAATGTTATTTCTTTTAAGGTGCTCGCATTTGGCTGTTCATTGGTTTCATGTTGGCCTTTGGCTCTCTGATTGCATCTATGTGGATTCTCTTCGGAGGCTATGTTGCTAAAGGTAAGAGAGAGCACAGCTTATATTTTACTTCAATGGAATACTGAAATTGAGCATTAAAGTTGGTTATTTTTTTCAATGGCTTTTTTCATATAGCTGGGCCACCTACTAGCAATACATTTATGCCTAGGAACTCCTCTCTCCCTATCAGTATTTTGTTTTGTTTGGTATGTTTTTAGTATCCTGGAAGGAATGGGACTTAGCTCTAAGCCTTGCTATTCTTTGGTTTTAAAAAACCTCAAAAGCAGAATATATATGTTCTCCAGCTACTTGGCAGGTTTTGACTTGCTGAATAATATCCATGCAAAACTCTAATATCATAGAATTAGAATTTATTGAGCTAATAAATTTCTGATAATGACATCATTTCCTTTTAGATAGAAAAGTAAATTAACATTTCGTGTGCTTCTGTTAAATGAGGTCAGTTTAAGGCAAGCTCAGATAAAGGCTTGCTCTTAGATCCTTGGCTGAAATTTTGCCTGAGGGATATCAGAAAAATATGAAAACCACTTAATGTTCCAAGTAAAATTGACTATGTTTATCATAGTAAAAATACAATACTAATGATTTGTAGAAACTGGACTAGCGGAGATGTAATCTAACCCTTTACTTGTTTGAACAAAATGTGATTCTTGAACTAAAATCATGAGTTTCCTGAATTTTTATTAAAATCTTTTAAGTCTTACTGATAAGAATGATAGGCATTTTAAAATATTTATATCTTTATTTTGTTTATATGTTTATCATTAAAATCATATTACCAAAAATGTAAAAAAGAAAAAACAGAAAAAGGAACTATAATAATCTTACTACTCTTAAATATTTTGGTATATTTTCTTTGGTCTCTTCAGTTTTTTATGTAGTTATAATTATAGTATAAATAAATTCTTGAAGCCTGCTTTTGCATGTAACGTAATATGGTAAGTAGTTCTCTTGCTGCTACAAAATCTTTGTCACCATCATATTAGAAAGACAAAAAAATTACTTTTTTTACTTGAATTGCATAATACTTGTTCATTGTAGTAAACTGAGACTATGAAAGAGCTCAGAGAAGAATATAAAATTACTGATAATTCTTCTTTCCCAGATACAACTATTAATACAGAGTTCCTTTTTATAGGAATGTGTTTATCTCATAGAATTTTTTAAATATATTTTTATTGACTTCAGAGAGGAAGGGAAAGGGAGAGGGAAATAGTAACATCAGTGATGAGAGAGAATCATCAGTCGGCTGCCTCCTGCAAGCCCCCTACTGGGGATTGAGCCCACAACCCAGGCATGTGCCCTGATCGGAATCAAACTGGTGACCTCTTAGTTCCTGGGTCAACACTCAACCACTGAGCCACGCCAGCGGGGCGTTCCTCAGCACATTAAACAGTGTCAAACATAGTATGTACTTAGTATTTGTTGAATGAAGGGATCTGTCAACTACTAAACCAATACTAGACTCTGTCATGTATTATGTCATTTAATACTCAAACAAACCATAGTTACCAGCAAAATCAATTATATTAGGAAAATTGATATACACCAGATTATCAAAACTAAAATGTTTTGAGATGATAAACCTCTAAATATTATTATTATTATTATTTTACATTATTGTTAGTATATTATTATTATTTTTACAGAAAAAGCTGTAGTATACCCTGGAATTGCTGTATTTTTCCAAAATGCCTTCATCTTTTTTGGGTAAGTTTGTTTTGCATTTTTCATCCTATCTTTTCTTTTTAATGCTTTCTTTATAATAGTTTCTTTTTTTAATTTCTTTATTGATTAAGGTATTACATATGTGTCCTTATCCTCCCATTAACCCCCCAACTTCCCCCATACACACACACCCCACTCATGCCCTCAACCCCCTGTTGTCTGTGTCCATTGGTTAGGCTTATATGCATGCATACAAGTCCTTTGGTTGATCTCTTCCCCTTACCCCCACCCTCCCCTACCTTCCCTCTGAGTGTAATAGTTTATTTTATGTCATTTATATATTTAGTTGCTTTATTTACCCCTGTTCAGTGCCCCTCCATGTTATTATCATAAAATATAAAGAATGAGATTTTTAAAAAAAAATAATTTATTGACTTTTAGAGAGAGAGGAAAGGAGAGGGAGAGAGAGCGAAAAACATTGATGCTCTTTCTACTGCCTTCTGCCTGCAACCTGAGCATGTGCCCTTGATCAAGAATTGAACCAGCAACCTCCTGGTGCAAGGGATGGCGCCCAACAATTGAGCCACACCAGCCAGGACAAGAAAGATATTTTTAATACATGGGTTTGTTTGCTGCCAGCCTTTGGAATATACATTGATTTTTAAAATTGCTACCACCACCCTGGCCTGGTAGTTCAGTTGGTAGGAGCATCATCCTGATATGCCAAGGTTGCAGGTTTGATCCCTGCTCAGGGCACATACAAGAATTAACCAGTGAATGCATAAATAAGTGGAACAACAAATCATTGTTTCTCTTCCTTTTTCCTTCTCCCTTTCTTCTCCCTCCCTCATTCCTCTCTCTCAAATCAATACATAAAAATAATTTTTTTTAAAGAGTAGAGAAATAAATTGGAGACCTGTTAAACAAGAATCAGAATTTTTTTTTATGATTCTTTTTTTTAAATTGATTTTTAGAGAGAGAGAGGGAGAGAGAGAAACAGCGATGTGAGAGCGATATATTGGCCAGCTGCCTCCTGCACACCCTCTACCGGAGATGGGGCCCGTAACTTGGGCACATGCCCTGACCGGGAATCGAACCAGCAACCTTTTGGTGCATGGGTCAACCTTCCAACCAACTGAGCCACACTGGTCAGGGCTGTAAATCCTTTTCTAACACATTCAGACAGAATAAATTCTCTCTGTTTCTGTGCTCCCTTAACATTTGGTATATATACCTCTCCCCTCCTCCCCAATACTTACCACATAGGATCATCAAGAATGTGAGCAGCTTGCCCTGGCTGGTGTTGCTAAGTGGTTAGAGCATAGGCCCGTGCTCTGAAGGGTCACTGGTTCAATTTCCAGTCAAGGGTACATACCTGAGTTGTAGGTTTGATCCCCTGCTTTGGTTGGGGCATGTGTGGGAGGCAACCAATCAATGTGTCTCTCTCACATCGATGTTTTTCTCTCTTCCCACCCCCTCCTTCCTTTCCACTCTCTCTAAAAAAATCCTCTGGTGAGAATTTAAAAAAAAGAAAGGAACAACTTGAGAGCAAGGACTATATCTTATTTATCTTTATAGCCCTAGCATCTAGCACCTAGTACCTTGATACTCAAAAAAGGTTTGTTGAGCCCTAGCTAGTTTGGCTCAGTGGATAGAGCGTCAGCCTGTGGACAGAAGGGTCCCGGGTTCGATTCCTGTCAAGGGCACATTCCCGGGTTGTGGGCTCAATCCCCAGTAGGGGGCATGCAGGAGGCAGCTGATCAATGATTCTCTCTCATCATTGATGTTTCTATCTCTCTCTCCCCCTCCCTTGCTCTCTGAAATCAATAAAAATAAATAAATAAGGTTTGTTGAATGAATTTGATAAAAGTCAGACATATAATGGTTACATACTAAGCCTTGATTAACTTTTTAAGAGTGACATATGTCCCCAGTACTCATAGTTAAGGATGTGAGATGCTGGTGATAAATAACACAGCTGAGCACAGTGGAAGAATTTACTGCCTTAAGAGTGATCAGTTTCTGTTCTAATACAGCGCATGGTTTTTTCATACAGCTCATCAATTATTCTTCGGTGCTAGTTTCCCATGATTCTAAGTCTCACATATCTTTGCTTTTCCCAAACTTAACTAGTCATGTGATGCTTCTTGTTTTATTCACAGAGGACTGGTTTTTAAGTTTGGCCGCACTGAAGACTTGTGGCAGTGAAAACATCTGATTTATTGCTCCTGTACAACAGCCCTGCATGGGTTTGTTCTGCTGTGTTTGTTTTTTATTTTTAATACTCACTCCCAATCTTTTGTAATGACATTTTCTAAACTTATTTCTGAGTGTAGTCTCAGCTTACATGTGTGTGATACTAATCATGAGAAATCGCTATTTAAACAATAACAACAAAAATCTATTGTGGTATGCATTTGATTGTCTTATCAAATGTTAAGGAAAAGCCCTAACCGGTTTGGCTCAGTGGATAGAGCGTCGGCCTGCGGACTGAAGGGTCCCGGGTTCGATTCCGGTCAAGGGCATGTACCTGGGTTGCGGGCACATCCCCAGTGGGGGGCGTGCAGGAGGCAGCTGATCGATGTCTCTCTCTCATCGATGTTTCTAACTCTCTATCTCTCTCTCTTCCTCTCTGTAAAAAATCAATAAAATATATTTAAAAAAAAATGTTAAGGAAAAGTATTCCACGTGAGTAAGTTTTGTTAAGTTTTATCATGGTATAATTGTAAAAATAAAAATAAATTAGAAAAGTGATTGTGGATACATCTTATATGAGTATTTGTCATAGCCAAGATCCAAAATGCAATTAAAGTGCTCTTAAGATATGATGTGTTTATTTAAATGTGGGCTCTTCTGTGTCAAATATTAAGTGAAATATAAACATTTTCTTGTTTTTAAAAACTATTCAGTGGTCAGAATTCTTGCTCACTATACTTTGTTTTGGGTTTATTCAGTTTTGCCAAATTCTGGAAATGTTTCAGTGTAAGTAAGTAGCTATTTAAAGTCTCCCAAGGGGTGAGTGAGCATGTCGGGAGCAGCTCCTGATCCAGTCACCAGGCTCCTCAAAAGTGTCCCTTCTGGCCCTAGCTGGTTTGGCTCAGTGGATAGAGCGTCGGCCTGCGGACTGAAGGGTCCTGGGTTCGATTCTGGTCAAGGGCACATGCCCGGGTTGTGGGCTCGATCCCCTGTAGGGGGCATGCAGGGGGCAGCTGATTAATGATTCTCTCTCATCATTGATGTTTCTCTCTCTCTTTCTCCCTCTCCTTTCCTCTCTGAAATCAATAAAAAATATATATTTTTTTAAAAAGTGTCCCTTCTGTGCCACTGATCCGTGATCAGCTGTGCCACCTGGTTCTGGTGGGACACACAGTCACTCCACAGCTACCATTGAAGGAAAGAAGAAAAGGAGAGGGATTTGACACTATACTCAGGTAACAAATTTTGTTGGTGGTTTCATAATAAATTGGATTCCATGTTTCATTGTATCTCTGCAATGAAACACTATGCTCAAAATAGACCAGCCAGGTCAATTATAATTACAAACGTTAACTACTGGGAGTGCTCATAGTCTCTTCCTCTTTGGAACCCTGCTATCCCTTCCCTCTCGCCCCCCGCCCCCCCAGGCTCCCCACTTCA
This sequence comes from Plecotus auritus, assembly GCF_963455305.1. NCBI lineage: Eukaryota > Metazoa > Chordata > Mammalia > Chiroptera > Vespertilionidae > Plecotus > Plecotus auritus. The sequence continues at coordinate 15,908,615 of NC_137771.1, forward strand.
GCCAAGTGGGGTGTTTTTTTTTTAAATAAATCTTTATTGTTCAGATTATTACAGTTGTTCCTCCTTTTCTCCCCCATAGCTCCCCTCCACCAGGTTCCCATCCCCCCCATCCCATGCCCTTACCCGCCCCCCACTGTCCTCATCCATAGGTGTACGATTTTTGTCCAGTCTCTTCCCGCAACCCCACACCCCTTTCCCCCTGAGAATTATCAGTCCACTCCCTTTGTATGCCCCTGATTCTATTATATTCACCAGTTTATTCTGTTCATCACATTTTTTTATTTACTTGATTTTTAGATTCTCTTGTTGATATGTATTTGTTGTTCATAATTTTTCCTCTTTACCTTTTTCTTCTTCTTCTTCTTCTTCTTAAAGAATACCTTTCAGCATTTCATATAATACTGGTTTGGCAGTGATGAACTCCTTTAGCTTTTTCTTATCTGTGAAGCTCTTTATCTGACCTTTAATTCTGAATGATAGCTTTGCTGGGTAGAGTAATCTTGGTTGTAGGTTCTTGCTATTCATCACTTTGAATATTTCTTGCCACTCCCGTCTGGCCTGCATAGTTTCTGTTGAGAAATCAGCTGACAATTGTATGGGTACTCCCTTGTAGGTAACTAACTGTTTTTCTCTTGCTGCTTTTAATATTCTCTCTTTGTCTTTTGCTCTTGGCATTTTAATTATGGTGTGTCTTGGTGTGGTCCTCTTTGGATTCCTTTTGTTTGGGGTTCTCTGTGCTTCCTGGACTTGTAAGTCTATTTCTTTCACCAGGTAGGGGAAGTTTTCTGTCATTATTTCTTCAAATAGATTTTCAGTATCTTGTTCTCTCTCTTCTGGCACCCCAATAATTCTGATGTTGACATGCTTGAAGTTGTCCCAGAGGCTCCTTACACTATCTTCAACTTTTTGGATTCTTTTTTTTTTTGCTTTTCCGATTGGGTGTTTTTTGCTTCTTCATATTTCAAATCTTTGACTTGATTCTTGCGATCCTCTAGTCTGCTGTTGGATCTCTGTATATTATTCTTTATTTCAGTCAGTGTATGCTTAATTTCTAGTTGGTCCTTTTTCATATCCTCGAGGATCTCGCTAAATTTATCGGCGGTTTCTAGAAAATTCTTGAAAAACCTTACAATCGTGGTTTTGAACTCTATATCCAGTAGTTTGCTTTCCTCCATTTCTGTCATTTGTGATCTGTTTCTTTGTCTCTGCATTATGGCTGCTTCCCTGAGTTGATAGAGTGGCTTTGTGTGCTAGGTGTCCTATAGGGCCCAGTGGCTCAGTCTCCCCAGTTACCTGAGGTGGACACTCTTGGCACACCCCTTTGTGGGCTGTGTGCACAGTCTTGTTTTAATTAAGCCTAGATTGTTGTTGGTATCACGGAGGAATTGGCCTCCAGGCCAATTGGCTGTGAGAATGAGCTGTGTCTACGATGGGAGAACTTCTGTGCTGGAGACACCCTTATGGGGCAAGACTTGCTTCATTGGGGCTTTGGTGCTCACTGAGTCTGCCCCCTGAGTGTGTCCCTTATGGATCTGAGGAGTTGTAATCTGGATGGTCTCACACTGACCACTGGGTACACTGGCTCTTGGATCTTTAAGGAGGTGCTAATTTAGCCTCTGCCTGAGGCCACCCAGCAGGAGCTACGGAGAGATCTGCAGATTCCTCTTCTTTGTTTGGGGTTTGGAGGTGCCCAGATGAGGCCCAGCTGTGAAGCAATGCAAGCTGCTATGGGGCCTTGGTCCTTCTTTGGATGTTTTGGGTCTCTCTGACCCAGTTGCAGTTTGTTAGGTAATTTTAGACTGCAAAGGGCCAGGCCATTCATATGCAAAAGCCTCTGCTCACAGCTTGGGTGGGGCAGGGTCTCAGGGAATTAACAGGGTGGAGCAAACAGCTATGGCTGATCCTCAGCCCTGCCTTAAGAGGCCCCCAGGTCTCAGTGTAGTCTGTGTCCCTCGGTAAACGCTGCAAGCACCTCTGAGAGAAAGCCACCCTCGAGTTCCGCCCAATGCCAGACAGTCCAGTTTCTCCCTGGATGAGTTTGGGTCCCCAGAGTCTCGCCTGGAACTGGAGTTCAGAGCAGTCGGAAGCTTGTGTCTCCCTCCCAATCGAAAAAGACAACCGCATCCTCAGTTGCCAGCCCTTTCTGCGTGCGAGCCTCCGTACCTCCGCACTTTACTTCCGCAGCTCCTCTAAGTTTCAGTGTGCTTTTCTCTTCCCTTCTAGTTGTAGAATTCCCACTCAGCCAGCCTTTCAGTGGTTCTGAATGATGTCCGTTTTGTCTTTTAGTTGTAGTTTTGAAGTGATTGTGTGAGGCAGCAATTTCAGGTGTTTACCTATGCCGCCATCTTGGTTTCTCCCCAAGAGGGATTTTTTTTTTAAAGGAGCTAGCTAACTATGGGTACATGTTCTTCAGAACTACAGCTTGAAATGTTTTCTTTCATCAAACTTGCTACAATTAGCCTTCATTAAACACAAAATATCTCTCAGATGATTTAAACCTTGACAGCCATAGTTACCTCCCTGTATGTATGTTTTGAAAACAGCCTGGTCAAAGAAGTAACTGTATTGCTGTCATCCCACAGCAAATCAGCCATGGTGAGTTTCAGATCCATAGGCTGTGAGAATTGGAGGGGATCTTAGAGGTTGAAGTCCACCTTCTGTTTTCACAGATGAGAGAACTCAGACCATGCAAATTCAAATGATTTCCTCAAGGTCATGGAACTAGTGTTTTAAAGTTGAGGCAGTGCACCTCCACAGCCGACCATGATGTCTTTCCCCACAGTTAATTCAGAATGTGCTCGGGGAATAAGAACTGCTGTACCTTGAAAACTGTTGGAATAAAATCATAATGTCTTCAGGGACTAAATTTAAGTGCGCTCATTTCCCCCTATTTTTTATCATCTGCTCTGCTGGTGTAGACAAGAGTTAATCGGGTAGCATACTTTATTAAGCATGAAAAAGAATCTATGAATTGTCAAGAAATTTAACCCAAACCTTAATGAGGTGCCTGCATCCAAGAAAATATTGGTAGCATCATTTTTAATGAAACCAAACATTTATTTAAAATGGTTATGAAATTGCCATTTAAACAAGTTTTTAGTCTTTTATTTTTAATATCAAATCTATTTCTGACCTTGTTTCACTGCTCATAGGGAGACTGCAGTACCGAGTGTTTGTCACACACAAAATGTGAAAGGAAGTGCTCTTGTTTTGGAACAGGCCTTGTTTTTCTTGGATGCTTTTGCTTAAAATCCAACAGCCAAATGAGGAAACTGTAAAAGCAAAGCAAACATTTTTGTTACAGATGAACCCTTCCACTCTTAAAATTTGTACACATATTGATTCTGCCTTGATCTTCTGAAATTTATATTGACCAAAACGTCTCAGCGCAGAGGTTCTTGCATAAAAGCTGAATTGGAAGAGCCCCTAGAGCAGCCGTGGGCAAACTACGGCCCGCGGGCCGGATCCGGCTGTTCTATCCGGTTCTCTTGCTCTCCCCTCCGCTCCTTTACTTTGAATTTATATTAGTTCACACAAACACTCCATCCATGCTTTTGTTCCAGCCCTCCGGTCCAGTTTAAGAACCCATTGTGGCCCTCGAGTCAAAAAGTTTGCCCACCCCTGCCCTAGAGGATCTCATTTCGTATAGCTCCGTACATGGATCATTGCCAAATAGAACTCTGGGTTTTTTTTTAACACCTCCAGTAGCAGTGGACTCACTACCATTTAAAGGAGCTAATTCCATTTTGCAGACAGTTCAAATAGTTAACAATTTACACTGCATTGCTTACTGGGCCCAGGTACACTTTTTAGAGAAGCATAGAAAAGAACCTTTTTTCTCTCCTGCACAACAGCTTAGTATTTGAAGGTAGTTCTTAGGTCTCCTTTGGGTCTTCTCTTCTGCAAGCTGACTACATCCTGAATTCTCTAGTTGTGCCTTACACTATCACTACTCATTGAGGCGCTTGGATCACAGAATTCTAGAATTGGAACTCAGAGTAGCTAACATGTGGGGTGTTTTCTATGGATCTGGGTGCTAACATTCACACACATTATCCTTTGAATCCTTACAACAACCTAGTGAGACATTATTATTATTATCTCCATTTCAGAGATGGGGAGGCTGACGCTCTGAGAGATCACAGAGTTAGAGATGGCAGAACCCAGATCTGTCTGCATCCAGACTATGGAATTTGATCCTATTCTGCCAATGAGGAAACAGCCCCAGAGAAGTAAAGCGATTTGCCTGAAGGCACCAACTTACCAGGTGTGAGCTAGGACTAGAATTCAGATCTGCTTCTGCTAAAAGGGTGAGAACACATGCAGGGCCTGGGAAGAGACTGGCTGTTGGGAAAAGCCAAGAGCCAGTGACTAGAGAGAAGCAGGTGCAGGATGAGGCACGTTACACACAACAGTGTGGATGGCTCTCAGAATAATGCCGAGTGAAAGAAGCCAGGTGAGCCCTGACTGGTTTGGCTCAGTGGATAGAGCGTCGGCCTGCGGACTGAAGGGTCCCAGGTTCGATTCCGGTCAAGGGCATGTAACTTGGTTGCGGGCACATCCCCAGTAGGGGGCGTGCAGGAGGCAGCTGATCGATGTCACTAGCTCTCTATCCCTCTCCCTTTCTCTCTGTGAAAATCAATAAAAAAAAAAAAAAAAAAAAAAGCCAGGTGAAGAAGAACATGTGTCCTGTGGTTGGTTCCATTTCTGTAAATTTATAGAAAATGCAAACTAGTCTATAGTGACAGGGAGCAGGTCAGTGGATGCCTGGGGATGGGTGGGGTGGGGTAGGAAGGGAGTCGTTCCAAGGAGGCAGGAAGAAATGTTTGGTGGTGATGGGTATGTTCGTTATCTTGATTGCGGTGATGGTTTTCACAGGTGTAGAATACATTTAAAAGTATCAAATTGTAGGCTTTAAATATGTGTGGTTCATTGCCAGTTACAAAGCTGTTAGAAAAGGAGGAAGGAGGGGAGAAGAGGCAGGTCCTCTGTTTTGCCCCTACAGAGACAGGTGTCAAGGCCCATACTAACGCTGGTTCTCTGACCCTTTATTGATCAGTGGGTGGGCAAGCGGGTGGAGAAAGGATTGGGCTGGGACTCTGAAGGCCTGGTTCCTGGTCTTGTCTCTGCCACTCCCAAAGTATGATACTGGGCACTAGCCTGACCTCCGTCAGCCCCCACTTCCCATTTGTGACAGGCAATATTGATCCCTGCTTCCCCAACCTCAGCTTCGATTGGAAGGTTACCCAAGGCAACATACATCAGAGTGCTTTGTGAACTATGAGTGTAGGTCAAAGGGAGGAGGGCGGGGGTGACAGTGTGTAGCCCAGTTATGATAACAACTGCTACAATGTAATGCAGAGACGCTCGGTGGCAGGTGACTTGTTTGAGCTTTGTGCCCCCTGGCTAAATGATCCCAGATTCTATAAAGTTTCCTTTTGTCCACCAGCTATAATTTATCAGGAGTTGTTTTAGATTCAGCTCTGCCACTCAATCACTGTGGGAACTTGGTCAGTCCTGGCTCCACTCCGAGCATCTGTCAAAGGAGGATATTAGACTTGCTGGTCCCTGCGATCCTCCTGGCTCTTGCATTCAGGATTCTATCACCTTCACGTCAAACTATTGCCCACGTTGACAACTCCAGGTGGAAAGAAGTGTGGCCAGAGACAGTTCTTTCATCCCTGGCCCTCACTGACTTTGAGGCATCAGGGAACCTTTACCACATCATGGTTTTGCTCCTCCTTCCTTACTCTTTACTTCATTTTCATTTGTTTTTATTTTACTCTCATAAACACCAAATTAACACATGCCCCCATATCTTTTTAAGTTCATTCACTCAACATCTATGACATTAAGAGGTTAAAAAAAACACTCACCTCCCAGAAAGCTTGGTCATCAAAATATTTAGCCACATGCAGTGCTTTCCATATTTTGAGGTTTAAGATGAGACCTGTTTAAATTCATTTAAAAATGTTGAACATTTAGAGCACAGCATTTGTTATCTCAAAATATCATATGTCAACTATAGTATCTCAACAGAAATCCTTTTTTTTCCTCCCACAACGGGGAGACAGACAAATGGAAGCACTGTTCTTCCTGGGCCCACGTAATTAATCCTATAGACATCTTTTAACAGGAACTGGCAAGAGCAATTATTTCTAAAAGATTTCGATTACTCTGAGAGGTGTAGGAAAACCATGGATCTGACACGCTTCCCGAGATGGAATAGAACGGCCCTCCCAGACTGTGACCCCACGTGAAAGCTTATCCATTTGAAACGCAAGAGCTACCATGGAGAGCAGCTCAAACAAAGTAGGCACCTCGTAGTAGGTCCAATACCATAAACTCCCAGCAACCTCAGCTCAAGGTTCCACTAGTGTAGTTAGGAAAGTAATTTATAACCACTTGCTTTTGTCCCTGTTGTTTTCACCTGTCCAGGCTCTGCCCAGAGAGCTTGGCCCTGTGCATTCTGCCACTGAGTAAAACCTGCCGAATTTCCCAGAATCCATGAAGTGAGCGCTTACCTTTCACAGGAAGCAGGGACATGCCATCCACAGATTTATCTGTGTGTTTTTAATGATGATCAGTCTCAGTGTATTCAGTAGTAAGATTAACAAGTGTGGGCGCATGCATAGTCATATTTCCCTGTTGTTGTGTATGCCTTTAACTGATATTGGCAGGTAAGGTACAATTAGCACGTCTCGTTTTGCTAGAATTACTCAGAAATGAGCTCTATCATCGACATGAATTTTCCAGGTAGCTGAGGCTTACTCTCACTAATGAAAATCCATCTAAATACATAAATCCATATTGCATTTTCTTGTCATCACTGAATACATTTAGATTCTTAAAAAAACCAGAACTGTCGCTGGGAACATCCACTTACGAATTGCTATAGAACACAGGTAGATAGCTGTCAAGGGTTGTCGGTCTGCTCTCTAGCAGCCCAAGCTTTTTGTGTTCTTGTGTCTAATTTTAAGAATTTCTTGTCCTCTGTGAGGCTCTGCTTTCACTTCTGACATACTAGTGTGCCTTACCTTGGGGAACCTACCCCACTTCTAATCTATTTCTGATCTTCCTGAGTCAGAAACCCAACAACCATACCCGATGGGGTTGTACCGTAAAGAGCATGGACAGATTCCGAGGAATGGGGTCTCTTGACAGGTAAAAGGCTTGGCTTTCCACTAGGTGCTATTTTGGTTGCTTGGGGGCCACTTCCTCTTCTGTTGTCCAAGTTCTTTTTCTTTTTATTTTTTTAATTATTTTTTTAAAATATATTTTATTGATTTTTTACAGAGAGGAAGGGAGAGGGATAGAGAGTTAGAAACATCGATGAGAGAGAAACATCGATCAGCTGCCTCCTGCACACCTCCTACTGGGGATGTGCCTGCAACCAAGGTACATGCCCTTGACCGGAATCGAACCTGGGACCTTTCAGTCCGCAGGCCGATGCTCTATCCACTAGCCAAACTGGTTAGGGCCCAAGTTCTTTTTAAACAGTTCCCTTGTGTCCAAAGCAACATGTAAGGAGGAAAGCTCATTAGTTTTAACTCTGTGATCAATAATCTAGGTGTCTTTTCTGCTCTTCTCTTTCTTAACTCCATTAGAGCATAAGGAACACCCCGCCCCCAGTGTCCTTTACAAGTCAGTGAGTCAGTGTCACTTTGGTAATATTGGTGAATGGTGGAAGAGCCCAGGTGTAGGGTTGCCAGATAAAATACAGAATGCTCAGCTAATTTGAATTCAAAATAATGGGCACCTTATACTTTCATTTGCTAAATAGGACCACTCTACCCAGAATAGAATGTAAACTTATGGATGAAAGCATTTTTCTCATCTGTCTTTAATTAATCACCTCAGACTCAAAAGCTGAGGCCAGATGGTACATTAAGGTTATTCTAGACAATTTTACTCTCTAAAACCACCCAGGTAACTGCAAAAAGTCCCTCCATGCATGTTTCAGAGCTGAAAGGAAGCCACATGATTCGCGACCATAACCCTTCCTTTATACAGAGAAGCCAGCCAAGCCCAGAGAAGTGAAGGAATGTGCCTAACACCACACAAGTCACTCGTGTCTGCTTATGCTACTTGGTCTCTTGGGCGCCCGCTCCCTGCTTAGGGACACGATATATGAGTGTCTAACCCATAAAAGCTGTTCACTTAGAGAATAAAAGTGAACGTTTCTGAACAGAATGCATATTTTCACCTAGCATATAAGTAAGATTGGCCAATTAGCAACTCTCCCAGATTCTTTGTTGTTCTATCATATTGCAGAAGCAAAAGCATACTTCAATCCTCCATTTAAAGAACCCCAATAGCTCCCCACCTCTCAGAGTGACCTGACTCCTTGCTACCATTCTGTCCTCAACCCCGGCCACTCTCCCCCTCACTCTATCCTCATCAGCTACACTGACTTCCTTGCTGTTCCCCAAACATACAAAGCATGTTCCTGCCTCAGGGCCTTTGCACATGCTGTTCCTTCTCATAGAATGCTCTTCTCCCAAATAGCACGTTGTAATGTCTCCCTCCTTCTCTCCATTCAGGTCTCTGCTCAAAGATTTACTAGCTAGGCCTTCCCTTACCACCCTTCCAAAAGAGCAGACTACCCTCACACTGACGAGTCCCCCCACTCTGATTTATTTATCTTCATAGCACTTACCACCATCTTGCATAGTATGCATTTATTTGCCTATTGTCGACTAGAATGTCAGCTCCATGAGATCAGGGCATTGTTTTATTCACTGCTTTGTCCCTCGTGCTTAAGAATAGTGCCAGGCTCATAGTAGATATTGAATAAATATTTGCTGAACCAAATAATATTATGGATGTCCTCAGGTAAGCATTTTGGCATAAGGATTTCCTTGGCCTTCTGTACAAAATTGGGTGCAATCACCAGTCGTGGCTCTAAGAGGCTGCAATCCACTCTTCCTTTCCCTGGCCCTCAGAGTCCACACCTGTTGCAGGTGACCTCTGAGGGCCTTTCCAGTTCTGAAATGATGTGATTCTGTTTGTGTGTTTTCTAATCATTTGGCCAGAGCTGAGGAGGTGGGCTCACAGGGAACAGGATGGGCTTGTGCACATCCGGCCATGGGGCAGATGCACTCTGAACCTGGGCCCTGTGCCTGGGCAGTGGTGGGAGGGTGAGCGCACACTGACCTGTCAGGAGACCAGATGCTAGACCCATCGCCATGGCCAAGCTGAATGCCCCAGTGTCGAAGAGCACCTGGAAGCCAATCCTGGAAATGACAGAGCAAAGATGGTCACGTTCAGGTGTCGGGCTGCAGAGGTCTTGGGGACAAAAAACACAGCTGGCATGAGTAGTGACCCTGTCAGGCAGGGCCAGCGGGAACAAGTGTCCTCTTCCTGGTGGTATATTCCCCTGTCATTTTCCTGCAAAGCCATGCAGACATGGAGGAGGGGGATTCCAAGAACCTCTTGGGCTTACTTTAATCCTCAGACCCCTGGATAATGAACTAGACCAGGAGCTAGAAAGACCAAGTTCAAGTCCCAGTTCTGTCACCAACTGTGTGGCCCTGGAAAAGTCACTTGCCCTCTCAGAGCCCCAGTTTCCTCATTAGGCCATTAAAGAGGAAGGCTTTATTTCTATCAAGTCAAGGAGGGGTACAGTTTGGCTATCAGATCCATCTCCCCTGCCTACCCCTCTTGAACATGCTTCCCTGTTCGTTGTCCTTCCAGGCAACCCCAGGACTTCACTTCAGTTCACACAGTTAAACGGCCCTGAGAGGACATTGACATGACCTTGCAGTAGAAATAAAGGGAACAGTGATAAACTGGACTATATTAAAGTTAAGAACTGTTCGTCAAAGACACCATTAAGAAGGTGAAAGATAACCCACAAAGTGGAAAAAGGGATTCACAGTACATCTGATAAAGGATCTATATCCAGAACAGATAAAGAATTCCTAAAAATCATTAAGAAAAAGACAAAACAACAATAGAAAATGGGCAAAAGAACTTGAATAGACATTTCAAAAGAAAAAATGTCCTAAAAGCATATGAAAAGTGCTCTACTTAGTCATCAGGGAAATTAAATCCAAACAATAAGTTTGATGACTACATGGCTAACATACAAAAGAAGGAAACCATGAAGTGTTAGAGAATATATGGGGGAAGGGGAACTCTCATGTGTATAGATTGGTGCAAATCACAATGGAAAACTGGTAGTATCCAATAAAATGGCTGTATGCAAGCCAACAATCCCACTTCTAGGCATATTTTCACTTGAAGTGCATCCATATGTTCCCCAAAAACATTAGAATGTTTATAGCAGCAATACTAGAATGTTCCTAATAGCTCCAAACTAGTAACTGCCCAAATGGTCATCAATAATGGATCAATGAATTGTGCTGTATTCACACAATGGAACACTTGTTTTAACTGTTTTCTTAGGCTCTGTAATTTGTCTACTTGGTACTCATTTATCACAGGGCCGAACTAATGGGCCAGGCTGTTTACCTCTCTCTCTCCCTTGCAAGTCAGCTTTTGTGGGAATGCAAAACTCATATTACAAACCCCCCAACCACAAACTCTAACACGTGTTTTCACTTCCTGCCCAATAGGGGATGTCCCCACCGCTATACTCCCACAGGCATAGTCTCAGTTCCCCGTCCTCTGCTGCCTGGTCTTGTGGGACATGTGGCCTTGCATGGTATGCCGTGCCTCTCGTTTTGAGGGGTGCTGTAACATTAAATTGACCTCTTCATGTTGTCACTCGTCACCTTTATGAATCAAACCCAAGCACAATTCAACACTATACCCCAATGAAAATGTACAATCTACAGAGACACTCAACAACATGGGTGAATCTCACAATACAATGCTGAGTAAAGGAAGCCAGGCACACAAGGACACAGACTTCCAGTATGACTCCATGTGTAGACAGACCCTCAGCTCGATGCTTTTCCAGCTGATTTCACATGATCCTCACAGCAGCCCTGTGACAAGGTATTTCACTAACGGGGAGGTCCAGGTTAGAAAGTGAACCAAGGGTTCCAGTGTCACAGGCTTGGAATGGTTCTTGGGACTCAAACCAGGCAGGTCTGTCTACCCACCAAGGCTAGCCAGATCTGTCCCAGCTTTCAGCATTTGAGGGTTACTTTTATAAATTTGGCCATGCTGACATTCCAGAAATAGTTTTTAAAAATATTTTTCTTTAAATAGACTTTTTGTTACATTTAAATAGACATTTAAAATAAAACTTAGTGTCACTAACGTGGAAGAGAAATGAGAGGCAACTCTAAAAAAAAATACAATGAAAACAAAACGTAGCTAGAATCTCTCCAAGGTGTGGCAGCCTGGGCAAGTCTCTCAGCCTGAGACCTTCTCTGCTGTCATTCAAACTGAAAGTCATCATGTGAGCGCGTTTCCGAAGGGTGCAGAGACTCCTCGAACCCAGTGGAGACTTTCTCCCTGATCTAATGAAAGGCCTGAATGAGAATTGAGAAAGAGCCAGTGCACTCTGTGATTCAGTGTTCTTCAAGTATCTTCACGCCTCTTAAAGTCCTGCATTTTGTGAAAATCTCTCCGTCCCGGCTCAGAGCACTGCCTCTGACTCATTCACATCCACTCACCTGAACAGGAAATTGGCAAATACTGTTTGTGGAATGAATGGAGGTCAACTGGCTTGCCCAATGACCACATGAATACAGTAGCTGATCCCCATTTCGTATGAGGTATTCTTGCCTGCCCGCTCAGTGCTTTCTCCATCTTTTAACTATATACAGATGCCCCTCCTATGGAAGCAGCGGCATCCATAATCATAAGGAAAGGGGCCATTGTTGGGTATTTTCTCCACACCAAGCACCTTCCTGAGCCCTTTAATTATTATATGTTGCTGAATCTTCACAGCAGTCCCGATATGTAGATCTTATTATCCCATTTTACAGATAGAGAACTGAAGCTTAAGGGGAGTTTGAGTATCAGGCCTAAGGTCACACGACTGGTAAATGCGACCTCAGTCTGTCCCTGAAGCCTGTGCCCTTTACTTCCAGCAGAACGAAGGCCTCCTAAGAGGTCAGCGCTGTCACTGTGCCCTTCCCTTTGCTGGGTTCCTGCAGAGGAGAAAGAACAACTTCTTGGTCCTCAGCTGTCTCGTCCTGGTGAGAGCTGACTTGCAGAGTGTGCTGGAGGCAGGCCACATAGGCCCTGGGCCCTTGTTCTCATCTCTCCCCAACTCCATGTTCAGTGATGTCCCCTTGATGGCAGCCATGGTGGGAGTATTAGCACCATAGAAATCAGCAAATGCGCTAAGTTAGGATTTTGTTTTCTTTGGAGAGTGTGTTGTTCATCCTTTACTGGTATTCCATGGGTTGACTTTTTTGTTTTCTCTAGGCCAGTAATACCCAAGCTTGCATGAGAATCACCACGAAAGCTTGTTGAAACACAGACTCCTGGGCCCTACCTCCAGATTCCTAATTGAGCAGATCTGGGTGGCCTAGAATTTGCATTTCTTTCTTTTTTATATATATATATATATATATTTTTTTTTATTATTGATTTCAGAGAGGAAGGGAGAGGGAGAGAGAGAGAGAGAAATATCAATGATGAGAGAGAATCATTGATCAGTTGCCTCCTGCACATCCTCTGCTGGGGATCAACCCCGCAACCCGGGCATGTGCCCTTGACCAGAATCAAACCCAGGACCCTTCAGTTCGCAGGCTGACACTTTATCCACTGAGCCAAACCGGCTAGTGCTCTTTTTTTTTTTTTTTAATTTGAATTTTATTTTTCAATTACACCTTACATTCAGAATTATTTTGTATTAGTTTCAGATTTATAGTATAGTGGTTGGAAAATCATATACTTTGCAAATTGAGCCCCCTGATATTAGAATTTGCATTTCTAACCAATGCCCAGGTGATGTTGATGCTGTTGAGAACCACTGCTCTAGGAGAGCCATGGAATCACAGAATTTGGGATCTAGAAGGACAAATGGTCCAGATGTTCCAGAGTAGAAGCCTGGAATTTGGCCCACACAATTTTCCTAATGATTTTGAATCTTTTGCCAATGCTTAGGAGAGGGCCTGCCATTTTCCTACATTCACTTATTTAATCCTCTAAACCACATGGTTCCTGGCCTCAGGCAGCCTCCAACAATCCTATGAGGGGAGGTATTATCATTATCTTCATTTAAAACCAGGGGTCCAAAGCTCAGAGAAGTTAGGAAGCGTGCCCCCCTTGTAAGAGGTCAAGATCAGTCTGACTCCATGGCACACTCCTCATGAGACCTACACCATCAAAGGTTGAAACATGGACTCACTCAACTGGCTTGGGCCTGGTTGCCCTGCTCTGTCTGTTTTGGGTGGGGGGGGGGGCGGGCCTCAGGGCTATCTGCCTTTGCCTGGCACCTAAGCTGCCCTTTGGGAAGAAGAAGTGACCTGCAGAGGTGATGACTCCACACAAGTTAGGGGCTGGGAAGAATTTCTGAATAAATTGGCCAACAAATACTCACTGAGGCCTGTTGAGTGCCTGGCCCTGAATGCATGCACCCCAGCTAAGGGCTCTGGGCACACTGCTTCCTGAGTTAGGTGGGGGTATTAAGGGAATAAGCCAAGCGACTCACATGGGATCCTTGGACCAGCTTGTCTGATACATCATCAGCCCGATGTAGGTGATCCCTCCGAGCAGACCTGGCAAGCCAAAGGTGTAGTGCACGCCACAAGTGTCATGGATCCCCAGCACGCGGTTAAAACACACCTGGGGACAAACGTCATTATCAGTAGATCTGCATGTGAGACTGACATTCCTGATCACCCTTTCACCAGGGCCACCCAAAGGGATGGGCTTTAGGGCTCACGTAAGAAGCACTTCGCAGACATGCACGGGCACTCACATTACCTGGGGAGCCTGGTAAACCACAGAGTTGGATTTAGAAGGTCTGGGGCCTGTGATTCTGCATTTCTAACAAAGTCCCAGGGAGTACCAGTGCTGCTGGTCCACCGACCGCACTTGGAGAAGCAAGGATCTAACCCAGGCACTACTCACATTTTGGGCTATAAATCTGCGTTGTGAGTGTGCTGTCCTGTGCACTGTAGGATGCTTAGCTGCATCCTTGGCCTGTACCCTTTAGATGCCTGTAGCACCCCCAACCCAGTGTGTCAACCAAAAATGTCTCCAGATACCGTCACATGTCCCTGGGAGGAGATTAAGACCTACTGGTCTAGCCCAAACTTAACTGCCATCCAAAGACAAATGGCTGATGAGAATAGAAGTCAGAAGAAAAGAATGTGACCACACCTTGAGATTCCCATTCACTGCTCCTCCACCTCACCACTTCGCCTCCCAGATGGCCATCAGCCAACAGATATGGCTACAAATGAGAATTTGTTCAGGCTACCTCCCTCCTTAGACTCCCCTTTGTCTTCAGAATAAAACCCCAGACTCCTCAACTAGCTCAGGAGCTATACCTGAGCACCTGCCATGTCTCAAGACTCTGATACCACCACACTCGCAGGTGAACCCAATGCTTCAGCCAAGAGAACATCTTCCTGTTTCCTGGCTGGGCCATCTGCTCTTCTCACTGTTGAGCCTCTGAACACACTGCTCCTCTGCCTGGAATACATTTCCCACTTCTTTGTCTGGCTAATACTAGTTATTTGTCAATGCTCTTATTTGACATCCTCTGCTCTGGGAAGCATTTCCTGACGCGTCTCAGGCTGGCTTAGATGTGCCCTGGAGCAGTCATCACACCAAGCTGTGCTTATTTGTCCCTTTTCCTCACTGCACTATAGCTTGGAAAGCAGGATAAATGTTAAGACATATGTAATGAGTGAATGAATGAGTGAATGAGTGAGTCAGTGAATCATCCTTGAATTGTTCCCCCAGTGATAGAGTCAAGGAAACCGAAGCACAGATAAAGTGATGGTCTCTAAGATTGATGATAACTTATGCATTTTAAAATACGGTTTTAAAATTTGATTTTTAGAGAGGAAGGGAGAGGAATAGAGAGAAACATCGAAGTGAAATAAACATCATCAGTCCCTTGCCTCCTGCAGGCCCCCTCCTGGGCTCTGACCAGGAATTGTACCAGTGACCCCTTGGTTTCTGGCTAGATGCTCAACTGCTCAGCCACATCTGCTGGACAACGTATGCATTTTTTTGCTGTGTACTTCCTCCTTTCACCATAGGGCCTCAAAGCCAGAGGAGATAAAAGACATCTGTTCCCATTCCAAAGATGAAAATCAGACTGCTCAAATTAAACTATTGGTAATTTCTTCCTTATCTGGCGTTGAAACTGCCTCCCTGAATATCCACTGTCAGTCAAATTCAGCTTCCTGTGCCACCCAAAAGTATGCTCCTTTATTCTCCACCAAGCCTTCAAAAGCCATGAAGATTTGTGGTTCCTAAGTATTTCCTTTAGAAGTGTATCAACAACAAATGGGCTATAATGAAGTATTCTGGTATTATCGGTGCCTGTTGAATTTTGAAGGAAGAAAAATCCATCCACTTAGAAGGACTAAACCATCAGAAGTGGGCATGACCTAAAGGATCAGCCAGCATCTTTCTTCCAGGTGCTGCCCTTCCCACCCCCATGCTCACGGTTCATGGGCAGCCGCCATGTGTGCACAGCATGCCCCACCCCCACCCAGCCAAAGATGGGCACAGGATCCAAGTTAGACCAGTGAGCTCCTTCTTCAAAGAACTTGGAATTAGGGCCAAGAGATGATACCCAGCTGCTTTTTGAAAAGAGATACTACACTCCACCATGTGGAGTAGCAGCAGGAGAACAGAAAGGACGTCTACAGAGTGAGAATAAAGCAGATATTCGGGAAAAACAAAGAAAGGAGATTAGGGACTTCTTGGGCTCCCCCAAACACTCCCATCCCTGATGCCAGCCATTCCTGGGCTCCCAGAAGCATTTCTGTCCTTGGGTCCCATGACACCCCAGGGGCCTTATAAAAAACTCCCCCCTATGTCTGAGCAAGCTTGAATGGGTTCTGCTACTTGTCCCCCAGATCCTAACACATGCAGCACCCAGCCTGGGTGGGTCCTTCACCCCGAGCTTTGAAGCTAAACGGAGAGGGTGCCAACACCTGTCTGGTGCAGCCTCTGGTATCACATGGTGGTCCACCATGGTCCCAGGGTCCTTCTGGTCCCAGACAAAGCAGAGGGTGTTAGTTGCCCAGCTCCTTACCGGCAGGCATTTGGCTCCCCCGATGGAGATCAGCCCAGCCACAAGGCCCAGCACCATGGCCAGCCAAGGAGAAGGAATCAGGTGACACGAGGCACCCACAGCCACACCTCCCGCCAGCACTGCATTGTGGATATGAGTCTGCAGAGAAAGAGCTTGTGGGTGAATGAAGTGAGACACAGAGAGGACAGCATCTTCCCCAAAGTTCCTCAGCGAGCTGGTAGTCAGGCACTACTGTAAGGTCCTCCCTGCTTCAGTGGTCCTGAAACCATCCACTCCCCTGTTGAAACTACCTGGACTTTACCAATGGTCTCCTCTCACCCCACTTCTCAGGCTCAGGGAACAGTCACCCTGATTGGGCGGCATTTAAGGAATCGGCTTGAAAGTCTAGTTTCTCAGCGTTCAGCCACCCTCACACCCATTAGTGATGTGTCCTTGGGCACTTAACAGCTCAGTGCTTCAACTTTTCTACCAGGTAATGGGGTTTTGATTGTACCTGCTTAATGCAGGTTATTGTAAGAAATAAATGAGTTACCACATGTAAAAAAAAAACCCTTAGCCCAGTGCCTGGCATAGAACATGAGTAAATGCCCAATAAATATAAGCCATTATTATAGATTTTATTATTTTTATTATTAGTGTTTGCTACTTGGTGCCTACGCCATCTGTATGGACCCAATAAGCTGAATCCCGGATCACATCTCTGCTCTGTCCTTCATTCCTCTGGACTGGGCCTTGCCTCCTCTTAGGCTTCTTCCCGCGCCCCTCTCCCCCGCCCCCAGTCCCCCTCTACTCTAACTAGGTCTAGGAGCTCTGGGCCCTCAGACCAGCTTCTGGGCTTCCCTGACCTGATGGCCAAACTTGCCTCCCTGGATGACCCCACCTTGTCTGACCCTAGACTGCCTGTCACCATGGAGCTCACCTGTGGGGACGCCTGCCTCCCCTTAGTACTGTTAACCTGTCATCCGTGGCCACATTCTCTCCACTCCAGGCCCCACTGCCTGTCTAGATTTCCCCACCACCTCTGGCTGGCTGACTCCATGCCCTGAGCATCATGGGAACTTGTTTTGTCTTTAGCTCTACACTCTCACCATCTCGCCCACCCAAAACTCACACGATCTCCCGGCTCCATTGATAATAACAGCTAATGTTTGCCCAGAACTTACTCCACATGAAGCACGTTACATATAAAGTTTAAGTGGCTTCACCAAGGCCATGTGGCTAGGTAAACCTACTTCTTTACTTCTGATTCTTATTCCAATCTTGACATTTCTTGGGTTAAGAGGAAAGGCTGACACATTCTATTCTAGTCTCTCTCCTCCCCCCCTCTCCCCACCACCCACTAACTCTTGCTCCTGGCAGCTGGCTTTAATAACTAGCAGGAATGAGGTTCAAACCTGGGTCTGTTTGATGCCAATGCTGCTGGACTGAATCACTTCCCCTAGTAAGCCTTTCAGCACTGCGCAGTCTCCTAAGTTCCAGCACCCATTTTACAAGCTGCTGCTCTCCCTTGGGCTCCATGGCACAGCAGACAAGGCCCCCCACCCAAACCGAGGGCTGGGGCTGGGGGGAGGGGCGTGAACATGTGTGTGGGGCCTAGAAGCCCCAAGTGCGGCCCAGGGCAGCCCCCTTACTCACCATGCTGATCTTCCCTTGGGGGTGGGCCAAGGCCGACAGGGAGATGGCCGTCACTGCGCTGACCGCAAGAGCATAGTAGGTGTTGAACACGCCATTCTTCCTTTCGTGTGGTATGGGCAGCAGAGCAGAGTTGAAACTCGGCCAGAACATCCACAAGAAGAGGGTGCCTGGGGGCCAGAGAGGGTCAGTGGCCAGAACCAGAACTCCTGCTCCAGAGCCTGAGCCTCGGCGGACTTCAGACGGGAGTAGCCCGGAGCAGGCGAATCTCGGCTTGATCGCTCTCTAGCTATGTGACTTCGGGCGAGACACGTGTCCTTCCTGAAGTCTCAAGTTGCTCGAGCCCAGCTAACATACCTCACAGGCAGCGAAGCCAAGGCCCTGAGGGTTTAATCACCAACCCCCAGACCGCCTGACCCCAGCCTGGGATGGCCAAATGCTTATTTTAAAAGTTAGCATGCTGTTTTCGTCCAGCCCCATGGCCTGACACCCAGTGGCCTGCTGTGGAGCTCACTGGCTGATTTCCTCTAAGCTCTCCCAGCGGTCTGAGTTCATCATTTTCACCGCAGCTTTTCAAAATACACCACTTTTACTTTTCAGTCCCTCCCCTCTCCTTTCCTCAACTTCAGGGATTTACTTTCTTCACTTGTCCACCTCCCTCCTTTAAGTTGAGGCCAAACAGATTGGATAAACTTATGGACACTCCAGTGGAGGGAGTTTTCCTCTCCTTTGGATGTGAATGAAGAGAGTATCCTGGAGGGGAAGGCTTCACGCAAAGGTCTGAATTCATCCCACGCCACGTGGGGAAATGAGTCGTGGCAGAGGGCCTTCAGACACCAGGGCGGGCTGGTGAAAGAGCTCTTCTGCAGCGTTTCGGAGCCTCTCTCACCCCACGTACGAGATCTCCCCCTCACCTCGCCCTTACCCAGCATGGCAAACAGACTGGGGCTCGTCGTCCTCTGCTCTTTCTCCTCCGCTTCCTTGGGCAGCGGCCTTGAGAGGCACCAGGCCACAGTCAGCCCAAAGTAGGCCGCAAACACGTGGATGTGCATCATGCTTATGTGGTCGTCCGCCTGCAACCAGCCCAGCGGGAGCAGTGAGTGTCGGCACGCTCTGCCCTCGGGCGAACCCCCACATTCCTTGGAGAAAGTTCTGAGCTTCACAGAGGAGGGGTGACTTGAAGTCATGAGACGGGTGCTTGAAGCTTATCCAGCCCAGCAGTTCCCCTTTCAGAGGAGCCCGTGAGCAGCTGAGTGTCTATTCCAGGGACATTGCTGGTTGGTCTTATCAGTGGCTTTTATTTTTACTTTTTATTTTAAAAATATATATTTTTAAATTTATTGTCTAAAGTTTTACATATGTCTCCTTTTTCCCCTATTGACCGCCCCCTCCGCCGGCCCGCAGCCATTCCCACCCCGGGCAAGCCCCCACGGCCCCGGTGTCTGTGTCCATTGGTTATGCTAATCTGCATGCTTACAAGTCTTTTGGTTGCTCTCTACATGCCCCGCTCCCCTGCCATTTGTTTCTGGATCTATTCTTGTTCATCAAATTATGTTGATCATTATATCCCACATATGAGTGAGATCATGTGATATTTATCTTTCTCTGAATGGATAATTTTGCTTAGCATAATGCTCTCCAGTTCCATCTATGCTGTTGCAAATGGTAAAAGTTCCTTCTTTTTAATAGCAGTGTAGTATTCCATTGTGTAGATGTACCACAATTTTTAATCCATTCATTTGCTGATGGGCACTTAGGCTGTTTCCAAATCTTAGCTATTGTAAATTGTGCTGCTATGAACATAGGGGTGCATATGTCCTTTCTGATCGGTGTTTCTGGTTTCTTGGGATATAGTCCTAGAAGTGGGATTACTGGGTCAAATGGGAGTTCCATTTTTAACTTTTTGAGAAAACTCTATACTGTCTTCCACAGTGGCTTAAAATATATTTTTATTCATTTCAGAGAGGAAGGGAGAGAGAGAGAGAGAAACATCAATGATGAGAGAGAACTATTGATCGGCTGCCTCCTGCACGCCCCAAACTGGAGGCTGAGCCTGTAACCCCAGCATGTACCCTGACCAGGAATCCAAGTGTGACCTCCCAATTCATAAGTCAGCACTCAACCACTGAACCACACCGCTGGGCTACCAGTAGCTTTTAAATGCTTTTGGCCAGCTCTGGCTGGTGTGGCTCAGTTGGTTGGAGTGTACATCGGAAGGTCACAGGTTCGATTCCCAGTCAGGGTACATACCCAGTTGTGGGTTTGATCCCTAGTTGGGGGGTCTGGGGTGTGTGCAGGAGGCAACCAAATGTTTCTCTCTCACATTGATGTTTTTTTCTCTCTCCCTCTCCCTTCCTCTTTCTCTAAAATCAATTTAAAAAAACACACATATCCTCAGGTGAGGATTAACATAAACAAACAAACAAACAAACAAATAAATAAATAAATAAGTAAATAAATACATGCTCTAGGCCAGTGGTCGGCAAACTGTGGCTTGCGAGCCACATGCAGCTCGCGAGCCGTGGTTTGCCGCTCTGTTGACTAATGTGTTTGCCAACCGCTGGGATAGGGGTTTAATCACAAGGAACAACAACAGCCTGTAATTATTGGAATCGAGCATCTAGGTCAGTGGTCGGCAAACTCATTAGTCAACAAAGCGGCAAACCGCAGCTTGCGAGCCGCATGTGGCTCGCGAGCCGCAGTTTGCCGACCACTGCTCTAGGCCAAGGTCCACTAAGGTGGGGCCAAAAGCCACATGGCCATGCCCCCACTGCTTCCTACTTTTCAGCAGAATTTCATGGAGTGATAAGTGATGTAAACTTTGCAACATGAAATAGCCGGACTTCTCATAACTGAACTGAAGTCCTTAGTACATCCTAGATATATGCTAATTTTGCTTTATAAATATCAAATTTAGTAATCCTTAATAACTCACTTAGTGGGCTACTCCTGAATCCTGTCAACTGTGCCTTCAAAAAAATATCCAGAATTGGCGGAATTTTCACCACCATACCTCAGTGACTTCACTTTGGTTTAAGCCACCATCACCTCAAACCCAAATGATTGAAATAACCTTCTTAACAAGTGATCAAAGTTAACATCTTCAGTAATGAGACAAATGCCACTACTTTGCTGTGTGATCTTGGGCATCAGCTTTCTCATCTGTGATCATCTCACCACAGGGTCAGAACTACCGCAGAAGAGCTGGGAAAACCATCTGGCCTGGCCTCACCTTCCCTTGGCCTCAGCCTTAGACTTCTGACAGTTTCCCCCAATGAGATCCCATATACAGCTAGTGACACACATTGACTGGTTTGAAAGAAGACGCTGGCCATGCCGCTTGCTAGACCACAGCTGGGGGGGATGGGGGGAATGAATTACCTTTTTATACATCTTATAATGATCTTATGATTCCTGCAGTGTCATATTTTGGAAGCGAAAGGCACTCATTTGCTATGTTTAAACATTTAGCATAGACCCACTTTTGTCACCCCATTTGGGCCTGGCTGTATTATTTAAAATCCTAGAAGCCTCACCAAATGGAGGCCCCCCTTTCCCCCTCCTCACCCACCCTCACAGCACCATGACTCACAGAGAGGAACTGCTGGCTGATCATCCTCGTGACACTAAAGGCTGTCACCTCCATCAGCACCAGCAGCACCAGCTGCACCAGGTTGGCCTTCCCCAGAATGGCACCCACAGAGATCAGCACAGACATAGCACTCATGGTCGCCTGCTGAATCCTGGGGAGAGAGGGAGACACAGGGAGGACTAAGAAGGAAGGATGACTCTCATGCATTCACTCGTTCATTCACTCATTTAACAAACACTTGTTGTTGAGGATCTTCTTACTCTCTGTCTGGCACTGTTCAAAAACTCGGGACACAGAGGAGAACAGAAAGGCAAGATTTCCGCCTACCTGGGGACTGATGCTGCCCAGCCTGGGGTTTCCTTCATCCCTTTCCCCCATCAGGGTGGCCTCTACACTCGGAGAGGCTGATCTCTCATCCACACTGAGGGTGCTAAGAGGTTCTCTAGGGACGTCACTGCGAGTTACAGGCCAAACGGTCCCTCGGGGCTCCCTCCTGGGATCTGACCACTGGGACTCTGCCCATGGCTTTTCTTCTGCCGTCATTGCTCACAAATGCTCAATAGAGGGCGCTCTTCACCTGCCGCCCGCGCGCCCGCCACCCAACTCTCTCCCTCTCCGAGGTAGTGGAGAAATACTGGGTTTGGAAGTAGGACAAGCCTGGCTTCCAGTCTCAGCTTTTCCGCTTGAGCAGCTATTTAATCTCACTGAGCCTGTTTCCCTACCTGTGGACTAAGAATGATAACAAAATCTCATGGCAGTACGGTGGGGATTAGAAGGAATATTCGTGCCTGTGTGGCTAGCACCGTGACGGCGCAAAGAACTACTGCGGAGTAGAAGCCGGCATTATTAGCACTATTACTGATTTCTTCCTCCTCTTGGCAAATGAGCAAGCTCAGTGTGAGGATTCAGGATAAAACAATGTTTGTTTTTGAGGAACTTATGATTCAGCTGGGGAGACAGGGCTGACTGACATTATGAACCCTGATATAACGAGGCTAGAGAGGGAGACATTGAAGGGAAAGAACAGTATAGGGTGGACTCATCAAGGAGGGCTTCCTGGGGGAGGTGGCACTGGCTAGGTGGTTAAACCAACCCATCCTCTCCTGAGCACCTTGCTCTGAGACACTCCCCTTCCACTTGGGGTTGATAATGATGATGCTACAACCAACATCACAATAATAATAATTTATTAAGTGTCATGTATAACAGGCTTGCAACTACATCACCTCACTTAAATTTTTTTCAATTACAGTTGACATTCAATATTATTTTATATTAGTTTCAGATGTACAGCATAGTGATAAGACATTTATATAATTTATGAGGTGATCCCCCCATAATTCCAGCACCAACCTGGCACCATACATAGTTATTACAACATTATTAACTATATTCCCTATGCTGTATTTTACATCCCAGGAGTATATTGTAACTACCAATTTGTACTTATTAATCCTTTCACCTTTTCCACCCAGCCTCCCAACCCCCCTCCCATTGGTAACCATTAGTTTGTTCTCTGTATCTATGAGTCTGTTTCTGTTTTATTTGTTCATTTATTTAGTTCTTTAGATTCCACATATAAGTGAAATCATATGGTATTTACCTTTCTCTGTCTGATTTATTTCACTTAGCATAATATTCTGTAGGTCCATCCATGTTTTTACAAATGGTAAGATTTCATTCTTTTTTTAAAATATTTTTTTATTGATTTTTTACAGAGAGGAAGGGAGAGAGACAGTTAGAAACATCAATGAGAGAGAAACATCGATCAGCTGCCTCCTACACATCTCCCACTGGGGATGTGCCCGCAACCAAGGCACATGCCCCTGACCGGAATCGAACCTGGGACCTCTCAGTCCGCAGGCCGATGCTCTATCCACTGAGCCAAACCAGTTAGGGCAGATATTCTTTTTTATGGCCAAGTAATATTTCATTGTATATATGGACCACATCTTCTTAATCCAGCCATTTATTTATGGGCACTTGGGCTGCTTCCAATCTTGGCTATTGTAAATAATGCTGCAATGAACATAGGGGTGCATACATATATCTTTTAAGATTAGTGTTTTGGATTTCTTCAAATATATACTCAGAAGTGGAATTGCTGGGTCATAAGGTAGTTCTAGTTTCAATTTTCTGGGGAAACTCCATACTGTTTTCCATAGTGGCTGTACCAATTGTAGCCCCACTAGCAATGCACGAGGATTCCCTTTCCTCCACATTTTCACCAACATTTGTTGTTTGTTGATTTATTGACAATAGCTATTTTGACAGGTGTGAGGTAATATCTTACTATGGTTTTAATTTTCATTTATCTGATGATTAGTGATGTTGTATCATTAATGAATATAATCTCCCCTTCAGGAGGTTGACTTTTCATTTTGTTGATAATTTCCTTTGCTGTGCAAAACTTTTTGGTTTGATGTAGTTCTACTTGTTTATTTTTTCTTTTGTTTTTCTTGCAAGGGGAGATATACCAGAAAAAAATATTCCTAAGAGCAATGTCAGAGATTTTACTACCTATGTTTTCTAGGATTTTTATGGTTTCAGGTCTTCCATTTAATTTTTCAGTCCATTTTGAATTTATTCTTGTGTATGGAGGAAGAAGGTGGTCTAGTTTCTTTTCTTTCTTTCTTTTTTTTTTTTGCATATATTTGTTAAATTTTCCCAACACCATTTATTGAATAGACTGTCTTAACCCCTTTGTATACTAGTATTGTTGCCTCCTTTGACGTATATTAATTTAATATATAGGAGTGGATTTATTTCTGGCTCTCTGTCCTGTTCCATTGATCTGTTTTTATCCCAGTGCTAAGCTGTTTTGATTACTATAACTTTGTAGTATAATTTGATTTCAGGTAGCATGATACCTCCAGCTTTGTTCTTTTTTCCCCTCATGATTGCTGTGGCTATTTGTGTTTTTTTTTTTTTTTGTGGTTCCAAATAAATTTTAGGATTATTTGATCTAGTTCTGTGAAAAATGTCATTGGAATTTTGATAGGGATTGCATTGAATCTATTGATTGCTTTGGGTAGTATGAACATTTTAATGATGTAAATTCTCCCTGTCCATGAACACAATATATGCTTCCACTTATTTATTTTGTCTTCAATTTCTTTCTTCAATATCTTATAATTTTCTGAGTACAGGTCTTTTACCTCCTTGGTTAAATTTATTCCTAGGTATTTTATTTTATTTTTTGATGCAATTGTAAATGAGGTTTTCTTAATTTCTCTTTCTGATAGTTCATTATTGGTGTATAAAAATGCTACCAATTTCTGGATATTAATTTTGTTTCCTGCTACTTTATTGAATTTATTTATTAGTTCTAGTAGTTTTCTCTATATACGGTATCATGTCATCTACAAATAATGACAACTTCTTTACAATTTGGATGCCTTTTATTTATTTTTCTTGTCTGATTGCTGTGGCTAGGACTTCCTCATTTAAATTTTAATCCAAGTGACCCTCTGAAAATGGTGCTAGGGTACCATGCAGTCTCTCCATCTTACACACGAGGACATGGAGACCAGAAGAGAAGACTTTTTGGCAACGACCACACACCCAGTTAATGACAAACATGAGGTTCAAACCTAGTTGGCCTGATTCAAAGACTGTGCTCTGAAGCCTGGACACAGCTCCCCCAGTGCTTGTTGCCAATGTAGGGTCCCGCTTAAGGTCAAGGACTTCATAGGAAAGGTCAGGGGGCAAAGGGCAAGGGAAGGAGTCTCACAGGGAGCAGGAATTCTTTAGAATTCCTTACTCTGTGAGGAAAATAAAGGACAAAGCTGAATAAGTCAGGCCTCTGCCCTGCAGGAACTGGTCATGGATGACTCAAGGCTGAACCAATTCAGTGCCAACTCAGGCCTCACAGAGCGGGTGAGGCTGCGGGAGATGACCCACCTGGGAGGCAGGCCTGGGCGCCACCCACCGGCCCAGTCCAGCTGGAAAGGTCAGGAAGGAACCCATTGTTCACATCTGTGATGCCAGTCTCAACAGGGGTCACAACTGGGGCGGATCCACGGGTCAGAGGCGGGGCAGGGAGGTACACTCAGACTGTAAATGACCTCTTCTTGTCTTTCTAGGTTGAGTCAAGAATAAACAGGTCCCTGCGGGCAGGACCTCAAAGAAGGGAGCAGCCCAGAGATGCCTGTGGACTGAAACACAGGAGGCTGAAGGTTTGTGTGACATTATGCCCAGGCAGCAGGAACCCCAGACAGGGCCACCACTGTCAGAGTGCCCCTGGAGTGCCTTGTGGTGCATCCCATGTGATTACTGGGGTTATCGAATCCCCATGGGGTTTAGCTCTAAAACGTTCTAGAAGAAAAAACGTGGAGAGTATTTTTTTCAGGGCCAGTAGGGAGCTGACTATTCTATGTTTCATGTCCTGACTACCTGGAGTGTGACAAAGCTAAAGCCATCTCACCACTTAGCTGTGTGACCCTAGACAAGTGCCTTACCCTCTCTGAGCCTGTTTCCTTGCCTGTACACCAGGTTAGACCTCTACTAGAAGGCTTACACAGAATCGTGTTTGTCAAGTGCCTGGCTCATAGACAGACAGATGCTCCACAGCAGTGCTCAGAGGTTTAGCAGGGACTCAGGGCAGAGGATGGAGTGGCCTTGAGAGGTGACCAGTTCCACAAGATGCCTAAAATGAGAGTTACCATCATCTGGGCAGGACAGAGATTCAGAGTTCCATAAAACAAACAAAAATAATAAAATTTAAGGGAAAAATTTACCTCGTTCCTCCTGTCAAGTGATAATATCATTTTTAAAAAGTGTATAGCTCAATATATTAGTATATACCCTTGTGAAACCATTACTCAAGATAACAAATAACACTTACTGTACCCCATAAGGTTCTTTGTGCCCCTTCCTAATCAATAACTACCGCCTTCCCTGGGTAACCATTATTCTGACTTCTAGTAACACGGGTTAATTTTTCTGGTTCTTAGAATTTCATATAAATGCATCTAAATTAATCAAAACTGATTTATAGAAAGTAAAGGTATGGCTATTTCTTGTTGATCAGCATTTAAGGACTAAGTGTACTTCTTTCTTTTCAAAAGACTGTCTCGCTGAGTGTGACATTTCTATTTCTTTTTGTCTTAACTCTATGAATTTTTCTTTTTATTAACTGGGTAACCTTCCAAAATTATACCCAATAATAAAGAAAACACTTAGGGATTTGAATTTGAATTTTAGATAAACAATGAGAAATTTGCTACTATAAGTATGCCCTAAATATTGCATAGTTTTGATGCTAGGAAGATAAGTAGACATCTGGCTTTTCTAGAATCCACCCTCATGGGCCCCATACCCTCAAGAACCCAAAAGGAATCCAGCAGCCATTGGGTTACCTGGACAGTTTGATGACCACTTTCCCAGAGCGGGGATGGTCCAGAAAGCCATCCAGCAGGACTGCCCACTGTACCCCGAGGGCCAGCATGAAGAGGTTGAAGGCCACGCTGCTCCAGCCGTATCTCCACAAAGACGAGGTGAGGAAGCCCAAGCCCAGGGCTGCCATGACCGTAAGGTCCTGTAAGATGGCTAAGGGAGGAGACACCGAGGAGGAGGAAGAGAAGCAGATAAGATAGAGCAGTGATTTTCAACCTTTTTCATCTCAGGGCACACATAAACTAATTACTAAAATTTTGCAGCACATCAAAAAATATATTCTATTTTTTTGCCGATCTGACAAAAACGGTATAATTTTGATTCATTCACACCAGAGGGCTATTGTTGTGTTGGCTGTTGTCATATTAAAAATATATATATATATTTTTTATTGATTTTATAGAGAAAGGGAGAGAGAGAGATAGAAACATCCATGATGAGAGAGAATCATTGATTAACTGCCTCCTGCATGCCCCCCATTAGGGATTGAGCCTGGGCATGTGCCCAGTATTCAAACCGTGACCTCCTGGTTCATAGGATGATGCTCAACCAGTGAGCCACACCAGCCTGGCATGTTGTCATTTTTTTTATTTGACAATCTAAGGGGAAAGAGGTCAGTGCCCCTGACTCAATAGTCAGGTATTGCAAGCTTTAAAAATTCCTGTGGCGCCCGGCCGATGTGTCTCAGTGGTTGAGCATCAACCTATGAACCAGGAGGTCATGGTTTGATTCCCAGTCACGGCTGCCCTGGTTGCCACCTCCATCCCTAGCAGGAGGCAGCTGATCCATGATTCTCTCATCATTGATGTTTCTATCTCTCCTTCTCTCTTCCTCTCTGAAATCAATAAAAATATATTTTAAAAAATTATTGTGGCACACTGGTTCAAAATCGCTGAGGTAGAGGGTTGCATGAAATTAGAGTTTTACAGAATGGCAGCTGGAAGTGACATTAAAGGTCATTTGAGAGTGCTTGGTCAAGTTACTTCACCTCTTTGAGCCTCAGTTTTCTCATCTGGATAATGGGGATAGTACATGCATGCCATGCAGGGTTGAGGGAGGATTAGATGCGCTAAGCTGGTTAAGCATAAAGTCAGAGCTTGCTTGGCCGATTCCTGAGTGCTCAGGAAATGTAGCAACTATTGCTATTACTAAGCATACTGATAGGAGCAAGTGTAGAGCCTCAGGACCAGTGCTCGGCACATACTAGTAGCTGACACTCAGGAAAGGTGATTATTGCTGCTATTGAGGACCAGGTTCAACTCCTGATCACAAACACGAGACAGTAAGGCCCAGGAGCCAGTGACTCGGCTCAGATCATGCAGAAAAGAGGGAAGAGAAGCTCGCCAGCGGGGCCCAACATTGTTTTAACCATTTTATACAGACTGTCTGGTTTAGTTCTCACAACGACCCTCAAGGTGGGTGCTATTCTTATGACAATTCTACAGATATGAAAACTGAGGCACAGAGGAGTTAAGAAACTGGCCACAGCCCAGCCTGTGTGTCTCAGTGGTTGAGCGTCAACCTATGATCCAGGAGGTCACGGTTCAATTCCCGGTCAGGGCACATGCCCAGGTTGTGGGCTTGATCCCCAGTGTGGGGCGTGCAGGAGGCAGCCGATCAATGACTGTCTTTCATCATTGATGTTCCTATCTCTCACTCCCTCTCCCTTCCTCTCTGAAATCAATAATAATATTTTTTTTTTTTTAAAAAAAGAAACTTGCCTCAGCTGGTAGAGCCAGAATTTATACCTGCACATTGGGAGGGAGGAGGGTAACCAGGATTAGGGCAGAGGTGGGGCCCTGAAGATGAGAAAGATCTTGGGTGGGGACTTCACAGGCATAGCAGCCACCCCCTGCTGGGTACAGGAGCTCCGGGCCTTCCTCCCCAAGGCCCCACACTGTCCCTGAGGGGAGGTGTGCTTCAGCCAGGGGCATGAAATTAGGGTGGCAGTTTCTGGGAGCTGTTGATAGAGCCCATGCACCCCACACTCGTCAGTAAATAACATGATTTCAGGCCCCCTTTTTTCTCACCCCCTGCTCCCTCCCGCTTCCCCTCCCAGGGCACTAGGCCCACACCTGCTTCTCCCACATCTCACTGCCTGGACCCCCCTTCAGGGCTGGGTCCCAGCTCCAGGTGTCCTCATTGGTGTCAGCTCCACCTCTCAGAGCCTGTGCTGCACCTGCATCAGCCGCTGGTCTGATAAGCTAATGACTCGAAGGTGCTCCTGGCTGATAAGGAATTCATGCGCTCCAGGGGCCCAGTGACTGGGCGCCAGAGGGGAATTTCACCATCTAAGGCAGGCCTTCAGCAGATGTTTACAAAAGTCCCAGGAGCATGAGATGAGGCAATAATTACTATCATGGTCACAGCAGGCACATATACGGTGCCCTCCACATACCAGCTTCTGTTCCAAGCGCCTGACAGCCTTAACTTGCAACAACCTCATGCAGTAGGTATATTATCCCCATTTTACAGATGGGGAAAGGGAGGCACAGAGATGCCAAGGTCACACAGCTAGCAAACAGTGGTGGGAGATCTGAATCCTGACTATCTGGGCACAGCCACTACACCATCCTGCCTCACCATACAGCATATATCGTGTAATGGTGAAGCATGTGGGCCTCTGAGTGAGGTGGTTTGAGTTCACAGCGTGGCTCTACCTCTGTGTCCCAGCTTCCTAATCCGTAAAATGGGTATGAAAACAATGATGCACGATGAGAGGATTGTTGTGAACATTGAACTTGCTGGCTAGCATTGGAAATCACTCAACTTAGCACTGGATGCATGGTAAGTACTAGTAATTATTATCCCATGCCTGCCACTTGTTAGCTGTGTGACTTTGGGTAAGACTGTACCCCCCTGCCAACCCCTCCTCGGGCCTGGATGACCCGGTGATCCTTGCTCTATGTTCCCACCCACCCTTGGCCCTCCTTCTGGCCTGTAGACACAGCAGCACCATCAGCTCTGATGCCAGGACCACCTTCTGCCCTCAGAGTGTGGGCTTGACCTTCACACTGTGTTCTCCACTGCTGATTGGGCAGATTATTGCAGCCCCTACTGGGACCATCCATGGAGCCCCACGCTGCCTTCCCCTCCCCACAGACTATCCCACCGTCATCCCTGCAGAGAAAAAGTGATTTCACAACCAGAGCAGCCAAAGCTCAGATGTGGAAGGTACCGGGGGGGGGGGGGGGTGTTCCTGTGTCACTGGCAAAGCCCTCTTGTCTTTCAGTAGCTCTTCCTCCTGCTTCTGAGGAGTACAGGGGGAGGGATCTGGGTGGCAGTCACAGTGCAGGGCCCAGGCTGCACCCCTCACCCCCAATTTGGCAGTCTTAGAGCAGGCTCTGTGTGACAGATTGTTACAGTAATGCCTCCAATGAATCATGTCTTTTAATGTAGATCCCTCCCAACCTGGGTTGGGCCTTGTGATTTGCTTTGGCAAATGAGACATTAGCAAACATGATACAAGCAGAGTCTTGAAAAGTTCCTGCACATTGGGGCTTGCCCTCTGTTACTGCAGTAACTCTTCTGCCTCCATATGAAGAATTCCGGGCTCGTCTGCTGGCATCACGCGGGCTAGCTGCCAACCCACAGTGGCTAACTATCAGACATGTGAATGAGGCCATCTGAGGCTATCTGCCCCAGTTAATCCTCCAGGCTGGAGTTACATGAGTGACCTCAGGTGAAACCAGCAGAAGAACCTCATTGCTGAGCCCAGCCACAGGTGCTAAACCATAGGATCATGATTGTGAGAAAATTAAATGGTTGCTATTTTAAGCCACTAAGTTTGGGAGTGGTTTGTTATGCAGCAATAGATAACTGATACACCCTGCTTTTCTTAATTATCTTATAGGCACCGAAACCCCAAGCCTAAAATGAACATATCCTTATTCATTTACTCCACAATCTGCCCTTCCCCTTGCTTGTCATCTCAGGAACTAGCACCTCCATCTGCCAAACCACACATCTGAAGCCATCTTTGACAACTTCATTTTCACCAAGTGCAGCTGATTTTACCTCTGAAATATCTCTTGAATCTGACTCTGCTTCTCCTCCACTCCCCATGCCCATTTGGCCTCATCACAGGTTATCTAGACCAGTTGTCATCAGAGTAGGGAACACACCTCAGAAGATGCTCCAGACAGTCCATAGAGGCTGCTGGAGGAAGATATTAGCACTTGCAGTTTTACTTATTTTTATTTATTTATCATTTAGTTAGTTAGTTATTTAATCCTCACCTCAGGATATGTTTTCCATTGATTTTTTTTTTTTTTTTTTTTTTTTTTAGAAAGAGTGGAAAGGGGAAGGGGTGGGTGGGAGAGAGAGAAAACATCCATATGAGAGAGACACATTGATTGGTGGACCCCTGGCCCCTACCAGGACTGAGATTGAACCTGCAACATACACAATGATTCCTGCTGTGCTTGCCCGCCTTCCATTTTCACATGATTAACTCCTACTGAGCCCACGACCTGGCTGGGTAGTCATCTTCCTGCTTGGTTGTGGGCCCTCCTCTGTGGGTCTATATAAAGTAGGTGTCTGAGGACACTTTATATCTATGTTAGCAGCACAGCGTAGGGGCGAAGAACACAGACCCTGGAACCAATCAATGAAGTTGGAACACCGGCCCCCATGCCTATTGGTTATATGAGAAGTGACTGAACCTCACTATAAAGTGGGGTCATGAAGAATAATGGTTAAGTGCATGCAAACTAAAACCAAGCTGCCTA
The DNA here is from genome assembly GCF_963455305.1 of Plecotus auritus. Classification (NCBI taxonomy): domain Eukaryota; kingdom Metazoa; phylum Chordata; class Mammalia; order Chiroptera; family Vespertilionidae; genus Plecotus; species Plecotus auritus. The sequence continues at coordinate 15,940,119 of NC_137771.1, forward strand.
AATTTAAATGCGCTGTGCTGTTGCTAGCTGAGTGACCTTGGGCAAATTACTTAATGTCCATAGGAAAAACAGAGATCATAACAGTGCCTATCTCCTGGGGTTATTGTGAGGGCTCAGTGAAAGCATTTAGAATAGTGCCTGGTAAACAGTAAAAGCTCAGTAAATACCAGCTCTAATTAGCACGTGTCTGGATCCCACACTGGTGGTAATAGAGGGTTGAATGAATGAATGAATGAATGCATTGAATTACACTGTATTGGATTGAAAAGAATTAAAGTAAATGGAAATGAATTAAAACTGTGCCCAGGCCTTATTTGTCTGCAAGGGCCCCTCTGGGCCAGCCCACTAAGTGGTGTAGGGGCTTCCCTCTCTAAGTCATCTCTTTGTCCTACTTTCCACTGCTGAGGGCCTAGGAGTACCTTCCATTTGCTTCCAGTGAACTAGTCATTTGACATCACTAAGGAACAAGCAAGGACTCAACCAGACTCAAGGGTCAGCTTTGTCTCAGGAACCTCACAAGGAGATCTGTCCATTATCATGAGATGCTTGAAAACTCATCTCAGTTTTTGTGAAAAACAAAAGCCACACCACTGTGGACATCTGTCTTGTGGGCACCTGAGTTGCTCTCATCATCATCTGTAAATATTTTTAGCTGTATATAAAATAACAACCATCCTACACTCCCTTTCAGTCACACCTTATGGCTTTGGATTTGCTGACAGAATGCAGACTTTTCAGCCTCAAAGTGAGAAGAGGGCTGGGGACGGAGGAGGGGCAATAGACTAAAGCTTCCAAAAGGTGGTTAATGCAGAAAAGAGCATGAGAGACACCCCCAAAAGATAACAAAACCCCACAACCCAACAATGTGAAATTCTGCTGCTAAGGAGAGGGAAGTTGGGGGAAGCAGAGAATGATGAAGACTATTTGTTGAAGGGAATTCTGGGAACACAGAAGAGGAGGCTCCTCACCTGTTCTGAGAAATCAAGGCAGGCTTCCTAGAAGAGGTGATGCCTACACTGGTCCTAAAAGAGAGCCTACATTGTGAGCTGCATCTTTGTGCAATCTCTGGAACAAGATCAGAGAACCCCTGTCCTTGGAGACTTGGTGGAAAGGACCGTTTAGGCTCCCGGAGGACCACAGACCTCCTTTGCCCCCGCCCCTATTTGCCTCTGTGACCACCTCCCCTCTGGGAACTCACCTCCATGAGTCACCACAATCTTCTTCTGACTCTTTGAGGAGCTGTCATAGTTGGCGAAAAAGAAGAAGATGATAATGAGAGCTGCCTCCAGTATTAAGGTCCACAGGGGCAGGAAGCCCCGCACCGACCTCGGGTACTTAGAGACCATCCTGGTGCGTCTCTATGCGCGGTTCTACCAGCACCGGCATTACCCCTCTGTCCCCACACCCATTGGAAGGAGTGATGGGGAGCCACCCGCCAAAAGCCTTATCTCAGACTGCAAGGCTTGGCTCTGCTGGCCTGTCTATGAAGTTAACATAGGAGCAGAGAAACTATGACAGGGAGGGGGAGGAAATGCATTTATTCCAACATTCATTCATTCAAGCATTCATTTATTCACTCAACAAGTAGTTGCTGCATTCCTACTAAGGGCAGACGTTGTGCTCAGCTTAAAAGGGGCATTCATTCACTCAGCCCCCAACCATAAGAATCCTCCTTTATTCATTTCTTTACTTTCCCCTCACCATAGTCCTGCAAGAAAGGCAGAGAATGGATCAACAACCCCATTTTACAAATGAGGAAACTAAGGCTCTGAGGAGGCTTTAGATAGGCAAAATTTTACTTAAAACTTCATATATCAGAGAGGGCATCTAGTGAGCTCTTAATAAGAATGTTTTAAATGAGAATGAATGAATGAATGAAAGCAAGGAATAATACTAAGCCCTAGGGAGGATATAGATATGCCTCATGGAGAACTAACTCCTTAGAGTTACACAGATGAAGTTATTTATATTTGAATCTGTATTTAAATCTACTTATTTTTAAACTAGAGGCCTTGTGCACAGATTCGTGCACTGGGGGAGGGGGGATCCCCTCGGCCTGGCCTGTGCCCTCTCACAATCTGGGACCCCTTGGGGGATGTCAGAGGCCCAGTGCATGGATTCAGCCTGATCCCCACAGGCCAGGCCGAGGGGCCCTCTAGTATGCATATAAGATCTTTGGTTAATATC
>NC_137771.1:16542505-16777505 GCF_963455305.1 Plecotus auritus
GTAGGCCTTGAGATAATTTCCCCATTTCATAGATGAGGAAACAGCTCAAAGGGCCAGGGCGGTGACAGGACCCCTACCTGCCATCTCCAGGACGAAGACCAGGGACTATGCAATGGAGGTTGCGGGTGCCTTCTACTTTGTCACCTTCATCACTATCGGTGCCCTTATTGGCATCAACCTGTTGGTCGTCGTGGTGACAACCAACCTAGAGCTAATGATGAAGGCAGGAGAGCAGGGACAACAGGAAAAAATAATAAACTTCAGTGAGGTGAGTGAGATGGGGAGGGCAGAGGGAGGAGAGGGAGTGTATGTATGAGTGCTGACTTGAGCATAGGGGTATGTGTGTGTGTGCTCACACATTCAAGTGCCTGGAGAAAGCCAAGCCTGAGACCCAGAGGCATCATTTCCCACCTTGAGTGCCAATTCACCAACTGGGGCTTCTGAGGGCTGTGGATTTCCTAGATGTTTTATTTCTATGGCAACTCAAACCTAGTAGACTGGGTGACCTTAGGGCATTTAACCAATCTAAGCCTCGATTTCTTCTTCTGTAAAATGGGAATAATGATAGTACTTACCTCAAAGTACTATTATGAGAATGGCATGTGTAAATGAACAGTACTTAACACATACTAAGAACTCACTAAATGTTAGCTACAGTATTATTTAGTCAGGGTTAGAACCTCCAAAGGGTTGGGGAGGTGAATGGTGTAGTACTTCCCACAATGTTGAAGTCACTGGGCTTTGACTTGAGAGTAGATGGGCTTTAGAAGTTTGCTGGGTAGGATTTAGCAGGAGCAAGAAGGCTAAGATTGGTTGAAGCTGAAATGAGGGACATTAGAATCCTGGTGTCCTAAGAGACTCATCTTTTCTGAAGCCAAGAAGGAAGGGGCTGGGGCAGGGCATGCTGGCTGAGCTGTCTGTCCCCTCTCCATTTCCCCTTCCCCAGAGAGAAGATGTGGAGCAGTACGGGAATAAGGACCTGCCGCTGGTGCACTGCGAGGTGGCCCGTTTGGAGATGTCTGGCCTTCCCCAAGAGCCTCTTGTGGGGGGCCCCCTGTCCAACCTCTCGGAAAGCGCTTGCGACAACTTTTGTTTGGTGCTGGAGGCAATACAGGAGAACTTGATGCAGTACAAAGAGATCCGAGATGAGCTCAACACGTAGGGCGTAGGGCGGGTACTGGGGGTACCCCCGAGTCCCGTGAGTTAGGGCTGAGCAGAGCCTCAGATTCTTCTGCCTTTATGTCCTCACCATTTTATAATGTGGTCCTTGAGGCCCAGAGAGATTAAGTGACTTGCCCATGGTTCTCCAGCCTTTTGGAGGAGCTGGAATCCAGACTTCCCGGCTTGGCCTGGAGCTCTATCAGCGTGAAAAGGGAGGGTGAAGGGGGAGGACACCAGGGAACAGGTGGGAGGACTGCTCCTTTTCCACCTACCCTGAACGTGCTCACCCCTCCGCCCCCAGGATAGTGGAGGAAGTACGCTCCATCCGCTTCAACCAGGAGCAGGAGGAGGAGCTATTGAACAGACACTTGTCAAAGACCCAGTCCATGGAGAGCAAGTCCTCCATGGACCTCCGTGAGATGACTAGCCAGCAAGACTTGATCACTGCGCTCGTCCACAGGGAAAAGGTGCCGTTTCCCTCTCCTACCCGATCTGTGCTCACCCCGTCACCCTCCCCAGCCCAGCCCAGCCCAGCCTCTGAGGAATTAGTCCAAGTTTGTCTGTTCCAAGGCCCGCCCCCCAGACTCCTAGCCCCAGCAGTCACGGCAGATCTGCCAATCTGATTAGGTTCCACCTTTCCTTCTTTAAGAGGCCCGGGAAACCCGTCAGATTCCTCTCATTGAGCCACTTCTGATTCTAGTGCCCTCAAACCTACCCTTTCTTAGAGAGGCTTGAGCCAGCTCAGTTCCTGCTTAGTGGCAGATACTTACGCCCACTGATGGCAAAGGACCCCTGGGTCCTGTTTAGGAGGAAGCCTCTGGGGAGAAAAAGGCACACACCCACATTAGTTTCTGCTTCCCACACCATCTGACTGTGACTGTAAAGCTCCACAGCCTGGGCTTCCAAGCTCAGAGAGGATACTAGGCAGGCTAGACATATGAAGGACTTCCTTGGGAGGCCTCGATGGGGCACCCTTGAAGCTAGAGGAGGTGGGTAAGGAGCATCTGCCATGGCAGGATAGGGTATTGACAAGACCTCTTGGTTTGCAGGTTCAGGAATCTACCACAAATTTAACTAAAAAGAAGAGGAGCAGCCGCTGAGAGGGCAGGAGGGGAGCCAAGGGGCCTGTGCACACACGCCCAGCTGCTGCATCTTCCTGCATCCCAAGCATGACTTGGCTTAGCCTGCCCTGAGCCCATCCTCTCCCTTACACCTGGGGTGATGCCTGGAGCTATGGAGGTGGTGGCCTCTCTAGGGCCTGTGCTTGTGAGCTCCAGGTCCAGAGGAGCCAGGATGGAGAAGGACGCTGGATGAGAGTGGGAGCCCTAGAGCAAGAAGGTGCTGGCCAAGGCAGCCAGGATTTGGCCTAAGTAGGGGCATCCCTAGCCCCCTGCTCTAGGCCAGAACTAGATGGGGCCTCCGTGGGTCCAAGAACTAAGAGGAGAAAGCTGAGGCCAGTAAGGCCAGGCATCTGTGTATTGACAATAAAGTTTTATTTTGAGATCAATGTGTCTTATTTATGGATCTCCAACACCTTGGAGCAACCTTGCCCCAGGTCTGATGGGCAAGACAGATCTTGTCCCTCAAAAGCCTGTTTGTCTGATGGGAAAGTCACTGACTGCCCTCCAGAGCTTCCAGTCTAATGGGAGAGAGAATCTGCACCCTACATAACTGTGACTAAATGGTAAAGATATAATTCATGTGCTTAGAGACCTAAAATTTGTTAATTGGGAGCCCCTACCTGATGCAGGAGACAGTCTTACCCACTCTGTCTGAAGGCAGTAGAGACTTGTCCTCATTCTGAGGAATTCTAGTCTAATGGGGTCATGGCTGACCAAGTCATGCAGGTACAGGAAGCTCCATCTTGGGGAATGGAGAATGACTGGGCCCACTGTGGGTCCTGGCAGGCTTGCTAGAGGAGTGGAGCACTGAAGCTTACTGGAAGACAGCAGGAAGAGTTTGTGGGCCAGGTTAATGAAGTCTGGTGGGGAACCTGTGACCTGCGAGGCCTCTTGGGACTTCCAAACCAAACACCATTTACAGCCATAGCAGGTTCCAGACTTAGGCAATGCAGAGAGTCTGAGAAAGCTGTGGCAGTCATGGGCAACAGGAAGAGATATGTTGGAGGACAGGATTCTGGTCCTTAGGCAAGTCACTGGGCCTTGTTTTCTGCTTTCCCCATCCGTGCAATGGGGAGAGGATGAGATTGGTTTCCAGCTCTAAGATCAAATGGCCTGCTCTCAGCCCAGGAGTGGGGAGGCCGATGAAATCAGCCACATCACTGAGACTCAGGTTCCCTGGTGTTGGGTAGAGGGGAAGGCTGGAAGGCCCAGAGTTCTGCCCAGCTATTTAGCAAAGACTGACAATTAGGGACCTTGGGGATATTCATCAACTGGAATGGGCATCCCCAGAGACCCACTGATTGCAGCAGATGGGGAAACTGTATCCTCCATCCCCCTCCCATCAGCATTGGTTTCACTCCAGAGAAGCCCTCTGGGATCTCCTGGGGAAAAAAGTCTGGACACCTGGGACAGGGTGGTATACTCAGCTGGCAGGTGAGAGGTGGCCCCAGTGACAGCAGTGCCTCACTATCTTGGAGCTGATGTTTGGGCCAGGACTGCTTTCCAGTACCCTCCAGGATCATCAACCAGCAGAGCTATGGGCAGCCAGTGGCTTTTGCTGCTGCTGCTGCTGCTGCTGCTGCTATTTACTGGAGATGGAGCCCTCAATCTGCCTGGTGAGTATCTACATACACCCTTTCCATCTATGCTTCTCTGGGGACTCTCACATCTTCTTGTCTGTCTGGCCAGAGAGGAGAAGAAGGTGGTGGAAGATCAGGTAGTATCCTCAGGAAGATCCTATAATGTGAGCGCAGCCATCCTCCACTCCACCCTTTAATTGTCTAAAAGGCTTGGGCACCAATGAATTTGGAGGCAGAAGCATGATGGGATGACCTCCAAGGGGCTTCTGGCTTTGTTCATCCATCTTCTAGGATGCTAGCTTTGTCTATCTACTTCCTCCATTTTGTCATCTCAGCCATCTCTCCCTTTTTGTCTGTCCTTCCCATCTGGGCTGGACCAATAGCTTGGGGTTTCAGCAGGCTAGTTTTCTTCCAAGCTGGCCTAGAACTGAGGGCTGAGGACCTCAGACACCTGCTGCCCTCTCTTGCCCTACGCCAGCAAAGAGCTCTGCTGAGCCTGAGGTTGGAGGGCAGCCCTGGATCCTGAGCTCCTAGGACAGTATGGGGGAAGATATTGGGAGGTGACAGGAAATTGCATGTCTCATCACTCCCATGACATTTTCCAGGAACAAGAGTATCCAGGAAGCAGATAGCAATGATAGGGTATCAGGTGATGGACCTATTTCTGCCCATTGCCCAGGGAAAAGAGGAAGGCTTCTGTGCTGAGCTGGGTCCTTCTCTCTCCAGAGTGGCTGGCTCAGGTATGAGAATGAAGCTGTATTTTTGTGAGATAGTGCAGCATGGTAGAGAAGACACTGGGCTCAGGGGTCTGATGGACCACTTCCTGGCTGTGTGACCTTGAACAGATGTCTTCATCTATCTAAGCCTTGGTTTCTTCATTTGATTAATAGAAATAATAGTCTTTACTCAGATTAGTTGTGAAGATTCAATGAACCAATGCTCATTAGAGCAACACCTTAATCGGACAAGGTAAAAATTGAACCATGTTGCCTGGCCAATGTAGCTTGGTGGTTGAGCATCGACTCATGCCCAGTAGCAGCTCAACCTCCAGTAGGGGGCATACAGGAGGCAGCCAATCAATGATTGTCTCTCATCATTGATGTTTCTATCTCTCTCTCCCTCTCCCTTCTCTCTGAAATCAATTAAAAAATGATCTACACTAATAAAAGTGAAAGATGCAAATTGACCGTACCTTTGTGACACCCACCAACCTATCAGGAGTGAGTATGCAAATTAACCCAACAAAGATTGTGGGCTAATTTGCATACGTAGGTGCCCATAGGCCACGGGATGCTTGTGCAGTCACCATGGCGTTGATGCAGGCCTTCCTCACCACCCCAGCTAGTCTGGGCCTCTGGGCAGTGTGGGGAGGGGGAAGCAAAGGCGGTGCTGGCAGCCAGGGGAAGGAAGGCCCATTCTTGCACGAATCTTCATGCATCAGGCCTCTAGTTTTAAAAAAAGAAAAGGAAGCGGGCAAAAGTATTGTCTTTCTTCTAGGACTGATATGAAATAACGCATGCAAAGTTCCCAGCAAGAGACCCAGCATCTACAAGCACATAAAGGGAAATCAATGTTTGTCCATCCACACCGAGGACCCCAAGCCGAGGCTCCTAGCAATGGGTGACGCTGTCTCTCCTCACTGCTGTCCAGTCAGCAACTGGCTGCTCTGGGGCCTGCGGGCCAACAGGGCCTCTCTGGAGGTGACACTGGCCATTCTACCTGCACAGCCGAGTGACCCTGTGTGACTAGCAGCGGGGACACCTGCACCAGCCGATGAACACACAGCTCGGGTAGGGGGAAGGGGGGGTCCTGGCCAATGCTGCAGCGTCTACCTTGCAGCTCCTTGGTGGCCACCCAGGCAGCCAGATGCCCAGCTGGGCGGTCACCATGGGGGTGGGACTAAGGAGGGAGGGGTAGGGTGGCAGTCCAGGATATTGGCCTATCCTGCCATGGGCGGGGCTGAGAGCAGGCCTGTGGGGGTGATTGGCTTAAAGGGTGATATTTGGGATCCCAAGGTCTTGTGGATTTGCTGAACTCTCTGGGCCTATCTTGGGTCTCTGGCAAAGGCCCACCTGGTTGTGGTGGGTGGGAGCTCACTACCCTTAAGCTTGTGCTCCCGCAGACCTGTAGTCAGAAGAATCCGCCTGGGAAGAATGGAGCCTGGGCACGCAAGAACCCGGAGAGCCGCGCCAGCTGGATGGTGTTGGGGCCCAACTGAATAAGTGGTAATTGGATCATCTGGGGGCCTCCCTAACTCCTCTTCCAGAGCCTCTCACTGGCCCGCTCTGAGACCCCTGACCCTTCACTGAGCCCCCTCCTACCTTCATGTCCTCTTCTTCCTAAATGCATGTCTCCTCCCCAAGCACATATCCTCCTGGCCTCCCTGTGGGCTCTGGAGAGGTTCCACCCCATCCTTTTCTTTCTCATTAAACGTCCAATCTGAGTCATCTTTGTTTCTCTCCTCCCATACTTTGTTTTTGTTTATATATATATTTTTTAATTGATTTCAGAGAGAAAAGGAGAGGGAGAGAGAGAGATAGAAACATCAGTGAGAGAGAATCATTGATCTGCAGCCTCCTGCACACCCCTCACTGGGGATCTAGCTGCAACCAGGCATGTGCCCTGACAGAGAATCGAACTGTGACCTCTTGGTTCATAGGTCAACACTCAACCACTGAGCCACGCCCGCAGGGCTCTCCTCCCATTCTCAACTTTCTGATACACTGGATAATTCTCCCAATCTGTTAGTGCCTTGTGCCAGCCTGTTTTTGTAAATCCTCCTTGCTGGTCTGAAGCTGTCTCTCCCTTCTTCCTATTCCATGACAATCCTCTCAAGATCCCACCCTCAAGGGAAAGCCTATGTCTTTAGTAAGTCTATTCTTATTAGAGGCAGAAGGTTTAGCATTACACCGTTGTGAGTCCCAGCTTCATAAAGGGGTCAGCCATTTGGCCCAATATTGATGAAATGATGGGAGTGTGCTGCCCTTGTCCTGTCAGGATGGCTCCTCAAGCTTAAACTTTCTATGTGGTTTTAGAGTTTAATGCCTCCTGCAACAGGAATTCGGCAGGTTGGTACACAGGAATTGCACCAGGGCCTAGGGGTGCATACTGGGTTCTAGCAGGTGCTGATCTTGGATCCTGTTTCTGATAAACACTGTGACTTGGGAGAAGTCAGTTACCCTCTTGGAGTCTCAGCCTCCTTAGCAGTACATGAGTTATTGTGAGGTTGTTGGTAGTCATAGTGTCAACGTAAGAACATCTAAACCCATAGAGAGTGTTTGTAAGTTTTTTTTTAATCCAAACTAATGACAAATACTGAGAAGCAAGATCTCAAATGCTCTGAAGAATTACAGTTTTGCAGTTTCTTTCTTTTTGTTGTTGTTAATCTTTACCCGAGGACATTTCTTGGGAAAATATGTTGGTACAAGCAATAAAATAAAAGTTAAATTTAACTAACAGTCTTAATGTTTTAGTTGAAAAAACTTGTAATTTAATGCTTTAACAGCTCCTGAAAAATATTAACTTAAATGATCAATCAAAATCATTTTTTCCTATACAACCAAGTCACACATTTATTAAATCAGTACAATTAATTACATTTCATTGGGAAATCATATTGACTTTACAGGTCTGGAATAGATTTTAAATAGCCCTGTTGCCAAAGGCATTAACTCTTGCCCTTATTTTATTTAGTTAGTTCATTAATCCTCACCCAAGGATATTTTTTCCATTGAGGAAGGTGGGGGGGGGGGCTGGAGAGAGAGAGAGAGAGATCTGTGAGAAACATGATCAGCTGCCTCCAGCACGCACTCCAATGTGGGATCGAGCCTGAAACCTGGAACATGTGTCCTGACCAGGAATCAAACCAGCGACCTTTGGGTGCATGGGAGGATGCTCAACCAACTGAGCCACACTGGCCAGGGCCCTTCTATATTCTTAAAATATGAGGGTGCTTATAGAACCCTGGAGCACATCTCAGATTCCTTCCTCTGGAGTGAATTTGATGCAGTAATTAAAGTTCTTTAGTCTGGTTCTTCAAAGTTAAAAAAAATCACAAGCTTTTTAATGTCTCTCCCTCCTAAGTCAGGTTTCCAGATATCCTGGAATTTCACTATCCTTCGGCTGATGGTTTTGTTCCTTTAAACAATTTCCAAGTATGATTTTTAAATATCTATTAATGCAATGAACTTAATTCCTTTTCCTGGGGACTGAATTTGGGTAAGAAGGCAAGATTGATCCTTCAACCTGAGTACTCGTCAGAAACTGACCACTGACTCAGCCCAAGCCCTGACCCCAGCCCCAGCAGCCCTAACCCTGACATGTGAGCAGTGACCCACACCCTATTTTCAGGTGGGAGTACAATTCAGGAGTGGGGAACCGGAGAAGGGAGGGGCAGGTTGAATGGGACTCCCAAATGATTTGTCCTGGCCGCCAGCTTCTCCACCTGCACATGCCCAGCAAACTACTCCAGGTCTGGGGGAGCAGGACTCCGCCCAGAGGCGAGACCCGAAGGCTGGCTGGGGCGGCGGGGTCATGCGCAGAAAGATCCGTCCGCTCTCAGAACCGAGGGCAGCGTGCAAGGGCGGGACACCGGCGCGGCCCGACTCCTGATTGGTCACAGGCGCGCAGAAAGGGGTGGGGCCGGGGAGGCGCGCGCTCAGAGGCGCGCGGCCAGGCGGGCGTGCAACGGCCGTTAGGAGAACCGAGGGACGGAATCGGCGCTGGTGGCCGACGTGGTGGCCGCAGTTGGTGTCCCTGAGTGAGGTATTTCGCCGCCTGCTTTCAGGCCCACGTAAGTCCTCCTCCCCTCGGGCCTTCCGTCGGATTGACAAACCCTACCCCACCTTGGGGAGCCTTGGAGAAGCCTCAGACACGCACGACCTATCTACCTCTCGGGATAGGGGGGGCGGGGATGGCGCGGCTGAGCGAAAGCGCATGCGCACGGCAACTAAGCCGTCCCCCTTGGTCTCACTAGCTGGGTTTCCTAAAATAATGCCCCACACACGCCCCTTCAAGTTTCTCGCCTTGCTTTCTACTCCGTCCTCATTCACGCCACAGCAGTCGCTGTACCTAAGTGAAGGGCCTCAGGCCTGTGACAGTTGGACGGCAGGAAGCAGGGTCCTTGCCCTCAGGCAGCGCACAGTCCCGGGAGAAAGTAGACGTTATTAAGCGGACTATTACTTAGGGTGGAGTACGAAGCACGGAATCGAAGTTGCGGATGTAGTCTGAAAGGGCAGGGAACCCTTCCTGATGAAGTTTGAGCTGAGATCTTGAAGAATGAATAGATTTGGGGGACCGAGAGCACTTGTGAGGTGTGAGGGCTCTAGGCTAAGAGTTTCTGAGCCGGGGCCGTTTTGCTCCTCACGTCTGGGATTTTTGACCACGTCTGGAGATTTTTTGATGATCACAACTCAGAGTTTGCTCCTGGCATCTAGTGGTTAGAAGTCAAGATTGCTGCTAAATATCCTACCGTGACAGCACAGCCTTCCACAACAAAGACTTTTCCGACCTAAAATGTCAGTGAGGTTGAGGAACCCTGCTTTAGACAAGGAGGAGCTGTTGGCATTTAGTGTGTTAAAACTTACCTGTTCAATAGAGGGTACTTAGTACTTGCTTCCTCACAATAAACGGAGGATCAGAGCTCTGTCTTTTTTAAAAAATATTTTTTATTTATTTCAGAGAGGAAGGGAAAGGGAAAGAGAGAGAGAAACATCAATGATGAGAGAGCATCATTGATTGGCTGCCTCCTGCACGCCCCCCGCTTGGGAACGAGCCCACTACCCAGGCGTGTGCCCTGACCGGGAATCTGACCGTTGAACGTTGACCTCCTGGTTCTTAGATCGATGCTCAGCCACAGCCAGGCCGCCGGGCTCTGTTTGTCTTTTACTCCAATGTATTTTCACCACGAGGTATAGAGGTAGGCGCATAGTAGGCACTCTGTACATTTTGATAGATGAATTGAATAGTGTGCTCGGTAGGGAGGAGTGGTGATACTAGGCTGAGTAAGATAAACATGCCTCATTACTTGCCCTTAGGCCTTGTCTGTTTTATAATGGTCTGCTGTTGTGTGTGCTTCAGGACTTGTTCTTTGTCAAGGCAACTTTTTGGCAATGGTTTGGCTTCTCTTTAGAGCTGATTTAATGAACTATCAAGGCCATGAAAACTGTGATGGTGTGAGATTCTTAATGTGTCTGTGTCAGCTGTCCGTATTATCCCTTCAAATTCTTTCCTCTCTTGATGTGGTTCTCTCAACAGCTGCCCAGTGCGACGTTCCACACTAAGATTGTAATTCTTCAAGAGGAGAAATACAACAGTAAAAATTTAATCTTGGGTAGCAACTTGGGAGATAGAGCCTGGGTGGTTATCAGGGGCAAAGTGAAGAAATTATATGAGCTATCCCCATTCCTTACTGCTCTGGAGCTTGCAAATCTGGCTGTATCTAAGGCAGAAATTTCAACTTGTAGTAGCTTAGAACTTCCTTTATTTCTCTTTGTCGTACACAGAAAGAATGCTGATTAGACTCCTATAGCATTAGAGCACAGTCCTGGCTGTGAAGCCTCTTCCTAACCATCTGATCTTCACCTCTCTAAATTTTCATTTCTTCATCCAGAAAATGAGCATAATAATGGTAACTACCTCATAGGTTTGATGTGAGCATTAAACATAAGACATGATACTTACAGAGTGTTTAGCTCAGTGCCTGATGAGTAGTAAGCACTGAACACATGTTAAATTTATTGAATGAATATTTCTGTAGTTTAAAGGACTTTGAAGATAGAAGCCATCAATGTTGGGTGCTTTTTTTCTGTTTCCATTCACTCCTACTTTTCTTTTTTTAATACATTTTATTGATTTTTTACAGAGAGGAAGGGAGAGTTAGAAACATCAATGAGAGAGAAACATTGATCAGCTGCCTTCTTCACACTTCATACTGGGGATGCGCCCGCACCAAGGTACATGCCCTTGACCGGAATCGAACCTGGGACCATTCAGTCCGCAGGCCGACACTCTATCCACTGAGCCAAACCAGTCAGGCCACTCCTACTTTTCTTGGCTGCATAATGGATTGTTTGTGTTGCCTCTCATACCTTTATTTCTCTTTATTTTATCTCAGGAAATCTCTTATCTTCAGTAGTCCTAATAATTTCCACCAGTAGCCCTTCTACTTCTGAAGTTAGTGGGAAAAAGTCAGAATTATTTATTCTGTACTATTTTACTCCTTGTGGGAGTTTTTTTTTTTTTTTTTTTTTTAATATATTTCATTGATTTTTTACAGAGAGGAAGGAAGAGGGATAGATAGTCAGAAACATCGATGAGAGAGAAACATCGATCAGCTGCCTCCTGCACACCTCCTACTGGGGATGTGCCCGCAACCAAGTTACATGCCCTTGACCGGAATCGAACCCGGGACCTTTCAGTCCGCAGGCTGACGCTCTATCCACTGAGCCAAACCGGTTTTGGCCTTGTGGGAGTTCTTAATTTAGACGTAATTCACATATCATAAAATTTGATTTTGTGTGTGTATAGTTTAGTGGTTTTAGTATATTGACAAGGTTGCTGCAGCCATTACCACTATCTAATCTCAGAACATTTTGATCACATTGGAAAGAAACCCCATATTCATTAGCATTCTCTCCCTGTTCCCCCATGGCCCTCCTCTTAGTCCCTGGCAACCAATAATCTACTGTCTCTATGGATTTGCCAATTCTGGACATTTCATGTAAGTGAAATAATACAATATGTGGCCTTTTGTGTTTGGCGTCTTTCATTTGGTATAATGTTTTCAGTGTTCATCTATGTTGTATTATGTGTCAGTGCTTCATTCTTTTTTTTTTTTTGCCTGTGGACTGTATTTTTTTAAATATATTTTCATTGATTTCAGAGAGGAAGGGAGAGGGGAATAGAGATAGAAACATCAGTGATGAGAGAGAATCATTGATTAGCTGCCTTCTGCACACCCCATATTGGGGAGCAAGCCCGCAACCCGGGCATGTGCCCTGACCGGGAATTGAACCGTGACCTCCTGGTTCATAGGTTGATGCTCAACCACTGAGCAACACCGTCCAGGCTGTACTGTATGTTTAAAAGTAAAATACTTCAGGCAATCTGCATGACTTGCAAGGTTGCTTTCAGTTCTTTTCAGCAAAATGTGTTGATTACGGTGCACTGTGCGGGGTGGGGTGGGGGCTACAGGTGCAACAGGTATCTGGAGGAGTAGATACAGTCTCTGCCCAGGAAGATGTCTGGGTTCTGCATTCAGGTTGGGAGCAATCAGGCTAAGAAATAAGAAGTTTGGAGAGTGAGGGTGGTGTGTTTTAAGTCCTCCAGTTTTTTGCTTTGACTTATCTACAGATTTCGGCCTTGTCATCGCTTTCTATGGGAAACTTCCTTCCCATCCCATGGCCTCGCTCTCTGTTCGTGTTTATGGTGTAATCCTCTTGTCGTGACGGTAGTGTTCATTTCTTTTTATTTTATTTTATTTTTTCTTCTTTTTCAGTTTTTTTTATTTCAAGAAAAAACGATTTTAAATATAATGTTACATGCAATAAACCTTAATATTTCAAGAAAAATTATCTTAAATATAATATTGTTACATGCAATAAACATTAATAGCTCGAAAAACTATTTTAAATATAATGTTACATGCAATAAACACCAATTATTCAAGAAAAATGATCTTACATATAATACTAGAGGCCTGGTGCATGAAAATCGTGCACTTGGGGGAGGGTGGGTTCCCTCAGCCCGGCCTGTACCCTATCACAGACTGGGAGCCCTTGGGGGATGTCCGACGGACGGTGGGGAGTGGGCCTAAGCCGGCAGTGGGACATCCTTAGCACTGCTGCGGAGGTGGGAGAGGCTCCTGCCACCACTGCTGCACTCGCCAGCCCAGCTCAGGGCTTCTGGCGGAGTGGCGCTCCCCCTGTGGGAGCGCACTGACCACCAGGGGGCAGTGCCTGCGTTGAGCATCTGCCCCTGGTGGTCAGTGTGCGTCATAGCAACCAGTTGCTCCGCTGTTCGGTTGATTTGCATATTGGCCTTTTATTATGTAGGATTACATTTATTCTTGAAATATTAATGTAAACATTAATATTTCAAGAATAAAAGGATTTTAAGCATAATAATATTACCTGTGCCGTGCCAGCACAGCCAAGGGTTCGGTGAGCCTGAGGGGGGGCAGCGAAGGATGTAGAAAAGACAGACAAAGAGAATAAGCTGGGTCTAGGTGGATCTCTCCTGTGCCTGGCTGAGGCCACAGAGAGAGATCCAGATGGCAAGCTGAGCCTTTATTTTACAGCCAGAGGTAAACAAGGTAGTGGTCATCATAGTTACAGTGTTCTTGTGAGTTCCACTTGTTTTGGCAGCACTTTATGCACCTCCCACAGCCCATTAGCTACCCAGATAAGATCTAGGGAGCATCATAAGGTCAAGCTTAATTATGCTAAGAGGGCTGTGCCCTCTAAGCTGGGACTTGTTTGTGGCTTTGCCAACAGGTCAGTCTGAGGCTTAACCCTATAGCCGCTCCCTACAATTACCAAAACTGTACTAACATAGTATGATATCACAAAAGTTGTAGGAAATACTGAAAATCTGTCAATAACGGGATTACTTTTATTATATTCTAGTATATTGTTTTCCCCTCCGGCTCTATTTTTGTTCATCAGTTTATGTTGTTCATCATATTCCACAAATGAGTTGAGATCATATGATATTTATTTTTCTCTGACTAGCTTATTTTGCTTAGCATGTTGCTCTCCAGGTTCATCCACGCTGTTGCAAATGGTAAGAGTTCCTTCTTTTTTACTGCAGCGTAGTATTCCATTGTGTAGATGTACCACAGTTTTCTAGTCCACTCATCTGCTGATGGGCACTTAGGCTGTTTCCAAATCTTAGCTATTGTAAATTGTGCTGCTATGAAGATAGGGGTGCACATATCCTTTCTGATTGGTGTTTCTGATTTCTTGGGACATATTCTAGAAGTGGGATTATTGGGACAAATGGGAGTTCCATTTTTAATTTTTTGAGGAAATTCAATACTTTTGTGAATGATCCATGTGCTCTTGAGAAGAATGTATATTCTGCTGCATTGGGGTGAAATGGTCTATAAATGTCTATTAAATCCATCTGATACAGTGTGTCCTTTAGAGTCTCTGTTTCCTTGATAAGTTTTTGTCTGGAAGATCTGTCCAGGGAAGTCAGAGGGGTGTTAAAGTCCCCTACTATGACTGTATTGTTGTCAATCTCTCCGTTAAAGTCCTTTTTTTATATATTTAGGTGCACCTATATTGGGTGCATAAATGCTTACCAAGGTTATATCCTCTTCTTGGATCGATCCCTTTAGTACTATGTAGTGACCTTTGTTGTCTCTTATGATGGCCTTCATTTTAAAGTCTACTTTGTCGGATATGAGTATTGCTACTCCAGCTTTTTCTTTTCCATTTGCATGGAAAAAATTTTTTGCCATCCCTTCACTTTCATCCTGTGTGTGTCTTTTGTTTTGAGGTGGGTCTCTTGTAGACAGCATATAGTGGGGTCATGTTTTTGTATCCATTCAGTTACCCTACACCTTTTGATTGGAGCATTTAATCATTTACTTTAGGGTTATTGAGAGGTATAGCCATTTTAATTCTGTATGGCTAGGTTTCTCTCTCTGTTTCTTTTTCTCAACAATCCCTTAAGTATTTCTTGTAATGCTGGCTTGGTGGTGATGAACTCCTTTAGCCTTTTTCTTTTTTTTTTTTTTTTTTTTTTTTGTCTGGGAAGCTCTTTATTTGACCATCTATTTTGAATGATAGCCTTGCTGGATATAGTAATCTTGGTCTGAGATCCTTGCTTTCCATTACCTTGAGTACTTCATGCCATTCCCTTCTGGCCTGGTAACGTTTCTGATGAGAAATCAGGTGTCAGCCTTATGGAAACTCCTTTGTAGGTAACAGTTTTCTTTTCTCTTGCTGCCTTTAAGATTCTCTCTGTCTTTCATTTTCGGCATTTTAATTATGATGTGTCTGGGCGTTAGTCTGTTTGGGGTTCTCTGTGCCTCCTGATCTTGTGTGACTTTTTCCTTTACCAAGTTAGGGAAGTTTTCTACGATTATTTCGTCAAACACCTTCTCTATTCCTTTCTGCCTCTTCTGGTATACCTACTATTCTAATATTGTTACGTTTCACTTTGTCCCACAGCTCCCTTAAGCTGTCCTCCTATTTTTCCTTTTTGGTTCTCTAATTGAGTAATATTTTCAACTCTGTCTTCTAATTCACTGATTCGATCATCAGCTTCTCCTAATCTGCTGTGTATTCCTTCCAATGTATTTTTTATTTGTGTTATGTCATTCTTTATCTCATACTGATCTTTTTTCATAGTTACTATATCTTTTTTCATACTGTTGAGCATTTTTAACATAATTACTCTGAACTCTTTCAGTTAAGTTTCTTATCTCTGCTTCATTTATCGCTTCTTCTGGAGAATTCTCTAGTTCTTTCATTTGGGTGTTGTTTCTTTGTTTCCTCGTTTTGGTTTTCTGTTTGGGTTTGTGACTATGTACTAGGTAGATCCTCTACACCTCTCAATCTCTAATGCTGTTTCTGACTAATTGGATCAGGCAAAGACTCAAAGCCTTCAGACACTGCCTCTGTCTACAGACTAATAGGATCCTGACTTGAATTGCCCCCAGGCAATCATCATCAGGTGTGGTGAGAGTTTTTTCAATAGGGTGGGGCAGTTGCTTCTGCCAGGAGGCTGTTACTTTTAATCTCTTAAGTGGCCTCAGGGCAAGGTGTTTTTCAATAGGGTGTGTCGACTGTCTTCCGTCCAGGCAAGGCAGATGTCCTCCGCTGTGTGAGGGAATGGCTCAGCCCAGGAAACTTGGGGTGTTTGCCTTCTGAGATCTATCCCCAGAGTCCCCAGTCCTGGGTTCTGCTCTCACAGCTCCAGTCCACTTCACCCTCCCTCTGCCGGAGCACAAGGTGGGTGGCTCCACAGGTAATTTTTGTGCATTGGCCCTTCAAGAGGGTGCCCAAACTTTCAGCTGCCACTCCCTAGCAGACAGTGCCCCACTGCTTTTCACAGCTAGATGTTATGTGGGTACCCTCCTCAGATTTGGTGCTCTCTGCTGGGGAACCCAGCTTCAGAATTAGATCCCAGAGTTCTTAGTGGCACCCCTCCACAGCTGAGATATCTCTCCGGGACTTCAGTTGCCTCTGTGGGTGCTTGGCTAGCCCTTTCGCACCTCCGCCCCTCCTACCAGTCTCTATGCAGTCTCCACCTTCGGTCCTTGGGTATCAGGGTTCTCTCCTGTGAGTTTTCCATTGATTATTCAGGAAGCCTTTCCGTATTTCAGTTGTAATTCCAGCTTGTTCCTAGGAACATGTCTGTGCAGCATCCTCCTGCTCTGCCTCCATTTTTAATCTCTCTCTGCTTCCTTCTTTTTTATTGCCACATTTATTTATCCATTCATCAGTTGATGGACATTTGAATTCTTTCTACTTTTTGGCTATTATAAATAACTAGAGGCCCGGTGCATGAAATTCCCTCAGCCCAGCCTGCCCCCTCTCACAGTCTGGGAGCCCTCAGGTGATGTCCTTCTGACGGCTTAGGAGAGCGGGGAGTGGGGGAGCAGGCCTAAGCCACAGTCTGGCCTCCCTCTGCAGGAGGTGACCAGGTGGGCGATTGGGATGGCGCCAGCCCCATCACCCCACCGCCACTGGTTGCTGCTGCCCCCCACCCCACCCCCTCCCTCTGCCCACTGGCATGTGCCTTGGCTGGCCTGGCAACACCTGCTCACTGGCCCCATCCCCCACTGACTGGTTGTTCTGCCATTCAGTCGATTTGCATATTATACTTTTATTATTTAGGATGCTACTGTGAATATTTACATAAAAGTTTTTGTGGGGGCCTATGTTTTTATTTCTTTTGAAGAGATTATATACCTAGAAGTGGATCTGCTGAATCATAAGGTAACTCTTTGTTTAACTGAAAGTTCCATTGTCATTCTATTTTTAATTTATATCAATTTGGAAAGATCTTAGAATCCAGTGGGCCTGTCATTTTGTTCTACCAGTACTTTAAAGAAAGAGATGGTCCTAACCGGTTTGGCTCAGTGGATAGAGCGTCGGCCTGTGGACTGAAAGGTCCCAGGTTCGATTCCAGTCAAGGGCATGTACCTTGGTTGCAGGCACATCCCAGCAGAGCTGATCGATGTTTCTCTCTCATCAATGTTTCTGACTCTATCCCTCTCCCTTCCTCTCTGTAAAAAAATCAATAAAATATGTTTTAAAAAAGAAAGGGATGAAGAAAAGGATTTTGATATTGACTGTTTGATATCACTAGTAGGTAAGTAATCTAATCCTTCTGTGTCACCATTAACACACTGAATGATACTAGCCATAAATTGAAGCTTTTATTACTGAACAAAACTTCTCTTACTCAGTATGTGAAGACCTGGGATTTCTGTTGTAAATGCAGTGAATTAGTGAGGGTTTGGTTGCTGTTACTAAAAGAAAACTGTAGAGGTCAGTAAAGTACATTAGAGAAATAGAACCATATAGCTTCTTTTTTTTTCCCTCCAAAGTTTGAATTTCACTTCTAAGAGTTTATCCTAAACTCTTTGTAGGCTCTTATGAATTCAAATGTTCCAAATTTATACTTTATCCTCCAGGGACCAAACTGCCACTTTTACTGACATGTGTAATTTAAAAAAAATTAACAAAGCACTTAATATGTTTCAGGCACTATTGCAAGTTAATTTCATTTTTTATTTTTTTAATCTTTATTTAGATTATTACAATTGTTCCTCTTTTTTCCCCCCATAGCTCCCCTTCACTCGGTTCCCACCCCACCCTCTGCCCTTACCTCCCCCATGTCCTCATCCATAGGTGTACGATTTTTGTCCAGTCTCTTCCCGCACCCCCCCACCCCTTTCCCCCTGAGAATTCAGTCCACTCCCTTTCTATGCCCCTGATTCTATTATATTCACCAGTTTATTCTGTTCATCAGGTTTTTTATTCACTTGATTTTTAGATTCACTTGTTGATAGATATGTATTTGTTGTTCATAATTTTTATCTTTACCTTTTTCTTCTTCTTCCTCTTCTTAAAGAATACCTTTCAGCATTTCATATAATACTGGTTTGGCGGTGATGAACTCCTTTAGCTTTTTCTTATCTGTGAAGCTCTTTATCTGACCTTCAATTCTGAAAGATAGCTTTGCTGGGTAGAGTAATCTTGGTTGTAGATTCTTGCTATTCATCACTTTGAATATTTCTTGCCACTCCCGTCTGGCCTGCACAGTTTCTGTTGAGAAATCAGCTGACAGTCGTATGGGGTGCTCCCTTGTAGGTAACTAACTGTTTTTCTCTTGCTGCTTTTAATATTCTCTCTTTGTCTTTTGCTCTTGGCATTTTAATTACGATGTGTCTTGGTGTGGTCCTCTTTGGATTCCTTTTGTTTGGGGTGCTCTGCGCTTCCTGGACTTGTAAGTCTATTTCTTTTACCAGGTGGGGGAAGTTTTCTGTCATTATTTCTTCAAATAGGTTTTCAGTATCTTGCTCTCTCTCTTCTTCTGGCACCCCCATAATTCGGATGTTGGTACGCTTCAAGTTGTCCCAGAGACTCCTTACACTATCTTCATATTTTTGGATTCTTTTTTCTTTTTGCTTTTCCAGTTGGGTGTTTTTTGCTTCTTTCTTTTTCAAATCTTTGACTTGATTCTTGCGATCCTCTAGTCTGCTGTTGGATCTCTGTATATTATTTTTTATTTCAGTCAGTGTATGCTTAATTTCTAGTTGGTCCTTTTTCATATCCTCGAGGGTCTCGCTAAATTTATCGGCCTTTTCTAGAAAATTCTTGAAAAACCTTATAACCGTGGTTTTGAACTCTATATCCAGTCGTTTGCTTTCCTCCATTTCTTTCATTTGTGACCTGTTTCTTTGTCTCCACATTTTGGCTGCTTCCTTGAGTTGATAGAGTGGCTTTGTGTGCTAGGTGTCCTATAGGGCCCAGTGGCTCAGCCTCCCCAGTTACCTGAGGTGGACACTCTTGGTGCACCCCTTGGTGGGCTGTGTGCACAGTCTTGTTGTAGTTAAGCCCTGATTGTTGTTGGTATCACTGGGAGGATTTGACCTCCAGGCCAATTGGCTGTGAGGATCAGCTGTGTCTATGCTGGGAGAACTTCTGTGCTGGAGACACCCTTATGAGACAAGACTTGCAAAAGCCTCTGTGCTCAGCTTGGATGGGGTGGAGTCTCAGGGCGGAGCAGACAGCAATGGCTTCCCGTCAGCCCTGCCCTAAGAGGCCCCTGTGTCTCAGTGTCCCGTGGTAATCGCTGCAAGCACCTCTGAGAGAAAGCCGCCCTTGAGTTTCGCCCGCTGCCAGACAGTCCAGTTTCTCCCCGAATGAGTCTGGGTCCCCAGAGTCTTGCCCGGAGCTGGAGTTCAGAGCTGTCGGGAGCTTTTGTCACCCTCCCGATTGAGAAAGCCCGCCGCGTACTCAGTTGCCAGCCCTCTCCGTGTGCGTGCCTCCGTACCTCTGCCTTCTGCAGCTCCTCTGAGTCTCATTGTGCTTTTCTCTTTCCTTCTAGTTGTAGAATTTCCACTCAGCCAGCCTTCCTGTGGCTCTGGATGATGTCCGTTTTGTCTTTTAGTTGTAGTTTTGAAATTGTTGTGCGAGGCAGCAGTTTAGGTGTTTACCTATGCCACCATCTTCGTTTCTCCCCCTAATTTTAAAACAATTAGTGTGAATTAGGTGCTGTCATTATCCTCATGTTTATGTAAAGGAACTGAGATGCAGAGATATTAAAAAAAATTGCCTTCCTTATAAAACAAATAAATTGCTAAGCCAGACTTCAAACCCAGGCTGTCTGATCAAGAGTCCATACTGTGAACTCTAGCTGGTGTAACTCGGTTGGGCATCTTCCCATGCACCGAAAGGTCTCTGGTTCAATTCTCAATCTGGGCACATGCCCAATATTCAGGCTCGATCCCCAGTAAGAGGTGTGCAGGAGACAACCCATCTATGTTTCTTTCACATTGATGTTTCTCTATCCCTCTCCCTTTAAAAAATCAATAAAATAAATAAAGTATTAAAGAGTATTATAGAGAAATATAGTCCAAATTGTGAAACAATTCTCTGTACTGCCTCTCAAATATTAGGCAAATATAGAATATTACTACTTGCTATTATTATAGTTAATTAAAGCTTTTGTTTACACAGATAGTAATCAGATTTCTGCTGAATTATCAGAACCTACATTAGAGTAAATATAAATATTTTAAGGAATGGAGAAATGAGAATAAATCCTCATGTTCCCACCTAAGGACTGGGATTCTGCTAATGACCAAGAATTCTGTCCATCTTTGTGCATCATGTGATTACTGAAAGAATAAGGGAATTTTGTTTTATGTTAATCATAATTGAAGTCATAATACTTTGTTGTTGGTTTGGTTAATTAGTTCTTTTTTCACCCCATCCTCCCATCCTGTCCCCATGGTTAAGAAGA
This sequence comes from Plecotus auritus, assembly GCF_963455305.1. Lineage (NCBI taxonomy): Eukaryota > Metazoa > Chordata > Mammalia > Chiroptera > Vespertilionidae > Plecotus > Plecotus auritus. The sequence continues at coordinate 16,562,859 of NC_137771.1, forward strand.
TCTATGGCAAAGTTTAATTAAAAGTAATATTATTTTTAATTTTTGCAACAATTGAAGGGGTTCTAAGACCATATAGGATCAGTGTTGGGAGTCTCTTTGAGCTTAGGTTTTTTTTCCTTGCTTTAGGAAGAAAAGTGGGGTGGAGTATTGGGAGTTGGTTTACCTTAAAAAATATCCTTAAGAGTAAACATGTGGAAGAATACTTGCATCCTCTGTGTGATTTTGATTGTTTTAGTTGAATGGAAATGAGTTATGGGGAGAGATCTGACTGGTTATTCCTTCATTCTAGAGTTGGCTCAAATAACTGTGTTGATGGCCATGCAGGAAAAATATCCAAGTGAGAGAAACTCTCATCCCACTTCACCAGGTGAGTAGTCAGAGTTTTCTGGGTAAATTCTGACCTTTGTTCTGTTATAAAATAAATTTTCTTTAAAGGACAAACTGAGCAAGCAAATATTTGCTGAGATGCTGGTATTAATACTTAATTGTTGGTTTTGTTATTGAGTTCAATAACATGGGGCTATATTGAAAGGAGAAAGAGGTCTCTCCAAGATTGTTTATGTCTGGTCCTACATGGCTTACAACAAGACCACGTGATTGATTGAGACAGGAGGACACATAAGGGATTGGAACAGAATGACTTTGGAACATAGTGCTATTTGAAATCAGAAAAACACAGCATAAATTACTGTGTTCTATGTTGTCTTTGTAGTTCTGTGAGTGGGTCAGTCATCTGCTAGCCCACAAAGATTGGAATTCTTCTTGAATGCCAACAGTCTCAGTTGTATTGTCACTACAGACTCAGGAATTTGTCTCTAGAATGGATAGACAAGATTTTGAAAACTCAGTAGATATACTAAAAGGATGTGTTAAGTATATATGTTAAACCTAGATAAATATATACACACAATACACATTAAATAAATACAGTACATTTAAATAGGAATTAGCATTCCAAAAATAACTTTTTGAATTCTGTGGTATTTATGAAAAAAAGGATATATTTTATTCAATTAAGGGTATGTTTTATTTAACTTTAAAATCCCACTGTGCTGCCCTAGCTGGTTTGGCTCACTGGATAGAGCGTCGGCCTGGGGACTGAAGGGTCCCAGGTTCGATTCTGGTCAAGGGCATGTACCTTGGTTGCGGGCACATCCCCAGTAGGGGGTTTGCAGGAGGCAGCTGATTGATGTTTCTCTCATCGATGTTTCTAACTCTCTATCCCTCCCCCTTCCTCTCTGTAAAAAATCAATAAAAATATATTTAAAAAAAAAATCCCACAGTGCCTTAAAGCAGACATTTGGTAAATAATTGTTTTATTTGCCTAGGCATGCTGCCTTGCATATAGTAAGCACTTTGAAAGCATTTGCTGAATCAATTTAAGATTCATTCAGCAACTATTTGAACATCCATTATGTGCCATGCACTGTCTTAGGCTGGATTGTACAATCTATAATAATAATCTATAATAATAAAAGGGTAATATGCTAATTAGACCAGACGTCCTTCCGGATGAAGCCAGGGCAGAGGAAAGCCCGAGTCCCGGGTGCCAGAGGGAAGCTGGTGCCAGCAGCCAGGGGAAGGAAGGCCTACTCTTGCACGAATTTCGTGCATCGAGCCTCTAGTTTCTTATAACAATTATGTGTATAATGCAAGTTTCTGGAATGTAGCAATTCCTAAAAAAGCTCAACTATTTTTTATGGCTTTGTCATCAGTACTTTTTCATTTCATTAATAATGGTTAAAGTTTGATAAGGATGCTACTGATAGGACATGTGATATGAAAATTTCAGCTTTCAAACTTGAATTTTGAAATAAGCATAAGCCTCTATACATCAAACATACTTTTATTTTAGCAAATATGTCTTTACTAGTAGAATTGATATATGGAGTGGGTGAATGAGAAAAGTGGCTAGTGGTGAAGAATGGAAGATTAGTAATAGTAATAACAGGGACTGGTTTCTAGCAGGAGGCCAGGAACATGGTAATACAGATCCTCAATCAATTTTTACTATTTCAAAAGGCCTGGTAAACTGTACACTGACTAGAGAGGTAACACTATATAGACTCACCAAGAGGTCAAATTTCTTTGCTTCTGGCTAGAATTACACTAATTTAGTATAGTTAACACTGGCTAATCTTATGCTGATCAGAAGATCTGATTGTTGGTTATGTCTTTTAAAGATTAGTGGCCCGGTGCACGAAATTCATGCACGGGGGGAGGGGTATTCCTCAGCCCAGCCTGTACCCTCTCCAATCTGGGACCCCTTGAAGGATGTCCTACCACTGGTTTACAGGGATCGGGTCTAAACCAGCAGTCGGACATCCCTCGCACAATCTGGGACTGCTGGCTCCAGCCGCTCACCTGCCTGCCTGCCTGCCTGATTGCCCCTAACCACTCTGCCTGCCAGCCTGCTTGCCCCAACTGCCACCCGCCACTGGCCTGCTCACCCCCAAATGCCCCCCCGCCAACCAGATCACCCCCAACTGCCCCCCATGCCAGCCTGCTCACCCCCAGCTGCCCCCCCTGCTGGCCTGCTCGCCTCCACCTTTCCTCCCCACTGGCCTGCTCACCCCCAACTGCCCCCCTCCACTGTCCTGATCACCTCCAACTGACCCCCACTGATGGCCTGCTCACCCCTAACTGGCCCCCCTGCTTGTCTGCTTACCCCCAGTGGCCCCTGCCATCCCATCCTGGCCTGATCACCCCCCGGTGACCCAAGGTCCTAGCCCCTCCTTTTTTTCTGTTTTTGTCAGTGCCTCCTTGAGCAGAGGGCAGGGCCGGCTGGAAGCAAGTATCTAGGATTTATTTATCTTCTATAATTGAAACTTTGTAGCCTTGAGTGGAGGCCAGGGCCAGCCAGGGTGGGCGGGAAGCTTGGCTTTCTCCATTGCTAGGGCAACCCAAGCCTCCTGCTTGCTCCAGCTCTGTGGCCAGCCGCCATCTTGGTTGGGTTAATTTGCATACTCGCCCCTGATTGGCTGGTGGGCATGGTTTGTGAGTATAGTGGAGTGGTGGTTAATTTGCATGTTTCTCTTTCATTAGTGTAGGTAGATTACTAGAGGCCCGGTGCACGGATCCATGCATGAGTGGGGTCCTTCTGGGTGGTCTGCAGGGATCAGGTGGAAATCCGCAGTCCAACGCCACCTCCCAAGGGGCGTGACCTGTGGGATTGGGCTGAAACCGGCTTTCCGACATCCCCCAAAGGGTCCCGGATTACAAGAGGGCGCAGGCCAGGCAGAGGGACCCCACCAGTGCACGATTGGGCTGGGTGGGACTGTGGCAGGGCTCCAGGGCGTGTCTGGCCCATCTCGCTCAGTCCCGATCAGCCAGACCTCAGCAGCAAGCTAACCTACTGGTTGGAGCATCTGCCCCCTGGTGGTCAGTGCACGTCATCGTGAGCGGTTGAGCAGCCTTAGCATATCATTAGCATATTAAGCTTTGATTGGTCGTTCTGCCATTCGGTCTATTTGCATATTACACTTTTATTATATAGGATTATATGCCCTGACCATTGTGGTTGGAACGTTATCCAGTACACCAAAAGGTGGTGGTTTTGATTCTAGATCAGTGCACATGTCCCAGTTGTGGATTCGATCTCCAGTTGGGACATGTACAGGAAGCAACCAATTAATGTTTCTCTCTCACATCCATGTTTCTCTCTAAAAAAACAAATATAAATAAAAGACTTTCATTTTAAAAAAAGATTATTACAGATTACTGCATGTATATAGATTCTTTCAAATCAGACAGTTCACTGTGACCCAAAGGAAAAAAAAGAGTCTTTGGGTAAAATTAGGTTTCCTTCAGTAGAATGCAGAAGTAATGGTAGCAAAAAAAGGAGGAAAAGTAGAAGGAATTAGGTGGTTTGGAAGAAGGGAATAAGATGATTTGTGTTCAAATATTATTGGCTCCCTGCTAGATCAGAGAATCTGTAGAACCATATTTTCTAAGTTAAGTAAAAAAAAAAAAAAGAATTAAATAACAGCCATTACCTTTTTTGGTTTGTTTTTTGTCTTCTGTTTTTGCTTTTTTTCTGTTTGTTTTGTGACATAGGTCATCAGTTACAATTTAGAAAAATTATAGTGGTTTTTAAAAAATAATTTGAGCCCTGGCCGGGTGATCAGTTGGTTAGAGCATTGTCCTAATATGCCAAGGTTGCGGTTCCATTTCTGGTCAAGGGACATACAAGAATCAACCAATGAATGCATAACTAAGTAGGACAACAAATCTATGTTTCTCAAATCAATAAGTAAAAAAATTTTTAAAAATAAGTAATTTGGACCAGAGAAACGAAGATGGCGGCATAGGTAAACACCTAAACTGCTGCCTCGCACAACAATTTCAAAACTACAACTAAAAGACAAAACGGACATCATCCAGAGCCACAGGAAGGCTGGCTGAGTGGAAATTCTACAACTAGAAGGAAAGAGAAAAAGCACACTGAGACTCAGAGGAGCTGCAGAAGGCAGAGGTACGGAGGCGCGAGTGCGGAGAGGGCTGGCAACTGAGTATGCGGCGGGCTTTCTCAATCGGGAGGGTGACAAAAGCTCCCAACAGCTCTGAACTCCAGCTCTGGGCGAGACTTTGGGGACCCAGACTCATTCGGGGAGAAACTGGACTGTCTGGCAGCGGGCGAAACTCAAGGGCGGCTTCCTCTCAGAGGTGCTTGCAGCGATTACTGCAGGACACTGAGACACAGGGGCCTCTTAGGGCAGGGCTGACGGGAAGCCATTGCTGTCTGCTCCGCCCTGAGACTCCACCCCATCCAAGCTGAGCACAGAGGCTATTGCAATTTGGCAAGTCTAAGCCTATAAGGCTGTCTCCAGCACCGAACTTCTCCCAGCGTAGACACAGCTGATCCTTACAGCCAACTGGCCTGGAGGTCAATTCCTCCCAGTGATACCAACAACAATCAAGACTTAACTACAACAAGGCTGTACACACAGTCCACAAAGGGGTGCACCAAGAGCGTCCACCGCAGGTTAACTGGGGAGGCAGACCCACTGGGCCATATAGGAAACCTAGCACACAGATCTACCCTACCAACTCAGGGAAGCAGTGAAAATGCGGCATCAAAGAAACAGATCACAAACGAAAGAAATGGAGGAAAACAAACGACTGGATATAGAATTCAAAACCACGGTTATAAGGCTTTTCAAGAATATCCTAGAAAAGGCCAATAAATACAATGAGACCCTTGAAGATATGAAAAAGGACCAACTAGAAATTAAACATACACTGACTGAAATAAAAAATATTATACAGAGACCCAACAACAGACTAGAGGAACACAAGAATCAAGTCAAAGATTTGAAAAACAAAGAAGCAAAAAACACCCAACTGGAAAAGCAAAAAGAAAAAAGAATCCAAAAATATGAAGATAGTGTAAGGAGTCTCTGGGACAACTTGAAGTGTACCAACATCCGAATTATGGGGGTGCCAGAAGAAGAGAGAGAGCAAGATACTGAAAACCTATTTGAAGAAATAATGACAGAAAACTTCCCCCACCTGGTAAAAGAAATAGACTTACAAGTCCAGGAAGCGCAGAGCACCCCAAACAAAAGGAATCCAAAGAGGACCACACCAAGACACATCATAATTAAAATGCCAAGAGCAAAAGACAAAGAGAGAATATTAAAAGCAGCAAGAGAAAAACAGTTAGTTACCTACAAGGGAGCACCCCATACGACTGTCAGCTGATTTCTCAACAGAAACTGTGCAGGCCAGACGGGAGTGGCAAGAAATATTCAAAGTGATGAATAGCAAGAATCTACAACCAAGATTACTCTACCCAGCAAAGCTATCTTTCAGAATTGAAGGTCAGATAAAGAGCTTCACAGATAAGAAAAAGCTAAAGGAGTTCATCACCGCCAAACCAGTATTATATGAAATGCTGAAAGGTATTCTTTAAGAAGAGGAAGAAGAAGAAAAAGGTAAAGATAAAAATTATGAACAACAAATACATATCTATCAACAAGTGAATCTAAAAATCAAGTGAATAAAAAACCTGATGAACAGAATAAACTGGTGAATATAATAGAATCTGGGGCATAGAAAGGGAGTGGACTGAATTCTCAGGGGGAAAGGGGTGGGGGGGTGTGGGAAGAGACTGGACAAAAATCGTACACCTATGGATGAGGACATGGGGAGGGTAAGGGCAGAGGGTGGGGTGGGAACCGAGTGGAGGGGAGCTGTGGGGGGAAAAAAGAGGAACAATTGTAATCTGAACAATAAAGATTTATCAAATTAAAAAAAATAAAAATAAATAATTTGAATTTATGTCTTTGCTAATAAAGTCAAATGAATTTCATCAGCCTTATATCTTATCCACTCAGAAACTTTAGTCGTTTGTTTGGTTTGGGGTGTTTGTTTTTGCATTGCTCTCAAAAGCTCTTCAGGTTGACTTTCAAGACTCACCTTGATCTGGATTCACCCTGCTCATGAGGGCACTGTGGTTCAGTCAAGCAATGGTTTTCCTATTACCCTAGGGAGCATTTGGAAACATACTGGGTAGTTTCAGGTTGCACAGTGATGGTAGGATGGAGTGGGCTACTCGTGGCATTTAGTGGATGGGGACCAGGAATGCTAAATCATCCTTTATACATTGAAGAATTGTCTTGACCAGAAGGCTAACAGCACCTGTTGAGAAACCTTTGAAGAAGAAAGAATGTGGGTATTGGGATTAGAACAACCTAGGTTCCAGTCTCAGTTCTATCCTCTGTAAAATAGGGGTGTTAATATGATAATACTTTTCAGTAAATAGGTAGATGAGATCATATTTATAAAGTGCTGTGGCTTCTAGATTTCAGAAATGGTAGCTACTATCAAATATTATTGTTTTCTGTCTCAGTACTCCTGGATTCCTGGTAGGTCTTGGTCTGTCTTTGAACAGTCTCACCTCTCATGCTATTTCCATGTAAAATTAAGTTGCTGAAATAGCATCCCACCCCCTTCTCTCTGCACAGGGGGTGGGATGTTATTTCTCACAAGTTTAAGTGATTTTTCAAAAACAGTCTTGTGGGGTTGCATCATCTGGTTCACTCTAAAGGTAGAAATGCTACTTGTTTCAGGTTCCATTGTGATTAAGAAAAGCAGTTCTCTGGGTTGTGAATGGCAGACTCCAGTTATCTCGGAGGCCTTTCGGAGCCGCTTCAGCCGCTGTTCAAGTGTTACTGACAGTGGGGACACAGCCATTGGCACATCATGCTCAGACATGATGGAGGGTAAGTTTGGATTAATAATTTGATTACCAATATGTGTTGTCATTTTCAGATTATGTTCCAGGTGTATTATCATTTCCAGAATATTCGTAAGTCAGTCCACTAAGTCTGCCTGATTCTTCTTATTCCATGCTTCCCACAGCTGGTTCCTGCCTCTCAATTTCTACTGTTTGTCCTATCACAAACAACTTCTAATCTTCCCTCAAATCATTTCCTCTACTGCCAGATTAATCTTTCTAAAAGCCTGATTTCATAATTTCCCTTTTCTGCAATCCTCACTTGTTTCCATTATTTACAGGATAAAATTCAGAGCCCTCAGTTCTCTTGTGATCTGGCCCTGTCCCACCTGTGTTTTTGTTGTTCGTTTGTTTGGATTTTGTTTTGTTTCTTGCTGCAAAAAGCTTTATTATTTCCATTTGGTCAGTTCATGGGAGAGGGTTTTCAAGGTGGTTAAAAGAATGGCTAGTAGTTTTCGGGGAGAGTCTCAGATAAAAGCCAGACTTCTCTAAATAAAAACATATCCCATATACTAAATTTTGAAAGCCTATGAAAATTGTGCAAGGTAGTGAGTCCTTTAAAAATAAGTGCTTCTATTTTAAAAACATACTTCAGGTCTAACTTTTTAGTATTTTGTAAGAATCAGGCAGTTTCCTTAATATAAATAAACAAACCCAGTAGACAAGTGACAAATGCTGACAAAGACTTCACTTCTGTCATCCATAGGTGGACCACACTCACCCAGAAATTAGAAAAACTATATTCTCCTGGGTCAGATAGTACCTTTTGGCTTTCGGTTTGGCATTACTACTTCGGGTGTTATGGGCTCAAAACTGAATTTGGTGAGTCTAGAGAGAGAGAGAGAGGTGCTGTGGATGGAGAATGCAAAGAGGTGTTAACTAACTTCAACATATTAGCAGCCCTTCGTAGCAGTCACTCTCTTCTGTTCGAAAATTATATTTTGGGAGCAGGAACTGTTGGTGAGAGTGGATGCTACTGTTATGGAGGATTTTTTAAAATATATTTATTTTTTTATTTCAGAGAAGAAGGGAGAGAGAGATAGAAACATCAATGATAAGAGAGAATCATTGATTGGCTGCCTCCTGCACGCCTCCCACCGGGAATCAAGCCTGTAATCCAGGCATATGCCCTGACCAGGAATCGAACCATGACTTCTTAGTTCATAGATCAGCGCTCAACCACCGAGCCACACCGGCCGGGCGTTATGGAGGATTTTAAGTAGAGAGCTTCCTAATCTTGGAAGTCCTTTTTTAAAAAGGATTTTTTTTTAAAATACATTTTATTGATTTTTTACAAAGAGGAAGGGAGCGGGACAGAGAGTTAGAAACATCAATCAGCTGCCTCCTGCACACCTCCTACTGGGGATGTGACCGCAACTAAGGTACATGCCCTTGACCGGAATCGAACCTGGGACCTTTCAGTCCACAGGCTAACGCTCTATCCACTGAGCCAAACTGGTTAGGGCTTAAAAATAATTTAAACAATATTATTCACTATTAAAATGTTTCACAACCTACATATTTTATTTTTTTTAATGTGTTTTTATTGATTTTTTTTTTTAGAGAGAGAAGAAAGGAGAGGGAGAGAGAGAGAGAAACAACGATGAGAAACATTGATTGGCTGCCTTCTGCACTTCCCCTACTGGGGATTGAGCCCACAACCTGGGCATGTGCCCTGACTGGGAATCGAACCAGTGAGATCCTGGTTCATGGGCCGAAGTTCAACCCTGAGCCACACCGGCCAAGCTGGTCTTGGAAGTCTTCATCATCACCAGTCTACCTGTTGACTAGTTCTATATTTAAATTGTGGGACATCAAAAACATTCTTTGACTGAAAATGTCCCTCTCTCTTGGTCCTGAGAGACTAACGCATATTATTAGAAATTACTTGTTTTTTTTTGTTTTGTTTGCTTGTTTTTAGTATGGTCTTTTATATATCCCTAAGATCATCTGAGTATAGGAAATTAGATATTCTGCATACATTATAAGGGGTAATTTGGCTTGCCTGTGTTTTTAAAGAGCTGCTTACAAACTCATGAGAAGATGGTCGCTCATTTGTACTCATATAATTCTAGGAAAGGTTATAGTATCTGTCCTTGGTAGCTGAGTGTGTTCTGTGTTGGTTGATGGAAAGAAAAAAAGAAACAGATTGCTAGTCCACTCTTTTCATGGTAGATGTGTTTGGTTTAGAAACGAGTACTGGACATAATTGAAAAGGGAAGACATTTATATTCCTGTCCCCTTACTCAGTTTTCTGCCTGAGTAAGGTAACAGGTATGTTTTCTTGTTTTCTTGTAGCCCACTACCCTGGCATGTTAGGTACTGTGACCTTATAGTCTTCTTCAGAGTAGCACTTAAAAGTTGGAAATAAGAACCTTCTGCGGCAGGGCTAATAAGAGTTGTCCTCCAAGACTAGGAGGGAGCTAAAAGAAACATAAGTCCAGTTTGAGGGAAAAAATCACAGTTGGATACAAACAAAGGGGTAAGTGAAAGGCAAAATATAAACTAGAGCATTTCAGTGTGTACCCACTTGAGAATGCTCACTGTGCTAGAGTGAAACCTGAGAGTTACTAAGAATAGCTTCACATATCCAGGCAGTCGCTTCTGGTGTGTGGGAGAGAGAACAGAATCTTGATTCAGATGCTGTATTCCCTGCCTTGGATATAGAGCGGCACTATCCAGTTTGCCTTATTCTTCAGATGGTTTAGACTCATTCCTCACCTTCACTGGGGAGCTTTTGGAGGTCACAGAGGATCTTGAAGATCTTGGAAAGGATATTTTTATTAGATTGGATTTTAGGTTAGAGGTACCCAGTTCCCAGAAGAGTAGGACCTAATCCATTTCCCTTAAGTAAGTGATTTTTTTTAAAGTTTTATTTTTCTTATTTTTTTTAAATATGCTTTTATTTATTTCAGAGAGGAAGGGAGAAAGAGAGAGAGAAACATCAATGATGAGAGAGAATCATTGATTGGCTGCCTCCTGCATGCCCCCTTACTGGGGATTGAGCCCCAAACCCAGTCATATGCCCAGAATTGAACCTGGGACCCTTCACTCCGCAGGCTAGTGCTTTATCCACTGAGCCAAACCAGCTAGGGCTGATTTTTTTTTTTAAGTTCAGTTTTCAGCTTTGTTGACTGGCAAGATTTTCTATTAAAATACAAGGGACAGAGTGTAAATTGAAAGTGAAGCCAGTGTTGCCTTTTGTTGGTTTACCTTGTGAATAGCATTTGAGAACCTAGAACACACATCTCCCAATTAAGCTGTCGTGTCTTTTTGCCTGATATTTGTGATGATGATGCCTCTCTCCTTGGTCTCAGGATAGGCAGAGAACATCAGACATAGCAGCTCAACTCAACCAAGCTTGCTGCTTTGATTTTGACTTATGGAAGACTATTCTCTCCACAGATTTTTGCAGCTCAAGTAGCAGTCCGTCTTTCCAGCCCATCAAAAGCCACGTGACCATTCCAACAGCTCATGTGATGCCTTCTACTTTGGGGACCTCTCCTGCTAAGCCAAATTCTACACCTGCCAGACCCTCTTCCTCCAAAATCCCTTTGTCAGGATTGGCTGAAAGTGTGGGAATGACAAGAAATGGAGACCTCGGTGGAATGAAACATTCTCCAGGCTTATCTAGAGATTTCATGTATCATTGTGGTACTGCTGGAGAAAATGGAATTGAGCGGTCTTGGTTTCCAGCAGTGGGCCATGAAAGAGAAGAGGAGATGAGGAAGTTTGATATTCCCAGTATGGAGTCTACCCTTAATCAGTCGGCAGTGATGGAGACACTTTATTCAGATCCTCGCTACAGAGTCCACTTCCACAACCTGAGAACCGACCCAAACAAGGAGTTATACAAAGGGTTGCCTGAGACCAAGAAGACACCAGACAGTGGTGTGGTATGTGAGCGGAATGGACTACATCCTAGCACCAGTGGGTTGCTCCCTTTGGGACTCCAGCCTGCTCCTGGACTCTCCAAGCCTCTATCCTCTCAGGTGTGGCAGCCAAATTCTGACCCTTGGCATCCCCGAGAGCGGTCTTGTGAGCTCAGCACTTGTCGGCAGCATCTGGAGTTGATTCGTTTACAGATGGAACAAATGCAGGTAGGTAGAGGTGCTTCTTTCCTTGGATTTTGGGGTTCGGTACAGACCTTTGAACTTGTGTAGGTTGTGTCTTCTAAGTTTTGACTCTAAAAACATTTGTAAGAAAGAGGGGAAATGTTTATAGATAGGAAACAAAGGCTTGTGGATGCCATTGAATCTGTTGCTGGTCTAATTAAACACCAGATAGGTTCTGCAAAGTAGAGGGTTACAAGAGAAGACCCAAAAAAGTCACTAGGCTAGGTACTTTTACATACAGAATCTTACTTAATCCTTATAGCATCTTGGAGAGGTATATGTAGAAATTTACCAGGTTCTTAGACTAAGTAATTTGCCCAGGGTCACAAAGCTGGTTAAGTGACAGAGCTAGGGTTTAAAAATTGTCTTTGAATCCCTATGCTTTTTCCACTACACCATTTTGTGTTTTTTAAAAAGTCCGTGTGCTACTTAAGAGTGGGAAGGAAAGAAGCTGAACATACTCTTTTTTCATAGTTGTTGAGGATATCTTAGCTCTTGGTTTGCTTCTGTTGCCAGATAATGAAAGATAACTGACCTTTTCTTAGAAACTAGAGCCTTTCTGAGCTGTGTCCAGTTGGCTGAAATCTCCCTGGCAGGTTCTTTCCAGTCATGCACCAGAGCTAAAATTATTTTGTAAACACTGGGCCTTCTTGGTCTGAGCCAAAGTGAGCCTTGACTACAGACCCAGGATACTGCTCAGGTGTTTTCAGGTGCCTGTGAGTCAAGATCAAGCCCCTTTGGACCTGCTTGTCTTTCAGCTTCAGAATGGAGCCACCTGCCACCATCCTGCTGCATTTGCTTCTTCACTGCCCATGTTAGAACCAGCACAGTTGGTCAGCATCTTGAACAGTAATGAACACCTACTAAAGGAAAAGGAACTCCTCATTGACAAGTAAGAGAGCAAAGGGTACCTATAATAGACCAGCTTCTGTTCTCTCAGCCCCCACTAAGGACACTTAATGAATTCTCCTCAAGGGTAGTACATTCCTCTCTGTTTATGTTCACTCCTTGCCTCATGGTAGAGCCAGGTTGATAAGCAGCCTAGTCCTCTAGCTGACTAATGTGATAGACTAATTGTGTATCTGCAGGGGCTCTGGGGGTGCCTAAAGTAGGCAGCGGGTTCTTTGCATCTGATCTTTCTTCATTTCCCCTCAGTCAGCTTTCTCATTTGTTCCTCCTCCAGCAAAACAGTACTGCCCAGAATCCAAGGTTCTTGCTTATGTAGTATCGATTGTACCCATCTAAGGAAAGTGGGGGCTTATATTTGCAAGTTGGTTAGAATCCTGGACCCTATTCTTCTGGCTTTTGCAGACAGAGGAAACACATCTCTCAGCTGGAGCAGAAAGTGCGAGAGAGTGAACTACAAGTCCACAGTGCCCTTTTGGGCCGCCCTGCCCCCTTTGGGGATGTCTGCTTGCTGAGGCTGCAGGTAAGCATTGGCAACTGGGTTGGCATTCTGCTTGTATCTTAGCAATGCATGGCACTGTTAGGTATCCAGGAGATAAAAAAGAAACCAAGTGATATAAGGTGTCCTTTCCCTCAAAGAGTAATAAACATCCTAATTAAAAAGCATTTCTTGTCCTGCCCATGTAGGGGCAGAAAAGGCTTGGGGGTAGAATCAGGTGGAAGTCCAGATGCTTTGGTGTCAGGACATACTTGGGAGAAAAGCAAGGCAGAGCAAGGTACATTGTAAGATCCTAGAGTTGGGTGATGTTCTGCGAAGTCTTAATCTACTAGCCCTGGCCAATGAAAGGAGGGGCAGATGTAATGGTGTATTTAGAGCCATTTTAATTTTTATCTTCCATGTGTAGGAGCAACTAAAGTTTCAAAACCATATTCTCGCTGAGGTCAGTGGCACTCTAGAAGAAGCCAGCTTTGTTGGCCAAGCTTCTCTGCAATTTGGGCTTTTGAGTGATGGATATAGACAGATTATAGAACTGGTTTTGCCACCTAGTGGGCCTGTTAGACTGTTCCATCTTATAGAATCACATCTATATATATAAAAGCCTAAGTGACCGTTACTGCCAAACAACTGGGATGACCGGTTGACCAGTTGCTATGAGAGGGAAGGAGGAGGGGTGGAGGCAGGGAACTGCGCAGTGGTGGGGTGCTGACGTGGCGTCGGCTTCCAGCGTCCATTCCTCCCACACCTGGCCTGGCGACCATGGCCTCCTCTCCTGACCCTTCGGGGGCCTTTGGGTCCCGGGCTGGGACGGGGAACTGGGGGTAGATGGCGGTGGACGCAGCCCCTTTCCCAGGGGGGCCAAGGGCCGGCTTCCTCCTTGGGGGCCGGCAGCCAACCTCCCACGGTCCCTTACTCCCATCCCTTCCCCCAGCTGGCAGGCCCTGATCAGCCTGGCCCCGATCGGCCCTGATGGCTGGCCAGGTTTAGGGACCCCACCCATGCACGAATTTGTGCACCGGGCCTCTAGTTGTTAGATAAAATCTAGTTCAGTTTTCTAATTTACTGATGAAAAATTGAGGCCCAAGAAGGAGGAAGATCCTTTAGAGAAAGAGTGCAGGACAATCAGGCCTTGAGCCCTTGAGTTGAGGTCTTCTGATACCTTGTCCTGTTCCTTCTGTTATAACTCCTCAGGTATTGCCTTATGGCAGTGGTTCTGAAGTGTGAATGTGCATCAGAATCACCTGGAGTGCTTTTTTAAAAAGATTTTTTAAATTGATCTTCAGAAAGAGAGAGGGAGAAACATTGTGTGAGAGCAATGTATAGACCGGCTGCCTCCTGAATACCCACTCCCAGGGATCGAGCCCACCACTCGGGTGTGTGTCCTAACCAGTAATCTAACTGGCAACCTTTTGGTGCACGGGACAACACCCAACCAACTGAGCCACTCCAGCCAGGAACCTGGAGGGCTTTTTAAAACACAGATTAAGACCCAACCCCAGAGTTTCTGATTCAGTGGGTCTTGGAATGGGGCTCAAGAATTTGCTTTTCTAACAAATTTCCAGGTGATACTGATGCTGTTAGTCCTAGGATCACATTTTGAGAAACACTATTTGAAATTTTCAGAGAAAGATAATGTTTGACCATGAAGTCTGCTGGGATAAGTAAATTACATGGGACTGTAAGAGTAAGGAATAGATACATTGAGAATCTTTCTTCAGGAATTGCAGCGAGAGAACACTTTCTTACGTGCGCAGTTTGCGCAGAAGACAGAAGCCTTGAACAAGGAAAAGATCGAGCTTGAAAGGAAACTTTCTGCTTCAGAAGTTGAAGTCCAACTCATCAGAGAGTCTCTCAGAGTGGCGTTGCAGAAGCATTCAGAGGAGGGGAAGAAACAGGAAGATAGGGTGAGCTAAGGAGCTAATAGCTCTCTAATTCACAAAGGACTTGACGGTCAGCTTTCTTCTGCCAAACTCTTTCTTGGAACCAGGGGGAGCCAATTGGGTCAGACCCTGCATTGACTTCTCATGCAGAACTGGTCTGCTAGAAATGGAACTCCTTCTTTCTGTTTCATCTACACAAAACTACCACAGTATAAGCCCTCACTGCCCCAGGTTGTGATGGGCCACCAGGTGACCTGGGTGGAAAACTGGCCTGAGCAGTCATACCAGATGGTACTATTGCATGATGTTTAAATACCTATGGTAAATTTGCACCATTCAGCCTGGTTTCTCTTCACTCTACCTAAAAAGGAGAAGAATTCCATGTGTGCAGCCAGCCAGCTTGGGAGTTTTTACATTTTTGCCATTGCTCTTAGAATTGTCTTTGGGTGAGCTTGGTTGTCATAGAAGGAGCTGATTGTAAATCTTTTTTTTTTTTTTAAGAGAGAGAGAGTGGGAGGGAATGGGTGAGAGAGAAACATTGATGTAGAGAAACACATTGATTGGTTGCCTCCCACACGGGCCAGAGAACCAACCCAGGTACTTGCCCTTGACCAGGAATTGAACCCACGATCTCTGGTGCATGGCCTGTTCTCTAACCACTGAGACCACATCCAGGGCTGATTTAAAATCTTTTGGTTCTATTCACAGCTTTCTCTAATGGAGATGTTCTGGCAGTGGTGGGCAGTTTAGTAATGTTTAGTTCTGGACCATCTACATCAAAATCAACTAGAGCAGTGCTTAAACTTTAAACTTTAATGTGCTTAAGAGTCACTTGGGGTAGGTTTATAGTTGACTCACATATAGGGCTAGTTTTAAGGTTAAGTTTAGGTGAAAGTTAAGTATAGTTTAGGTTTAGGATTAGCTTGGGCTAGGTTTAGGGTTATGGCTGAGGTTAGGTATAGGGTTAAGTTCTGTTAGAGATAGGGTAAGATTTAGGGTAAAGGTTTGGTGTAGGGTTGAAGCTTGGTTCAGAGATAGGGTTAGTGTTAAGGTTGGATTTCAGTTTGAGTTTAGATGTAAGGTTAGTGTTAGGATTAAGTTTAGGATTGAGGTTAGGTATATTGGTAGGGTTAGTGTTAGATTAAGGATAAAGTTAAGATACAGGTTTAGGGTTAGGATTTATATTAGGGTTATAGAGAGGGTTAAGTATAATATTGTTAGGGGATTAAAGTTATGTATGAAAGTTAGTATAGGGTTAGGATTGAGGTTAGGTATAGCATTAGGTTTTGAGTTAGAATTAGGGTTGAGTTTGGTACAGGGTTAGGGTTAGGGTTAGGGTTGAAGTTGGTTTAGGGACAGGGTTAGGGTTGAGGATAGTATAGAGTTATGTTTCTGGTTAAAGTTAGTGATAGAGAGTTGAGATAGGTCTAGAATTAGTGTTAGGATTAGTGTTGGTAGGTATAGGTTTGGATTAGGATTTTGGTTAGGGTTAGAGTTATGAAGAGGATTTTATAGTGTTGGGATTAGGTTAGGACAGGGGTGGGCAAACTTTTTGACTCGAGGGCCACAATGGGTTCTTAAACTGGACCGGAGGGCCGGAACAAAAGCATGGATGGAGTGTTTGTGTGAACTAATATAAATTCAAAGTAAACATCATTACATAAAAGGGTACGGTCTTTTTTTTTTTTATTTCAATAGTTTTATTCATTTCAAACATTTTAACAAGAAGAATGTAAACACTAATTATTATAATTTGAAACTTCAAAAAATGGAGGAATCATAGCACAATAACATACCTTATATTGAAGATGGCAAAGGCAAAATAAAATTGCCTAACAAAGGAAAGGTACAAAAGCCTTTCAAATTAAACTTAAATATAATAAAATAATTTAAAACTGAAACAAATAGAAAAGAACAAAATGTGTAAACAGTAAATTAAACATTTTCTTTAATGCAACTTCCAAATTATGCCCGGGACGTAGATGTAGATGGCAATGTAGACTGGGTTGAAAGGTTTTTGGTCTTTAAAACATCAACTTCAGTGGGAACAGTGTTGTTGGTCTCCTTTTTAGCTAATGCTCTGATACTGTGCTCTCCAGGGGCATGTCTCCCTACATCACCACGATAACGTGTCTACGCATTCCCAGGGTGATGTCGGGGGACGCGTCTGCGGGCATTACAAGGAGCCTCTGGAAGATTGAGAGGTTTATATCCGCCCACTCAGAAGAAGGAGCTGCGGCTGTGTTTCCCAATGTTGCCATGTTAACACTGCTGCTGGTGAAGGAGCGGAGGGGAGAGCAAGAGAACCCTCCGCTCTTTCGGCTCCACGGGCCGGATAGAACAGCCGAACGGGCCGGATCCGGCCCGCGGGCCGTAGTTTGCCCACGGCTGGGTTAGGATTAAGTTTAAGATTAGGTACATTGTTAGCATTAGTGTTATGGTTAGGGTGAAGTTTAGGTATGGAGTTACTGTTAGATTAGGTTTAGGATCACAGTTAGGGTTAGTGTCAGCAGGGGTCCTCAAACTACGGCCCGCGGGCCACATTCGGCCCACCGAGGACATTTATCCGGCCCGCCGGGTGCCGCTGCCTGTCCTGCTTAGCAGCCAACTCGTCCCGGGCCCACAGTGCACATAGGAATTTGTTCATAGTTTTTTTTTTTTTAACTATAGTCCAGCCCTCCAACGGTCTGAGGGACAGTGAACTGGCCCCGTTTAAAAAGTTTGAGGACCTCTGGTGTAGAGTTTGGGTTAGTGTTGAGGTTAAACATCAGGTTAACTTTTGTGTTAGTTTTAGGGTTAGTGTTGAGGTTAGCTATAGTGGGTCGGGTTGGGTTTAGAGTTAGGGATAGGGTTGAGTTTTGGTGTAAGGTTAGTTTTAGGGTTAGGGATAAGTTTAGGTATAAGGTTAGGGTTTCACTTAGTGGAAGAAGTTAGATAGTTTTTGGGTTAGGGTTTAGTATTAGGGTTATTAAGAGGGTTAGGTATGATTTAGTGTTAGGGTTAGGTTTAAGTTGGGCTTAGGTATATGGTTAAGGTTAAGAGTAAGGTTAAACTTAGTTTCGGTTAGGGGTAGAAAAGTAAAAAAGAATTACTTGACCCTAGCCAGTTTGGCTTAGTGCAGTGGTTGGCAAACTCATTAGTCAACAGAGCGGCAAACTGCAGCTCGTGAGCCACATGTGGTTCGCGAGCCGCGGTTTGCCGACCACTGGCTTAGTGAATAGAGCATTGGCCTGCGGACTGAAGGGTCCCAGGGCACATATGCAGGTTGTGGGCTCGATCCCCAGTAGGGGGCATGCAGGAGGCAGCCGGTCAATGATTCTCTCTCATCATTGATGTTTCTATCTCTCTCTCTCCCTCTCTCTAAAATCAATAAAAAAATATTTTAAAAAAATTACTTGGCGATCTTGTTTAAAATGCAAATCCAGCTTCAGTAGTTCTGGGAGGGGAAGAGGCCTGAGAGCCTACATTTTAGCAAGCTCCCAGGTGATATCGGTGCCTCTGGTACAACTAGGACTTTGAGAGGCTTGTTATAAAAGAAACTTAGCCTGGCCGGCGTGGCTCAGTGGTTGAGCGTCGACCTACGAACCAGGAGGTCACGGTTCAATTCCTGCTCAGGGCACATGCCCAGGTTGTGGGCTTGATCCCCAGTGGGGTCATGCAGGAGGCAGTCGACCAATGATTCTCTCATCATTAATGTTTCTCTCTCTCTCTCTCCCTTAGCTCTCTGAAATAAATAAAAATATATTTAAAAGAAAGAAACGTTTAATCTAAATACATATATCTAAGGTAAATAATGAAATACCAATAAGTTTATAATAAAAGTTAGTAGTTCTATGCCTAGTCCACTCCATAAAGGTATTCATCTTCAACTCTTCTCTTTCTCCTGATATATACCTTTACATATATGAATAGTATTCTTTTTTTGTTCTTTTGCTGTATTTATTTACTTAAAAATTTTTTTTTATTGATTTCAGAGAAAAAAGGGAGAGGGAGAGAGAGATAGAAACATCAGTGATGAGAATCATTGATCGGCTGCCTCCTGTACGCCCCCTACTGGGGATCGAGCCCACAACCCAGGCATGTGCCCTTGACTGGAGTCGAACCTGGGACCCTTCAGTCTGTAGGCTGATGCTCCATCCAAACCAGCTAGGGCTTATGCTCTTTTTATTTCATGGATGCAGTTAGCTTATTTCTTTGATTATATTGATTATACCTTTTGGGATATCTGCACCTACTTACAGTGTTTCTTGTTTCCTTCAGGGCTTTCTATTTTGTTTGGTGACTTTCATGTTAGAGTCTTGGTGATCCTTGAATAAATGGATATTCATATTTAAAAAGGAGGTATTTAAAAGGTGGATGGAAGCTCTGGGTTCATGGTAGTTGCCTGGTAGACTTGTCTATAGTATGTTCAGACTTAAACTGTCATCTCTTTTGGGAACCGTCAAATATAAGTGTCTGCATGTCTTATCTCTCTCTAGAAAAGAATCTTCAGCCTGTTCCATGGAACAGCTGGAAGCAGGAATGCTTTTAGCCGTTAGGTTCTTGA
Organism: Plecotus auritus; assembly: GCF_963455305.1. NCBI lineage: Eukaryota > Metazoa > Chordata > Mammalia > Chiroptera > Vespertilionidae > Plecotus > Plecotus auritus. The sequence continues at coordinate 16,582,045 of NC_137771.1, forward strand.
CACTGAGAACAAGATTAGGTTTAGAGTCCCACAGTTCTGTACATTGATTTTTACTTGTACTTATTTTCAACTTCACTCTCTGCCTGCTGTGATTGATATTCCTGAGTCTGGAATCTCTCATTTAATTTCTCCAGAGATTAAATCTCCATTCTCCTGTTGGGAAAACCTAGGGTGAGGATGGTATCCAGCTAACTTGTATATAGACTTGTAGTAAATCCCCCTATTTTTCAGATCTATGGCTGATAACCTGCCTCAGGAGTACCTGGTGCCTTCAGTACAGAGGTTATTGGGAGTTGTGAAGAGCACATTGTTTTCTAAATTTTAATTCCCACTGCAGATTATAACTCCTCTGCTCCAAGTCATTTGTCCCTCCATCCACTTTCATCTTCTGAAAATATATTCAAATCTCTCATATACTTTGTCTCCTCCTCGTTGACTTTTTTGTTAGTTTGTTTTTATTGATTTATTTAGAGAGGAAGGGAGAGGGAAAAACATCTATGCGAGAAACATTAATCGCTGCCTCCTGCATGCCCCCTACTGGCGATTTGTGCCCTGACCAGGAATCAAACCCGAATGCATGGGACAGCAGCTAGGGCCAGACAAATTATTTATTATGCAGAAGTACTTGGGCAGTTTTTGAAAACAGCCCAGGGAGCTCTTCTTCCTTGTCTTTGATTGGAAAGTTCAGGTGTGTTACTCTGCACTTTATGCCCTAATCTCAAATGGCAAAATTTGAACCACTTCCTGCCTTCATTGTAGTAGTAAAATATTTACAGCTCTAAGGACAGAGACAGTGGTCAGTTAAAAAAAAGTTTATGTTCAGGTTCCTGGAGGAGTCGATGGAGACAAATTCTAGACATTTCTTTCCCTAGGTCAAGGGTCGTGATAAACATATCAATAATTTGAAAAAGAAATGTCAGAAGGAATCCGAGCAGAACCGGGAGAAGCAGCAGCGTATTGAAACCTTGGAGCGCTACCTGGCAGACCTGCCCACCCTGGAAGACCATCAGAAGCAGAGCCAGCAGGTAGCAGCAATGTCTGGGCATACCTGGGCAAGCAGGGAGTGGCCAAGGCAGGTGGACTTTCTCCGCCTCTGCTGTATGCAATTACCCCGTGGTTTCCTAAAAGGAAAATCCCCAGTCATGTCAGGACACAGCTGGACTAGAAGTTTTAAAAGACCCAGACAGTCTTTTTTAGTTTGTTGACCTAAGCATGAAATCCTGTCTCTCAGCTTAAGGATTCTGAGTTGAAGATCACAGAGCTGCAGGAGAGAGTGACTGAGTTGGAGAATTTGCTGGAGGAGACCCAGGCAGCCTGCAGAAAGAAGGAGGTTCAACTGGAAAATCTGAGACAGACAGAAGCAGAATTCTCCACTGGACATAGGTAAAGATCCCTATGAGGTTGAGGAAGTGAAGAGCTAGGTTCTGGTCCTGGCTACTTCATACTACTTGTGTGACTGCTCTAATCTCTACTTCTCTGAGCTTCGTTTTGTTTGGATTGTGAATAATAGAAAAACGACCTTTGTCTTTGAGATGGAGTATGGGGGACATAATGGTACAGTGGGAACTTGTCATTTTATCCTTTAGAAGGGTCCAACTCAGTGCCTGCCATAATAATGCTAGATAATAATCCTTGAGTATTTGTGTTGAATGAATGAAAGCACTTTATAAACTGGGAAATAAGTTGTCTGTATATTTGCAAAAGTAGATCCTGGTGCTGAGAACTGGGAGTTACCCACATTTTAAACCTTGTAAGCTAAAGACTACCAGCAGAATCCGTTTCTCCTCCGCACTAGGGATTGCTCTTGATTGCCACAACAGGTTCCGAGAACAAAACAAAATACCATAATGTGCTCTCAGAGTGTCTTGGTAGCCTCCTTTATATTAATAGCAGTTTCTGAAAATGTGATGGCTGTGGTTCAACAGCTTCTTGGATCAAATCCAGTTTCTAATGGGATGGATTGGATTTTTCATCCCAATATACCACAGTGACCCTGTTGTTTATCTTAGCAGATGGGCCATGATGAAAGTGACTGTGGGGATCCATTGGGGGAGATCATTGTTTGGAGTCATAAGTGAAGTTAGGGAACAAAGTTGATTCTGCCCCAAACTATGTATACCAAGAAAAAAGATATTTTTTGTGTTTTCCAAAGTTCTACAGTATACATGTATGACTTTTATCATCTAAATACATGTGATGAATGTTTATTTTTAGATACCAAAACAAAGAATAAAAGCCTTGGGCAAGTGGCCATTGTATAGATATTGGCTTCTAAGAAAGAGAACTCATATAGACTAAGTAGTTCCAGTGTGGCACACCTTCCATTACAACAGACCTAATGTATCCTCAGCTGTGGCTCAGAAGGGCCTAAGTGTTTTGTCCCAAACATACAAGCAGATCAGGAGTCAGAGCCACATCTCTCTGACTTCAAACTTCTTGAAGAGGCCTCTGTCTTTCAGCCTGCAAGATAAGCGGTGTGTGGAGGCCAGTGGAGAAGGTCCAGCCCAACAGGAAGAAGGTCCAAAAGTAGAAATGGAGTCCTGGCAGAAGGAATGTGATTCTCTCCGAAAGGTGACTGAGGGTATCCAGGCTGTAACAGGTGGTAGGCTAAGAGGAAAGAGAAATGTGTGTATTGGGAAGGAACCATGAATTTCTGGCCCTGGGCCATCTATGTTACCCAGAGCTTTTCCCTCTTTTCCGAGAAGTCACTCCTGCATAATAAGTTTGCATTTTAGGTTATTCATCCTTATGACAGGTAAGAAAGTGAGGGGAGGACATGCCTCTGAACATTCAGACTGGATGCTCCAAAATGGTGCACTTCATTCATTGCTCCAGCCCTCTACAGAATCTCTGGCACTGGACAGAGGTCTAACCACTGATGTGGCCCTAATTCAGCAGAGAAGGAGCAGTCCAGGGCCTGTTGGTGAGACTGATCACAAATCAGCAAAAAATAAGACCCAGAAATAGTTCAGAGAATACCTGAGGTCTCAAAGAACAGGAAACTGGGCCTATTCAGGTCCTCTCCTTCAACATTCAGTGTGAGAAAGCTATAAGTAACAAACGTAGCCCTGGATAAGGCAGGTTTTGTTCAACTGAATTTTTAGTCATGTCCTTGACCAAAGAACAAGAATGTATGCTGGCTGTATATAAAGTTAATTCCACTGGCCTACCGTCATCAGGGTGAGGTTGTCTCTCACCCTCAGTAGTAATAAGTCCACACTCATTTGTGTGTGTGTGATTGGAGCACAGGAGTGTGAAGTTGGTTAGCCTATCGGATAAAGAATCTGGGTTATATTTCTGTAGGTAGAGTTAACTTGTCTTCACCCTGATCTCACTATTGACTGGCTGGCTGTAGCCAGTAGGGCTGATAGCCAGACTACAGGTCCTAGTGTAGCCTCTTGCCCTCTTGCCTCCTACCTCAACATCAACCTGTGCTAATAGCCTTCCTTGATAACTTTGCCTTTCAGATTGTGGAAAAGCAACAGCAGAAAATGGGTCAGTTACACTCCCAAGTACAGGTGAGCTGGAGTCCTTGGGATATGGTGGGCAGGACTTAATAATGGAATCTCTAGAATTCAACCAACACTGTTCTGTTCTCTGCCATACAATTTGTTCGGTGTTAGGAATATAACAAGAATGAGATCCAATCAGTGCTCTTCTCAGCCTACAATCTTGTTGGGAAAGGGTTTCAGCACAATACTGTGAGAGCAATGTTCATGTTACCCTAGGGGAGCATAGAATAGTTGGTTGGGGAGGAGGAGATCAGGGGTTTCTAGAGGTCATGACCCTTGAGGGAGGAGGAAGAATTAGGCAGGCAGAGAAGTAGAGCTGGAAGGGATGGTATTGGAGCTCCAGATAGAAGGAACAACACAGGTAGGAACATGGAGGCATGAAACAGCAGGGTTTTGCACATGGAGCTGCAAGCAGTGTGATATTGTTGAAGTAAGATGGTGAATGGAGAACTGGGCTATGGGAGGAATTTGTCTCTCCAATTAAGTTAGCTTTTTAAAAAAATATATGTTTTTATTTTAGAGGGAGGAAGGGAGAGGAAAAGAGAGATAGAAACAAACATCAGTGATGAGAGAGAATCATTGATCAGCTGCCTCCTGCACGTCCCCTACTGGTGATGAACCTGCAACCCAGGCATGTGCCCTGGCCGGACTTGAACTGTAACTCCTGGTTCATGGGTCCAATGCTCAACCACTGAGCCACACTGGCCAAGCTCTTTTTTTTTTAATTTTTTTTTATTGATTTCAGAGAGGAAGGGAGCAGGAGAGATAGAAACATCAATGATGAGAGAGAATCATTGATCGGCTGCCTCCTGCATGCCCCCTACTGGGGATCGAGCCCGCAACCCAGGCATATGCCCTTGGCCAGAATCAAACCTGGGACCCTTCAGTTCGCAGGCTGACGCTCTACCCACTGAGCCAAACCAGCTAGGGCCATATATTGATTTTAGAGAGAGAGGAATGGAGAGGGATAGAGAGAGAAAAACATGGATTAGCTACCTCCTGCACGCCCTCTACTGGAGATACCTTGGTTCATGGGTCGATGCTCAACCACTGAACCACACCAGCCAGGCGGCTTTTATTCTTTAGGTAGGTGATGGGAATCTTCTAAAGCAGTGGTTCTCAACCTTTCTACTGCCGCGACCCTTTAATACAGTTCCTCATGTTGTGGTGACCCCAACCATAAAATTATTTTCGTTGCTACTTCATAGCAGGCGACCCTGCTAGCGGTTCTCAACCTGTGGGTCGCGACCCACAGTTTGAGAACTGCTGCTGTAGAGCCTGAGACCATCGGAAAACACAGATATTTACATTACAATTCATTAACAGTAGCAAAATTAGTTATGAAGTAGCAACGAAAATAATTTTATGGTTGGGGGTCACCACAACATGAGGAACTGTATTAAAGGGTCGCGGCATTAGAAAGGTTGAGAACCACTGTTCTAAAGCATTTAATTGGAGTGTGGTGTGGTTAAGTTAGCAATTCAGGCTTTGGTATGAAAAAGATTGCACTTGGGAGAGAGGCAAAGCGGTAGACCAGTGAACTGTTGTGAAAATCCTAGTGAGAGATGATGAAGGAACCTGGCATATGGCAGCATTTCTGTGAATTTTAGGAGGCAAAATTGAGAGGAATCAGCAACTGTCAGAATGTAGGGGATTGAAGAATAAGGAAAAATCAAAGAGAACTCTTGGTTTCTATCTTGGGCCAGAATGGGCATGTCCTTAATTGGGTTCTCTAAGAAATCATAGATAAAGCAGGTTCACTCAGGTTCTCTTTGGACTCTAAAAGAGGTTTCACACTAAAATGGATAAAATGCACTTACTCTGAGGAGCAACAAAAGCTGCATTCCCGCCTTTGCTATTATGTGGGTCAGGCGATGCTTATTTAGTTCACCTAATTCATATTTCAAGTCCTATTAGAATATAGTCAAACCAAATATAGTTAAAATCTTGGGTTTTTAGTAGAGTTTTAATGGCTCTGTGTTTTCTGGAACCCTATGTTCCACAAAGGTTGCAAAAGCTTAACATGTTAAATGGTACATTTAGCCATGATGAGACTTCTCAGGCAAATTAGGTGAATTTGCTGGAATTTTGTGGATTCAGGATAGTTGCATTGGGTATATCATGGGGATGAGATGTTCTTCTGGGAAGTTACATGTTTTTATTAGTACAAATGGAAAAAATCAGATTTTTACAATATTGTACTTGTTCGAATCAGTTACAAAATTGGGGGGAAATTGGAATGAATAGAATAAGAGGCAGAAGATAATAAATATAAATACTTCCCTCACTCTGGCTACCCTTGCACGCACACACCACACACACACATTACTGTCTAGATTTGTTGCCTGTGGGAGTGTTCTCCTACCCCTTCTCATCTGTGTAAAAGCATATAAAACAATATTGTGAGGGGCTTGGGCTGTGAGCTCCTTAAAGACTGGCATTCTTTTCAGTATCTCAGTGCATGTCATAGTCATCAGCAAATATTGAATTCAACCTAATGGATGTTCCCTGCCGTCAGGAAAGTAATTGTTTGCCCAACAGGTGTGGCTCACACCTGTGAACCAGGAGGTCACAGTTAGATTCCTAGTCAAGGTACATGCCCAGGTGGCAAGTTCAATCCCCAGTGCGGTGGGGGGGGGGCGTGCAGGAGGCAGCCAGTCAATGATTTTCTCTCATCATTGACATTTCTATCTCTCTCTCCCTCTCCCTTCCTCTCTTAGAAATCAATAAAAAATCTTTTTAAAAAAGAAAGTAATTGTCTAGTCACGCAGCCGTGGGCAAACTACGGCCCGCGGGCCGGATCCGGCCCATTCAGCTGTTCTATCCGGAGCCGAAAGAGCGGAGGGTTCTCTTGTTCTCCCCTCTGCTCCTTTACTTTGAATTTATATTAGTTCACACAAACACTCCATCCATGCTTTTGTTCCGGCCCTCCGGTCCAGTTTAAGAACCTATTGTGGCTCTCGAGTCAAAAAGTTAGCCCACCGCTGGTCTAGTGCCATGGTCGGCAAACTGTGGCTCGTGAGCTACGTGCAGCTCTTTGGCCCCTTGAGTGTGGCTCTTCCATAAAATACCACAGCCTGGGCGAGTCTATTTTGAAGAAGTGGCATTAGAAGAAGTTTAAGTTTAAAAATTTGGCTCTCAAAAGAAATTTCAGTCGTTGTACTGTTGATATTTGGCTCTGTTGACTAATGAGTTTGCCGACCACTGGTCTAGTGGAGGGAGGAATCGTGCACAACCAACGAAAGCACTCCTGATCTCTGCGGGAGGGAGGTATGAGTAGCAAGGTGAGGTTATGATTAATTGAATCTGATTTGCAGATTGAGGAAAGCTTGGGTGCCTTGGAGGAGGTTTCCTGAGTGACAGGCAGAACAGAAAAGTCTGGGTGAAAGGGAAGAGGAGTGAGCAACAGTATTGAAGCTGGAGCCTTTGGGGATGAAGGCCAGCCAGTTACTCGGTGTGGCTGAAGTGGAGGTTGTGTGGAGGGTAAAGAGAGATACGGCTGTAAAAGTAGGTAAGGGCTAGACTGGTCTGGAATGCCCTGCTGAGGAACTAGCCTCTTATTTTGTACATGGTCACTGGCTGTAGGAGGGTTTCAATCAGGGCTGTTCTAAAATAATCTCTTAGCAGCAGTGTGTAGGCAGGGAAGGGCTTTACTATATAGTCCAGGCCAGATATGGTCTGAACCAGACTTGTTACCCCTGGTGTGTTCTCCCATCACTCCTTGCCATGGAATTTAGAGCCTAGAGCAGCAAGTGGCTCAAGAAGAAGGAACAAGCCAAGCCCTGAAAGAGGAGGCCCAGCAGAGGGAGACAGCCTTGCAGCAGCTTCGCACAGCTGTGAAAGAGGTGAGCAGCATCAGCTAGTCCTTCTGGTACTCTCTGTGTACCCTTCCCGCCCCTGCTCCCACATGAGCTCCCATGTTTGAAAGGTGCCTGCTGAGGGGTGTGTTTTTTTTGGCAGAGGAATAAGAAGGGACATTGTGTCATCCTTTATATTAAAGGTCCTAAGCCTGTCTTAGAGTGGCCATAATTACCCAGGAATGCTTTTTGTATGTGGAAAGTCACTCTCCCTTTGTCTTCCTACAGCCACAGATTTGTGGGGTTGGGAAGGGAAGGGTTCAAGAAGACTGAGAGTTTGGTGGTCCTCATGGAGTAAACAGCTATCAACTGGGGGGCAACCAAGATCAATGGCCAAGTACCTAGGAAGGAGTCTGCCATTGCAAGGATTGTCACATGGCTCACTGTGGGTGAAGGGCTGGGATCGGAGGGGGAATTGTTCAGTGTTTTTAAAATAGAATAGAGATAGGGAGGGAAGCAGAGTGGGTTAAGCTGTTCAGGGTGAAAGAAGGAAAGAGACACAGGTAATACGTGAGTATCTGGTCTGTGTAGTGAATCCAACTCCACTGAGGTGAAGGTCCAAAAAGGAAGGATAAATTCCAACACTGTGTTTTCCAGGTCCCAGCCTCTCCAGCTCCCCACCCAGTGTCCACTAGCTGTCACGTCTTTATTGCTCCTTTTATTTCTCTGACACCCTCTGATCAGACTGGCTGGTGGCCACTTTTGTCAGGGTGACAGGGAGAGATTGAAACCAGTGTCTCCTCAGATTTCACAGTTCACATTAAGCCTTCTCTAATAACCTGGCTAACAGTGTTGGCTGAGGGACTGGCTTCAGATAGAGTTCCGAGGGGCGGGAGTATCTTCTCTGGTTCCTGACCAGAAACCTGGAGGCTGATGACTCAGAGTCTTCTAGGGAGTGGTTTCCTCTCCAATTCGGGAGTCCTGTGGGCCTGGCCTGCCTACAGGAGGAAGTAGGCCTGGTATGGAGAAGGGAGTGGGAATGCTAAGTCTGTAAGTAGGGATGTGGAGGAGGGACATCACCTGACTCACACCCTTCACACACATGTATATCCACACTCAGGTACAGATACACTGCCTTTCTCTGGGCCTGGGTTAATATTCTTGCCCATCTATCCGCTCAGCTTTCAGCACAGAACCAGGACCTGATTGAAAAGAATCTGACACTCCAGGAACACCTGCGCCAAGCTCAGCCAGGGTGCCCATCTTCACCAGACACGGCCCAGCTGGCATTTGAGCTGCACCAGGAGTTGGCCAGTTGTCTTCAAGATCTGCAAGCTGTCTGTAGCATTGTGACCCAGAGGGCCCAGGGCCACGACCCCAATCTCTCCTTGCTCCTGGGCATTCACTGTGAGTCCTCAAACCAGTCTGGGACCTAGGAGAGGGGGAATGCCTTTGATTCTCCTCTCATCCTCATCCACCTTTCCCATCTTTATGGTAACGTGGCAACAGGGCTATGGAGGCTTGGTCACTGCCCTCTGAGAGTTTGTGTTTTATAAGTAGATGTTCAGAACATCTATTTTGGAAATAGGCATCTTTGGGGGGGTCCCTGGGTCCGAGACAAGCAAAAAGTGGCCCTTAGGCAGCAAGTTTTCAGCCCACTATCCCCAGCTGCTTTTTTTTTTAAGTGCTGTGTCCGAAGACCATGGGCCTTACTCCCTCCCCCTGAAAGCTTCCCTTGACTAACATTCTCTCAAAATGCTCTCCTCCCCAGCTGCACAGCACCCAGGGACTCCACTAGATTTACAGAAGCCGGATGTAATCAGGAGGAAACTAGAAGAGGTTCAACAGCTGCGCCATGACATCGAGGATTTAAGGACCACCATGTCAGATAGATATGCCCAGGACATGGGAGAAAACTGTGTCACGCAATGAGGAATGCTGGGCGTGGGACAGGTGTATTCCCCAAGGAAGGATCTGGTGTGCTGAGAGCCCAGTCCAGCAGGTCCTGCCCTGACAATCTCTTGCCTCCTGTTTGCTGCTATTCCCAGAGAGAAGGTGTAGAAGGGAGGTAAGAGCCTGATCGGGGCCAGGGGCTGACTAGGGAACTGTGCCTGCCCTGTCACACACTGGCTTTGCCTTGTTGGATTGCATTTGTCCTGTCATCTTGATCATACTGTGAGGGTGAGTTACTAATTAACTTTCGCAGGTCACCTGATAAGTCTTCACAGACTGTTCCCAGCCCCAGGCTGATGTCAAAGACAAACAGGCTGCTCACTTCCCTTCTCCATCCTTTGGGGTGGATCCACATTCATTCCCACTCCATACCTTGGTCCTGCTGTTGCCCAGAGTTCATTAGAGGGGCCTGGAAAGGCTGAGTACAGTAACCATGGCCATTTAAGAATTCTCAGGCCCCAGTACCAGCCTTCCTGGGAGCTGACTGGCTTTCTGGGTTACTTAGGCCCAGTTCCACTGCTTCTTTCTCAGGGCTCTTGTCACAGACGCCTCAGGGTGATCTATTCGTTAGCACAGTGCCCACATAACTGGAGGCCTAGGGATTACAGCCAGGGCTCCGTCATCTGTGCCATTTTATAGGAGACCCCTCTCTCCAGCTGCCCTGTGGCCTTGGCTCCCTTCTTGGTTTTCAGGCCACCTTCTTGGATTTTGAGTGCAAACTCTTCCCTGTGGTTTTGGGTTTAGGCAGGATTTCCCCCAAAATACCACAGGCAACTGTTAAGCTGCTCATCCCCTCACCCTGGGGCTGGGGCCAATGCCCAGCCCTAATTTGTGCCTCTTTTGTTGGGGTGTTCCTGTTAACGCTCTGGGCTCCTTGAGAGTTTGGAGTACCCAATACAGGTTAGCTTTAAGGTATAGTTTTCAGTGTTTTCTGGGTTTTTTGTTTGTTTCTCTGGGGCCTTGGAACTCTCTGCTTTCGGTTTTCTCTTGCCTCCTCGTTTAAGGAGCATCTATCTTACGGTTGTTTGCATCTGATTACCCAGCTGGCCCCAGGCCCCCTCAAGAGCTGGAGCCCAGCCAAGTGGAGGCCATGTGTAGGTATGGGGAACACTGAACAGTTACAGGAGCCTCAAACAGCAACCATGAGATTCTTGCTAAGCTTTGTGCTGTCAGGGCAGTATCCTAGACCTCACTCCTGGGTCTGAATGAGACTCCTTAAGTGTTTTTACAAGTTGTGTTTCATTTATGGAGTGACTTATCCCTTCCATTCAGAGCAGCCCCACCCAGCCATCCCCTTAGCCTCTGGGCTCCTGCCTCCGCTCCTGAAAGCAGAACCGCCTGGTTGGTCTCCACCCTGTGTTGGAAGCCCAGCCACCATGCTCACGGGTATTTTTCCTCAAAGTTTATAAGCAGTTATTTATATGAATTATTGTTATGTCAACTGGTTTGTATTGCCTATTTTGATTACAAAATAAAAATTTACAGACTCCAGTTTTCCATTGCCTTCCATCACCACAGTCCCTTACTCCGCCCCTTATTTTGGCTTGTTGAAGTCAAAGCCTGGGAGTTTAGCCAACTTCCCAGACAGCAAGGAGGGACCGTTGGCAGGTCCAGCCTCGTGTCTGTATCTCTACTTCTCTATTGTTCTACGGGAAAAATTAGATCTCTTCCCACACAACTTTCTATTGGGCAAAGCTGCCGTGAATCATAGAACCAATTTGCCATTGGAAGGAGTCAGTAATCCTCTGAGAGAGGAAGTCAACTGCCACCATGAGGAAGTGGCTTCCCCAGCGCGAGCCAGGGCGCTGTTTGCTTCAGGGTGCTAGGATTGCCTTCCTGGGGGACTGCTCAGGGGCAACATGCCCAAGCCAGGCAGATAGCAATCTCTAAAGTTGGGTTGGTTGCTGGAGTCCGCTCCCTCTGAACCCCCTGAATTTTTCCTGAGAGTAGGAGTGGTTTCAGAGTGCCATCTGCAGCTGGAGTTGGGGTTGAGCTGGGTTACCTCAAGATCAGCTGTGGATCTTTTTTTTTTAATATTTGTATTGATTTCAGAGAGGAGAAGGGAGAGGGAGAGAGAGAAACATCAATGATGAGAGAGAATCATGGATCGTCTGCCTCCTGCACGCCCCCACTGATGATAAAGCCCACAACCCAGGCCAGTGCTCTTGACTGGAATCAAACCTGGGACCCTTCAGTCTGCAGGCTGACGCTATCCACTCAGACAAACGGAGCTCGGGCAGCTGTGGATCTTTAACAAGGAGTCCTGACACTAACTTCTTTCCAGAACTAGCAGCCTCTTGGCCTCCATATGGCTCCTTGAGGGTGTGGCCCTGTCTCCTGCCGCCACCCTTCCTTGTCTAAACCTGCATGAGTGGAGAGGAACTTTGGGGCAAAGCAGGGGCTGTCCCTGCCTTGGTGTGCCTCCTATCCTGACGGGTTAGCCATATTTGGGTATCTCCTGGTGGACTTTGTGGAAGGGCCCTTTGGAGCCAGGTTCCCTAGCTTGGGAACTTTAGGTTTGAACACAGCCTTCAAAGTTCAAAGCCCAGAGCTGCGCTGCGCTGTCGTGGCACCGGGGGTGGGTAGTTGGGTGCGGCAAACCCAGGCGAGGCTATGGAGGCAGCCTTTGCCAAACCCTCGCCCCTGCCCTCCCGGCCTTTCCAGCCATTGGGGCCCTCCCCAGTCTCACACAGCCCTGATGAAAGGGCAAAGCGGGCAGTCCAGTGTGGGACTGGGGTCCCCGGAGCACCCAGCCCTGAGGGGGAGGGGAGGGGACTTGTGGTGAGCTGGGCGGGGTAGCGCAGGCCCGGCCCCGGCCCCGCCCCCGCCCGCGCCGCTCATTGGTCCCGAGCGCGGTGACTCCCGGGCTGAGCAGGAAGGAAACCGCTCCCGAGCGGCAGCGTCTCCAGGCCGTGCAGCTGCAGCCACCGCCGCTCCTCCGCCAGTCCGTCCTCCCACAGCATGAGCGGCCTGCGAGTCTACAGTACGTCGGTCACCGGGTCACGCGAAGTGAGTGCTTGCCGGGGGCCCACTCTGGGGAAGAGCGTGGGTGCCGGGATCCGCCCCCAGAACGAGGGCGGGGCGGGGGCCCCGAGGCTCCGGGCACGGCCTCCTGGGTCGGCTCCCACCATGGGCCTTACGGCCCCAACGTGAGAGCCTTCATCGCGCATCCTGGGGCCTCAGCAGCCCCAGCATGAGCTGCCCGCGCCCATCCTCCGTCATTCGGACGTCCATTCTCTGCACCCCCTTCCGGGCGACCCAGACCGCGTCTCTATCTTGCCCTTCTCTTTCACCGTGTGTGGACCTCGGAAGGGGTGGTCCCTTACCAGCCTCTACCCAGGCCTGCACTGCCTCCCCACCGCTGAGCTCCTGGCTCCACCCACCCTGAGCCTGATCCCACTTCCCTTCATTTTGACTTCCCTCTCCATGGTTGGTGGTCCCTCTCTCATCCTATACCACCGCAAGCCTGACATCCTCAAAAGTCCCAGTGGTCAGGACAGGGGGACAAAAGCTCCTCGCCACACTCCCTGTCTGCCCAGGGTTCCTTTCCTCCACCCCAAGTCCTCCAGCTTGTTCATGACCCCTGCCCACCTTCTGCCCCCAGATCAAATCCCAGCAGAGCGAAGTAACCCGCATCCTGGATGGGAAGCGCATCCAGTACCAGCTAGTGGACATCTCCCAGGACAACGCCCTACGGGATGAGATGCGAGCCTTGGCGGGCAACCCCAAGGCCACCCCACCCCAGATTGTTAATGGAGACCAGTACTGTGGGGTATGAGCCTGGGGGTAGGGGGTGGGGGGAATGTTATAGATGGCAGAGTCAGACCTGAGACAAAGCACCAGCACTCAGGTGACCGCCTCTCTCATCCCTCCCTCAGGACTATGAGCTGTTTGTGGAGGCTGTGGAACAAAACACGCTGCAGGAGTTCCTGAAATTGGCCTGAGCCAAGCCCAAGCTGGCCAACTGCATTCCCTCCCCGCATTCCCCCAGCCCCCAGCCATTGTGGGCCATGAAGGACCTTGTGACCAACTCCCTGTTATTCCTAACCTTCTGACCTTGGAGCCCTGTCCCCCAACCCAAGCCTCTCCTCCGCCCTTTAACTGTAGCCCCCTCTCCTCATTCAGAGGCAACATTCCTGACCCGTAGCCTCAGAAATTGTCTTAAGCAACAGCCCAAGTGCTGGCTGTCTCAACCTGGCCCTGGGACCGCCACCCTGCCTGGCACTAGCTAATGGGCATCTTTGTTGGTTCCATTAGCCTGGGCTCTGCCAAAGGCCCCGCAATCCCCAACCTGGGAGCACCCTAGAGACAATTAAATGTCCCATTCCATTGGTGCCTTGTCTGTTTGGTGTTGCCTAGACATCCTGAGTTCCTGCTCTGAGCAAGGCCGGTGGGTGTAAGTCAGCTGAGGCTGTGCTCCTGTGGGCAGGGCAGGTCGGTTGAGCTGTACCCCCGTGTGGCACTTGTGTGTGATAGTGCATGTGTTTGGATATGTGTCCAGCACACACAAACCTGTGTGGACCAATGGTTTCTGGAAACTGAGTGGGTCCCCTTCCAGTTCATATGCATGTGATGGTTCATGACACACCTGTGCCCTGGTGTGTACTGCACATTTGCATGTCTGTCAATAATGTGGCTGGGCCATGTGGCTGTCTGCCTGTGTTCCAGCAGGTTGGCTTAGTGTGGGTGTGTCATGGGAATGGGTACACAGCTGTAGTTCTGCCAGTTTGGGGGCTGTGCCTTTGTGCAGTGTTGAAGTGTCCCCACCTGCTTGTGGTTCTGTGCATATCTGTGTACAGGGATCTGCTGGCTGCCCCAGCTGAGCCTGTGCTGGGGCCCACCTTCCCTTCGCCGGATCCATCCGCTTAACCCTTCTGTGGAGAAAGAGGAACCTAGAGGACAAAGACCCAGCAGTCAGGCCTGCCAGCTGGGGCTCAAGTTACTGAGAGGGCAGGTCGGCGCCGCCCCTCCCCGGCCCAGCTGAGCCCCAGCCTTCCCTGGCGCCCAGCGGGGCTGCCCCACAGAGGAGCCTCAGCAAGCAGCTGGTGTTGGGGGCGGGCGCTTTATTTGGGTTGGGAGCGTGGTTGGGGTCCAGTGGCGGGCGGCAGGGCCCGGCTCGCCCGCAGTAGCAGAGCTGCATTGGGCACCAGTCCAGCGGCCTGCAGCGTGAGTTCATCCTCGCGGTAGACTTTGGGCGGGAACGCACTGAAGATCTCGAAGGCGTTTGGGTCCATGCCCCTGGGGACCGGGCAGAATAGATCAGGTCAGGTCCTGGGACCTGGGACCAGAGACCCACTGCATCCGCCGTTCTGGCCCTGCACCCACCTGGCCTGCGCTAGCAGGGCTCTCACATCACCGACAGTGTCCTCAGGCCACATCATTAGCAGAAAGGCCTGCTCGCCGTTCTCAGACTTGATGCGCAGCATCGAGAGCGGGGGCACAGGCGACTCAGGAGACTCTTGGCTCCTGCGGGCCCAGAGGCCTTCAGTGCCCCCACAGCCCAACCCCCAGGTTCTCACCTCTCCACTCTGCCCTCACCTCTCACGCTCAGCAGCCAAGGCAGGCGTCTCCACCATGATCTCCTGGACCGGAAGAGGCCATGGGCAACAGTTCTGGAAGGCATCGGTGGAATGGACAGAGCCCTGAATCCTGCCAGTCACACCCCACCCCCACCCTTAGAGGGGACTTGTTCATGACGGGGAATTTATTAAATCAGTGAGCCTAAGGGAGAGGTGGGGTGTTCTGTGTGAAGGAGAGTGCAAGCAGAGGCAATGGAACGGAAGCTTTGGGACACTGCCCCATCATTCCCCCCAAGAAGACTTGAGGTCCCTAAGTCTAGTAGGGGGGACAGAACCCCACTCATGATGACCAGGCTGGATGCTGAGGCCAGTGTGGGTCAGGGAAGATTTCCCTAGGGAAATGACTGGAGGAAGAGGAGTCCTACGAGATGGAATGGGGCCAAGGGTTCTCCAGGCAGCATGGGAAGGTCCCAGGTCAGGGAAGACTTCTGAGAGGAGATGATACTTTGGGGACGTGTCAGTTTGTGGGACGGAAGCTGGGAATCAGGTTGGACTGGAAGAAAGAAAAGGTTAGGAGTGGGGAGGGGGGGAGAGTAAAAAGACAGGACTTAGCCAAGAACCACCAGAGGGTTCAATAAAAAGCCAAGATCCAGTTTACATTTTTAAAAGGTTAGGGGAGGATGGCAGGTCAGGAGTGGACGTGGGAGGTTAGACCACTGCAGTTGAGGGGGAGAGACATTCTGGAGCCTAGACTAGGATGGTGGGTCGTGGGAATGGAGAGAAGGATGGACCCAGGAGAAATTCTGGGGACCAACAGATCAGCTAGGACTTGGCAATGTGAAGCAAACGGGGTAGAGAGTCCTGGGAAACAGGTTTGCTACCTGTCACAGGTGGAGGCATAAGAGGAGGAGCAGGCTGGGGAGTAAGGAGGAAGATGAGTAGTGTGAGGGCCCAGAAGGGCTCTCCAGAACTGAACTGGCTATTTTGGGCTGGAACTTGAGGGGGTGGCCTAGGCCTTGGGCCCACCTCTGGCCCATATTCTGACTTTTCCCCCTCTTACAGCCACACCCTTGCCAACCCAGCTGCTCTCTCAGTCCCAGTCCTGAGCCCTCACCAACTCGTTTCTAGAAGACAGTGGGACAGATCTGAGATACCCACCTCTCCATCTAGAGCAGTGGTTCTCAACCTTTCTAACGCTGCGACCCTTTAATACAGTTCCTCATGTGGTGACCCCCAACCATAAAATTATTTTCGTTGCTACTTCATAACTGTAATTTTGCTACTGTTATGAATCGTAATGTAAATATCTGTGTTTTCCGATGGTCTTAGGCTCTACAGCAGCGGTTCTCGCGACCCACAGGTTGAGAACCGCTAGCAGGGTCGCCTAAGACCATCGGAAAACACAGATATTTACATTACGATTCATAACAGTAGCAAAATTACAGTTATGAAGTAGCAACGAAAATAATTTTATGGTTGGGGGTCACCACAACATGAGGAACTGTATTAAAGGGTCGCAGCATTAGAAAGGTTGAGAACCACTGATCTAGACCCTCCTCAGGGACCCCCAAGTCTGGGCCTCCACACAAAACACTGCTGTGGTAGGCTGGGCCAGGGTTGATGGTAAAGCCCCCAAGAAGACTGGGGGAGGTGCCCTGGCCGGTGTGGCTCAGATGGGGCGCATGCTGAAGGCAATTGATCGATGTTTCTCTCCCTCTCTCTAAAATCAATTAAAAATAAATAAATAAATAAATAAGGAAATCTTGCCTTTAAAAAGGGAGAGAGAGACTGGGGGAGCTAGGGTTGGCCTCACCTGCAGGGCATCCCGGATGGGGCCCCGGATGTCAATCACCTCGCCTTGGCGGATCACAAATTTGGGGAGCCTGTTCAGAAACTTCTCAGGGGTCATCCTGGAACCTGTGGGGAGGGCAGTGGGAGCCTTGTAACAGGGAGGGACTGAGTGATGATGGAGGAGGCCACCTGAACCTTGTCCTGTACAGCACCCCTGCCACCTGGCTCAGCCTCAGTGCCAACCTCACCTGGGTGCTCTATCATGAGTGGGGGCTTTCGAATCCTCTGCATGCCTGTCACTCGGCCCTCACCTGGGAATGGGTCCAGCCCATCCTCTGGGTAAACCTGATTGCGCAGGTCACTCACCTGACAAGAAGGAAGGGAGATAGCGGCGGCAGGACCAGATCTTCAGTGCTGGCTCCACCCCTACCCCTGCTTGCCCAGGCCCTAGGAATAGGCCCAAGGGAGAGTCTGATGCAACCCCTGGGACAGAGTAAGAGAGTTGTAGTTCATGCTATTGCATACATGGGCCCTTCCTACAAGCCCTCACTGGAACCACAGTCCTGATATCCTCCTCAGAAAGCCCCTTTTGGGAGCCTGCAGAGAGGGGCGGGATGAGGGTGTTAGGAGAGGGCAAAACCCTTGCTGCCTATAGTTTGCAGTGCAGACCCCATCATTGCACATATCACCTCGCTTGTCCCCATGAAGGCACACCTCCTGAGCCCCTGTCTTGACATGGTCCCCCAATCATGACTCCCACTATTTTCCCAGCCATGGTGATACACACTCCCTCACATGCTCTCATTGTGCAACTAACACACCACCCTCTGGGACGTTGCCTCATGTGCTCCCATCACAGCGCTCTTCATCTTACACACCAGCAGGGACCAGCTTCATCTCATGTGCTTTAGCCCCAATATATTCCTCTGCCCTGCCCCTCCCCCCACAGTGGCACTACCTTCCACCCCAATCAGATGGCTCCCGAAGCCTCTAGGGGGAGCCCAGCTACTTTTGCACAGACTCCTCAGGGACTCCAAGCAGTCAAGTTGTCCCAAATGCTGGAGGAGGGGCAGTGGTTGAGGGCTGTGCCTTCAGAGTGCCAGCAGGGGAGCGCTGCCTGCTGCTCAGCTACAGGCTGTCTTGGCTGCTGATATGTCAACTGTGGCCATGGCAGCCTCCCCACTCCCTTCCCAGTCCGGCTTCAGGCTCACCTTCCTGAAGTTCCTCAGATCGGGTCCCCTGAAGTGGGGCATCTGCTTCAAACCTCAGACTGGGTGATGCCTGAGGAAACTGTTTATCCCCACCACCTCCAACATCCCCACTTAGGGAGTAGCTGACTTGTTTGAGGAGCAGCTCATCACCTTAAAGGGGACCCCATCAGGGTACAGGCGCTGGAGCTCTGCAGGGAAGAAGCCGTCCAATATGTCTCGGAGGCAGCTCTATAGGGGGGAGAGGAAAGGTAAGGACTGGGCCTCAGGCTTACCCAGTGGATCATTCTCTGGCCCAGGACTTAGCAGAGGTGGGATGGGAGCTCTGCAAGTTTTGCATAGGACTGAGTGCCCATAGGGGGTAAACTGGGCCCCACCATCTCCAACTAATGATGAACAGAGTGGGGAGCACCAGAGGCTGTCTTCCCTTCCCCCAACTCTTACCTGTGTGGAGGGATCATGGAATGATCGGAAGGGCCCATCAAATATGATCATGCCATTCCGGTACAGCTTCAGTGGGATGGGCTCAAGATCATGGAGCTGTGCTCCACCGGGCATTGGCGTCACCTGGGTGTCACTATCCACCACCAGCTCACTGAGATCCTTCAGGCTGGCCAGCAGCCTGTCAAAGTCCACTTCAGGGGGCACCAATGAATCCGCTGGTAGAGAGGATAGACACCCATGAGCCTCTCTTCTTGGCTGCCATGGGCCCTAGCAGCCCTGGCTTCCATGCCCTCTCCCATAATGAGCAGTGGCTTTAGCATCTCCTTAAGTGACCACCTGGGGAGGAGGAAGGACAGCTAACACTAGATAATAATAGCTATCTTCTATTGAACACATACTTTTTATTATTATTGATTTTAGAGAGGAAGGGAGCGGGAGAGAGAGATAGAAACATCAATGATGAGAGAGAATCATTGATTGGCTGCCTCCTACACACTCTACACTGGGGATTAAGCCTGCAACCTGGGCATGTGCCCTGACCAGGAATCGAACCGTGACCTGGTTCATAGGTGGACGCTCAACCACTGAGCCACGTCGGCTGGGCTATTGAATGCATACTTTGTGCTAGGGGTTTAATATCCATTATCCCATTCTCTCTTCCTCCAACCCTGTGCTATAGGGCTATAATCAGTCCATTTTTCAGATGAAGAAACTGAGGGTTAGAGAAGATTAATGGCATGCTTAGGGATGCACAGAGTAAGAGGCAAGAGCAGGATCTGATCTGTCTGTGTCAGGTGCTGGGTTAGCAGCTGGATTCCAAGAAGATGACCATGTAAGGGCTAGCTGGGAACAAGCACTCTGTCCAAGTTAGCTATTGTTACCAACTCTGCCTTGTAAAAAATGGACCTCAGGCCAACCCAGAGGCTATGAGGCAGGGGTTATTTATCTCCACTTTACACATGAGGAAACAGGCCCACAGAGATAAAAAATGACTTGCCCCAGGCCCCCAGGCAAGTTAGAGGAGGGGCTGACTCTAGGTAGGGGTGGGCAAACTTTTTGACTCGAGGGCCACAATGGGTTCTTAAACTGGACCGGAGGGCCGGAACAAAAGCATGGATGGAGTGTTTGTGTGAACTAATATAAATTCAAAGTAAAGGAGCGGAGGGGAGAGCAAGAGAACCGGATAGAACAGCCGGATCTGGCCCGCGGGCCGTAGCTTGCCCACGGCTGCTCTAGAGTCTGTTTCTTCCGCCCACCTGCACTATCAGGAGAAAGAGGTTACCGTAAGGACAGATGGCTACTAAGGAAGATGTCCGAACAGCTGCTGGGCAGAACAGATGTGGGGCAGATCTTGGGTTGTGCAACTATTTCTGGGTCACAGACCCTCTGAGACGCTGACAGAAGCTCTAGCCTCCTATTCTGAAAAACTGTTGCATATACAGCTGTGCCTAAGCTGCAGGGGGTGCAGAAGGGGTGGTGGGACACCCGTGACAGATGCAGGAGCAGAAAGGGCAGAAGGCAGGGGCCTGTTTTCAGTCCTTGAAAGGACCTGGTTCCCCAGTAAGTCATCTGCTAGCTGTAATCCTCACCAAACGGTGACGGTTGGGCCTTCTTGGAAGCTGTTTTTCACCAGGACAGCCACCCTGCCACAGGATGTGGGTCAGGGCTCTGGAGACCTAATTCCTTTCCCCACAGTAGTACAGTGGCTACACCAGGGGAAGTACAAATGTGGGTGGCCATTTCCTGTTGCCTTTGTGCTGCTGAAACAGTAGGCTCCTGCTGTCCTTCCCCTCCCTCTCCTTCCCTTCCCTACTGTTACAGGGGCTGCACTGCCCCGGCTCATCCTGGCGTCCCTGAGACTCCCAAGATAAATTCACAGAGCACAGCATCCCTGGTATGAGTCAGAACCATGTCAGGACGCTGTTTTCCTACTTTCAGAACACATTGGTAAACCTAAAAATAACAACAGAAAAGCTCAGCTTCAACGTCTGCCCTGATCCCTATATTCTTACAGGTGCGGAAAGCGAGGCCTAGAAAGGTGAGGCCAAGCCGACTTGGCCCAAGCAGACCCCGCCGAGCAGGGCCAGGAAGACCATCAGATCTGCTGCCTGATAGTCCAGCTGCCTCCTGGGACCAGAGGGCTTTTTCTGGGAGCTGACAGGACATGGGGTGTTTGCCAGGGGAAGAGGCAGGCAGAAGCCCAGGGGAGGATGCCAAGAAGATACGAGAGGGAGTCCCGCCGATGTGGCTTAGTGGTTGAGCATCGACCCATGAGCCAGGAGGTTATGGTTGGATTCCTAGACAGGGCACATGCCCAGGTTTGGGGCTGGATCCCCAGTAGGGCGTGTGCAGGAGGCAGCCGGTCAATGATTCTCTCTAGAATTAATGTTTCTATCCCTCTCTCCCTCTCCCTCTCTCTGAAATCAATAAAAACATTTATAAAAAAATAATGATGCCCTAACCGGTTTGGCTCAGTGGATAGAGCATCCGCCTGCAGACTGAAGGGTCCCAGGTTCGATTCCGGTCAAGGGCATGTACCTTGGTTGCAGGCATATCCCTAGTGGGGGAAGTGCAGGAGGCAGCTGATCGATGTTTCTCTCTCATGTTTCTAACTCTCTATCCCTCTCCCTTCCTCTCTGTAAAAAAAAAAAATCAATAAAATGTATTTTTTTTAAAAAATGAGAGGGGAAAAAAGTTTGCTGAGAAAATCAGCCCAACAGGTCTCAGCCCGTGGCTGGTGAGTGAAGAAGTGAAAGCAGGGTGGGCAGGGCAGGTACTGGGTGAAGCACTGCACAGGGGAGGCACGGAGTCCCTGAGAAGGAACCGCAGCTTTGGGCAAAGCAGGGCTGAGAGGAAGAGCCCGTCATAACCAACACAAGCAGGCAGAAGCCTGACCCAGTGCAGCCAGGTGACCAGGGATAAGGCGGGTTAGAAGTCAAGTGAGGCATTTCCTCTCTGAGCTGTAGCTTTCCTCTGCAAGGAATGGGCAGATAATAGGAATCTTGTCATCCTACCCACAAAATCCAACTGTCTACCGAGATAATAATGACTCAGTGTTTACTTCACATCAAGCACCAGAGGCAGGTGTGCCACTCCCGTCCTGCCGATGAGGAAGCTGGGCCTCGTAAGGCACCGTGCCCAGGGCCATGCAGCTTGCAGGATCGGGTGACTCTAAGCCTTTGTTCTCAGTGACCACACGCTGCCTCTCAGTGTTGGTTCTTCGGACACTGCTCACTGGGGTCCCTTTCCAAGGAGAGGTGCAGCAAGATCATCTCTGAGGCCTCATTCAACTTTGAGGGCCCATGGTTTTATTAAAAAGGGTAGTAGGTAGCCCTAACCGGTTTGGTTCAGTGGATAGAGCGTCGGCCTGTGGACTGAAAGGTCCCAGGTTCGATTCCGGTCAAGGGCATGTACCTTGGTTGCGGGCACATCCCCAGTAGGGGGTGTGCAGGAGGCAGCTGATTGATGTTTCTCTCTCATCGATGTTTCTAACTCTCTCTCCCTCTCTGTAAAAAATCAATAAAATATATTTTTAAGAAAAAAGGGTAGTAGGTAGGCATGGAGAGCAAGTCCAAACTCCTTGGCCCAACTCTGGGGACCTTCAGAGCCTGGGCTCCCCAGACTCCTCTCAATATGGTCTCGCTTCATGCTCTGGAGCCACAGTGCCAGGGCTACTGCTTCCAAGCTGTGTGGCCCTGGGCAAGGGGGCCAACTTCTCTGGGCCTCAGTTTCCTCTTCTATAAAATAAGGACAGTAACAGGCCCACTGCACAGGCTTGTTTGAGGAAGTGCTGGCAGGTGCTGTTGTGTCACTAGCCCCCATCCTCTTGCTCACTGCTGGGCTCAGGGTGCTCTTTCACCACCCACTCTGAGAAGCCTTGCCGGAAGCCCCTTCCCCTGAGGCTGGGCCCTGGTTCCTCTGGGGTTCCTGCAGCCCCTGAGCCACTCCCTGTCCCTTGTCACAGGTGTGATAGGCTGTTGTAATTTGTTTGACTTTCCAACCACACCAAACACTTCTTTTTTTTTTTTTTTTTTAATCTTCACCCAAAGACATGTTTTTACTGATTTGAGAGAGAGAGGAAGAGAAGGAAACACTAATGTGAGAGTGAAACATCAATCAGTTGCCTCTAAGCAGGTGCCCTGACAGGGGCTCAAACCTGCAACCAGGATATGTGCCCTGACCAGGACTCGAACCCGTGACCTTTTGGTGTGCAGGACGCTCCAACCAATTGAGCCACACCGGCCAGGGCCCAAACACTTCTTGAACCCAGGCCAGAGCACCCAGCCCTGGGCCTGGCCAAGAGAGGCTGCTCAGGAAGCAGCTCAGAGAACATGTTAGGCCCAGAGAACCATGGCTATGCCCATACCCAGAGTCCTGCCCTCCTTGGGTCCATACTTGAGTGAAGGAGACAGGGCGCCAATCAGTGACAATGGCATTGGTAAGTGCCATTGTCGGGGCTAGAGAGCCCAGAGGAGGGCCAGACCCTGTCGCTATCAGCAGGTGAGTGGTGGGCCTGCACTGAGCTGGTTCTTCGCACCTTCGCTGGGAGGACCATCTGCTGCCATGAAAGACAAAGTAGTGCCCAACATGTCCCATCTCCACCTCAGACTGTTGAACAGGAAATGGACCCACTATTTCCACAAACCTGCAAGTCATGCCCTGCTCTGGGGACTTTACCCACATTCACTACTGTGCCAGGGCCACCCCCAAATCTCTGGCCCCTGCTGCTGAGCATCGCCGTCAGCTTCTCCCAACGTGCTCTGATCATCCGGGCCTGGGCCCCTGGGTACCATGCACCAATCACATGCATGTGCACATGCCAGGCCCATGGGCAAAGCACTGTGCTGAGCACTCCGGGGCATCGCAAAGCTAAGCAACAACTGGCTTATGGTCATTGTTCATCTACCAAGTGTCAGCCCGAAGAACACTCCGCATGCACTACGGCATTGATGCTCTCGGTGGCCTAGATGAGAGTCATTCTACAGATGAGGACGCGAATGCACAGCCCCTTCCCACGCACCCGGGGGCCGCTGCAGGCGGCACAGTGCCTGGCACAGAGCGGGCACTCCGTGGGCATTTGTTTAAGCTGAGCCTCAGAGGGGAGGAAAGGGGACAAGGCACTTCAAGGGACACAGCACTGGCCTGAAGGGGAAGTGAGGGTGGGGAGGAGTGTAGCTGCCTGGGGTCTAGGTAAGGCCATTTCCAGGGGCTCAAAGGCAGCCCAAGGACAAGCCACGCTGCTGCAGCCCATGGAGTCTGTGGCTGCCTGAGCAGGGGAGGGAGGTTCCCACATAAAGAGGCTGGGGTTTGGGAGAAAGGGTGGTAGGGAGAGGTGGTGGCTGGCAGGGGGAGGGGGAGATGTAGGAGGGCATGACTGGATGGCGGGGGGAGGGGGGGATGAGGAGCTCAGTGGGGGGTAAGGGTGGGGGCACTGATCAGAGGGGGTCCGGGAAGGGGTGGTGAGGAGCTCAGAGGGGGTCGGGGAAGGGGTGGTGAGGAGCTCAGAGGGGGTCAGGGAAGGAGTGGTGAGGAGCTCAGAGGGGGTCAGGAAAGGGGTGGTGAGGAGCTCAGAGGGGGTCGGGGAAGGGGTGGTGAGGAGCTCAGAGGGGGGTCAGGAAAGGGGTGGTGAGGAGCTCAGAGGGGGTCAGGAAAGGGGTGGTGAAGAGCTCAGAGGGGGTCGGGGAAAGGGGGGTGAGGAGCTCAGAGGGGGGTCAGGAAAGGGGTGGTGAGGAGCTCAGAGGGGGTCAGGAAAGGGGTGGTGAAGAGCTCAGAGGGGGTCGGGGAAAGGGGGGTGAGGAGCTCAGAGGGGGTCAGGGAAGGGGTGGTGAGGAGCTCAGAGGGGGACAGGAAAGGGGTGGTGAGGAGCTCAGAGGGGGTCAGGGAAGAGGATAGTGAGCTCAGAGGGGGTCAGGGAAGGGGTGGTGAGGAGCTCAGAGGGGGTCGGGGAAAGGGGGGTGAGGAGCTCAGAGGGGGTCAGGAAA
The DNA here is from genome assembly GCF_963455305.1 of Plecotus auritus. Taxonomy (NCBI): domain Eukaryota; kingdom Metazoa; phylum Chordata; class Mammalia; order Chiroptera; family Vespertilionidae; genus Plecotus; species Plecotus auritus. The sequence goes on from NC_137771.1 coordinate 16,606,250, forward strand.
GGGGTGGTGAGGAGCTCAGAGGGGGTCGGGGAAGGGGTGGTGAGGAGCTCAGAGGGGGTCAGGAAAGGGGTGGTGAGGAGCTCAGAGGGGGTCGGGAAAGGGGTGGTGAGGAGCTCAGAGGGGGTCAGGAAAGGGGTGGTGAGGAGCTCAGAGGGGGTCGGGGAAGGGGTGGTGAGGAGCTCAGAGGGGGTCAGGGAAGGGGTGGTGAGGAGCTCAGAGGGGGTCAGGAAAGGGGTGGTGAGGAGCTCAGAGGGGGTCGGGAAAGGGGTGGTGAGGAGCTCAGAGGGGGTCAGGGAAGGGGTGGTGAGGAGCTCAGAGGGGGTCGGGGAAAGGGGGGTGAGGAGCTCAGAGGGGGTCAGGGAAGGGGTGGTGAGGAGCTCAGAGGGGGACAGGAAAGGGGTGGTGAGGAGCTCAGAGGGGGTCAGGGAAGAGGATAGTGAGCTCAGAGGGGGTCAGGGAAGGGGTGGTGAGGAGCTCAGAGGGGGTCAGGGAAGGGGTGGTGAGGAGCTCAGAGGGGGACAGGAAAGGGGTGGTGAGGAGCTCAGAGGGGGACAGGGAAGGGGTGGTGAGGAGCTCAGAGGGGGACAGGAAAGGGGTGGTGAGGAGCTCAGAGGGGGTCAGGGAAGGGGTGGTGAGGAGCTCAGAGGGGGACAGGAAAGGGGTAGTGAGGAGCTCAGAGGGGGTCAGGGAAGGGGTGGTGAGGAGCTCAGAGGGGGTCAGGGAAGGGGTGGTGAGGAGCTCAGAGGGGGTCGGGGAAGGGGTGGTGAGGAGCTCAGAGGGGGTCAGGGAAGGGGTGGTGAGGAGCTCAGAGGGGGTCAGGGAAGGGGTGGTGAGGAGCTCAGAGGGGGTCAGGGAAGAGGATAGTGAGGTCAGAGTTCACTGGAGCTCTCAGCCCTGAGGCTCAATACCTGTTGTGACCAAAGCAGGACTGTCCCTTTCATGTCTCCGAATACCCTGAAGCACCAATACCTGAAGCACCGGCAAGCATCCATTTGAGGCTCAAGCACTGGTGGGGAGGGTGAATCATCCAGCCCCAGGCCAAGCTCTCCCAAGGCTTCCCCCTGCTGGGCCCTCTTCCCTAAGGCAAGAGTCCAGGCTCTAGAACACTCGAATGAGCCCCAGGACAGATGCCCTGGCTCACCATTCACTGGCCAGCTGCCCAGGCCTATAGGACATGGTGTCCAACCTACGGAGGGGGAACCAGGGCATCAGGGCCGGCAAGAGGCCAGCCTTGTGGATCGAGGGGCCCTTGGGGGAGGAGCAGGCTGGCATCTGGGGACAAGGCAGTGGAGGGGAGGATGGAGAGAAGCCAGGAGGGGAATCCCAGGAGCAAAAGCTGCTATCAATGAAAAACATGGTGTTCATGGAAGGCAACAACCTTCCATTCTTTGAAGAGAATAGACCTGGCTTTCAGAAATGGCCAGTTGGTTCTACGATCCCAAATCCCTCTAGATATTAGCAATCGAATTAAAAATAAAAAGTGGCGCCCTGGCCAGTGTGATTCAGTAGTTGAGCATCAACCATGAACCATGAGGTCACCGGTTCAATTCCCAGTCAGGGCACATGCCCAGGTTGCCGACTCAACCCCAGCAGGAGGCAGCTGATCGACGTTTCTCATAGATGTTTCTATCTCTCTATCCCTCTCCCTTCTTCTCTAAAATTTAAATATATACTGGTGTATATATATATCAAAAAAATATTTTTCTAATAAAAAGTGGTTTCCTGGCCAGGTAGCTCATTTGGTTAGTGTCATCCCAATACACCAAGAATTAAGCAATGAATGCATAAATAAGTGAAACAACAAATCAATGTTTCTCTCTCTCCCTTTCTCTCTCAAATCCATTTAAAAAATAAAAATGTGGCCCTAACCGGTGTGGTTCAGTGGATAGAGCGTCGGCCTGCAGACTGAAGGGTCCCAGGTTCGATTCCGGTCAAGGGCATGTACCTTGGTTGCGGGCACATCCCCAGTAGGGGGTGTGCAGGAGGCAGCTGATCGATGTTTCTCTCTCATCGATGTTTCTAACTATCCCTCGCCCTTCCTCTCTGTAAAAAATCAGTAAAATATATTTTTTAAAAAAAATAAATAAATAAAAATAAAAAAGTGGTGAGTCCCATGGAAGCAGGTAGATTCCAATGGTCTGGCTATAAATGAACCTGGAAAGGGAGCCCAAAGCGGGGGCTGAGCCTGGAATTGAGGGCCAGCGTCCAAAGCAGAGAGATGGCTTTTAAAAGCAACAACTTTTGGATGGATGACATTTTGTAAACTATGATGCCTGAGAAAAATGAGGTGTTATTACATCTTCTGTCTCTGGGTCTTTGAAAGATGCACAAGCAGAGTCTGAGGGGAGACCAGAGGAAGAATGTGGCTGCAGGTTAGGGTCAGTGATAGAGGCCGAGGCCTTTCCCGCCTGTCCGGGGTCAGCGGCAAGGTGTGGGGTGTCTCAGGGCACCTGTGCGTGGAGGCAGGGGCAGGAATGAGATGGCCTCTGGATGCTTCTGGCCAAAAGGAAGCTGTTGGAGAATTCCCTTTGCAGGGGGGGTTGGGGTGAACCCCCTACTCTACCTGGCTTCCAGAACTTCTTGGCTATCATCCAGTCCTTGTCATCCTCTGAGTTTGTCATGTCCTCCGAGTCCTTGTGGTCCCTGGGCTCGCCCACCCACAGCAGACCATAGTCACCGAGGAACCGCTGGAGGGGGAGATGCCGGGGGCACTGTCAGCTCAGTCCCTCTCCAGGAAAGAGGCGGCCTCGGCCCAGTCCCCAGCCTCAGGCCTCAGCTCCAGAGCTGGCCAGGCAGAGGGGGTGGGCTCGGGGTCTTGGCAACTTTGTGGCTGTCAACTTGGGAAGCCATTTCACTCCCTAGGGCCTCGGGCTCCTCCTTACACAGCGGAGATGACAGCACCTGCCCAATGAGCTTGTGAGGAGGACTCGGCAAGATAATCCCTATCAAGTACCCCGCACAGTGCCTGGCACAAGAACTCCGAGGGCAGCCATGGGGCGGTGGGAGCCAGGCGGACCTGGCCTGAGTGGGAGGAGGGGCAGGGACACCTGCTCTGCAGGACCGGGAGGATGTAGCCACCCACATACAGCCTCCCTAGGGCTGGCTCTCACAACTCTGCCACAGGAAAACTTGTGAATTGTCTACACTTCCTGTTTCTAGTTCCTCATCTCCCTCTCCTCAGCCCATTGCTCAGGTACAGCCTCCAACAGCCCGCCCGGCGCCAAGCCCCGTGGGCACTTCTGTCTTCATCTCTTGTGACACAGGCGGTTCCTTTTCGGTGCCACGTTGCCAACCGTCCCCACTGAGATGTCTAACAGGCATCTCAAGATGAACTTGACCCACACGCTCACCACCCCCTGCCCCCACCTCCCAAACCTCTTCCCCTCCAGGTCTTACGCATTCAGCCAACAGCACCCCTCCACCTAGGCCTCATCCATGACAGCGCCTCTCCCTGCCGCCCCTGTGGGCTCCACCTCCCGGGCAGCTCACATCTGTCCACTCCACTGGTCTCTGCTGCCACCCTCGTTCGAGCCTCCATCAGCTCCCTCCGGACAATTCAGGCTGAGCTTCTACCTGCCCCTTCCCCCACCCTCTCCTCTAACTGAAACCTTCCTGTGCTTCCCCATTCCTGCGGAACAGAATCCAACCCCTCTGTGGGTGAGCCCCCTGCCATGTGGTCCCCACAGCCTCGGCTGGCTCTCCCTCTTGCTCCCACAACCACCCACCATAAGCCAAGTTTCTACGGTGGGAGGTGGAGCTGCTCATCTCTTCAGCCTGGATTCTCTTTCCCTGATGTCCCCTCACAACCTCTAGATCTCTTGCCCAATGTCACCCGCAGGGTGGACCAAATCTCTATTGTGTTACCCACTGAAAAGTGTCATCACATCTGTGCACTTGTGTATCTTTCCGTGTACTTGCTTATGTCTCTTCCAGACTTTCAGCCTCATGGGGGCGGGACCACATCTACCTCCCAGTGGCTGGGAAATAGGAGATACTTTGTATGAGTTCGTTAAATTAATGAAGCAATAAATGCGTGAATGATATGACCAGAGGGGCTGCGATACCCTCTGCCCTGTGGCAGCTGCTCAGAGGAGCCCCACAGCCAGGCATGGGCAGGCCCGGGGGAGCCCCACAGCTAGGTATGAGCAGGCCTGGGGGAGCCCCACAGCCAGGTATGAGCAGGCCCGGGGGAAGGGTGCTCAGAGGCGGCCCGGCTTTGTGGGTTCGCTGCTGTGGCCTTAAATTAGGTTGGGGCTTTGGAAGCCAACCCTACATGGAGAGGGAGAGGTTGGACCCCAGGAAGAGCTTCTGGTGGGGCCAGCAAGAGAGTGGCAGGCACTGACAAAGCATGCCCCCAGGACCCTCCCTGAAATGTGGGTCCCTCCTGTGTGAGCCTTGCTGTATGAATGGGGGCAGGGAAAGTGACACAGGCTGAATGAGATGCCACGTTCAATTCAGTAAACACATATGGCCAGGTATCATGCTAGGTCCTGGGCGGACAGCAACGAACAGGAGGGTGGAGGTTCCTCCCCCGTGGAGCTCAAGGTCCCCTGGGGGAGGGAGGAGAGAGATGAGGAAGCATGGGACACAGAGCCTGCCCTGCTCAACCGGAGAGGGGCTCCTGGGGAGGGCCCCGCCTTGATTTAGACTGAGGATGAGTGGAACCTCGCTAGGGGAAGGTGGGGGAAATATTGCAGGCAGAGGGATCAGCATGGGCCAAGGTCCTGAGGTGAGAAATTGCTCAGTGTAGTCAAACAACCAGAGGCAGGGCCCGTGGCTGGAGGGGAGTGTGGTTCAAGGTGAAACTGAAGCGGAAGCCCAGGCCGGAAGGAGTGTGCCCCACCCTGGACACCTTTCTGGCTCTGTCAGCTCCAGGCTAGTCCTGCGGAGGGACACCAGAGCAGGGCCCGGTGCGGGGTGTGGCAAGGGGGCCAGAGAGGTGGGCTCTGACCCCGTTCCTGAGGGGCAGACCGCCCTGGCCACTGCCTCTCACCTCCATCTCCCCGACCTGCCGCCGCAGCTGCTCGCACAGCATCTCCAGCTCCTCCTGCCGCTGCAGGGACATCTTGCCTTCAGGAGAGATGGGGAGGGGTTCCGCTGCCCCAGCATGGAGGCTGCCAGGCTGCCTGGACCAGAGCTCTGCCCTGAGGGCCATCTGAAGAAGCTGCCCCTTGAGAACTCCAGGGATCCCCTGAGAATGGCCTCGAGCCCCTCTCCCTGACCCTGACAAGGGAAGCCCTCCTGACCCTGAGGAGGTCGCCACCCTCCTGACCCTGAGGAGGTCGCCACCCTCCTGACCCTGAGGAGGTCGCCACCCTCCTGAAGCGAGGCTCCTGAGGCTGCGCCTGCCCTCAGGGGACTCAGTCCCACGTTGGAGGGCACCATCCCAAAAGTGTCACTGCCCCTCTGGGCTCAGCTGTCCAGACCCCAGCACCGGAGGCCTTGGAGCCCTGGTGCCCAGGGGCCATCAGCCCAGGCGAGGTACCACGGGAGGGCCCAGCAGCCACTGAGAGAGCCTCTTACCCTTCTGCTCCTGGAGGATCGCCACCAACTCCTCAAGGGCCTGTATTTTCTCATCCTGCAGCAATAAGACGGGGAGCCGGGAGGGGGAGGGGGCGGGGGCGGGGGGCAGGCAGGCCTGGTGGTTCCAAGAGCCCAAGGGAGCCCCTTCCAGAGGGAAGATCTGGAATTTGTGCCTCTGTGGGGCACTAGGGAGCTTAAAGCCCCTGCCCCCCTTTGGCATAACCACTGCTCCTGCACCTCAGATGACCCTTGAGGTGCCACTGAGGTAGGGGAAGGTGTGGAGGTCCCCTGAGTGCCCCAGAACTCTGAGGTCTACGGGCCTCGCCCAGCTGTGGCGAACACCCCTAGCCTCTCTACTCAGGTCACAGGGACCCATCAGTCTCAGGCCACACCTGGCCCTCGACTGGGCAGTTCAGTGTGGAGATAGTTCTAGAACCCACCCACCCTGGCCTACTGCAGTAGTAGCCTCACTGGTCATACCAGCCTGGACCCCCCCCCCTTCAGACTGGACCCTGGCCGTGTCCCCACTGGGGTCCCACCTTGGACAGCATCTGGTCAGCCTGGGCCTTCACCTGCTCCTCCAGATCCTGCACCTTCCTTGCCATGGTGGTCAGCAGCTCCCCGTTGTGGGACGCAGCGGCTGCCAACCAGACAGAGTCCTAGAGCCCATGGCTAGAGCTGAGGCTGAGGTATGGGGGTCCTGGGAGGGGGAGAGGGATCCCCAGGAGGGAAATAATAGTAATAGCTGTCGCCTAGATAAGAGGGGCCACTCTAAACACTTTCATGTCAACTCGTGCAATCCTTACAACATGCCTCTGAGGAAGTGCTGCTTGAGGAAACTGAGGCACAGAGAGATTCAGTAAATTGTCCAATGGTACGAGCGGGTGCTCTGAGGAGGGAACAGCAAACCATGTGGACTGTTCTGTGCAGAGAGGTGAGCCCTGAGGGCACAGACACTGGTGAGAAGGAAACGGAGAGCAGTGACCGGCCCTTTAAGTGGAGGAGCTGCTCGCTGTGATCACTACTGAGTGTCCCGCGTGGGGCGGACACTGGCTTTGTGACTGAGTGGCTGTGGGGCCAGGCTCTTTCTGCCTCCTCTTCCATCTCAACTCCCCTCCCTACCATTTAAGTGGCTGGGTGTTGGGTGGAGGATCCCCTCAGCGAATCCTCACCTCAACATGCTGACCTGGGTGTCCCCAGGCCCAGGTCACAGAAGAGGGGATGGAGATGCAGAGAAGGAAGTAGCTTATCTGAGATACACAGCTAGTGGAGAATTCTAACTGCATCCCAGCTCCGACCCTGCCCCTGCCCAGCGCTCCACCCAGCTCCTCCTGTCTGCAGGTCTCCCCTTTGCCAGGCCTGATCAATCTTACCTCCTCTGGAAAGTTTCCCTGATGAGCCCCGTCCCCCTCTAGGCACCTACATGATCGCAGTGTCACCAAGCCCTCTGGGGTGGTGTGGGCCAGGCGAGGAGGGCTACCTAGGGGACTTTGGGCCTTGCCCAGAGCCCTGCAAAGCGGGAAGCAGATAGCTGAAGGCAGAGCTTCACCCTCACTCCTCTGACCCTGGATCCTGGGCACTATGACATTACACTTGATGACTCCAGCCAGGTTCACTCCAGAGGCACTAGCCACAGCCTGGCCTGGGGCGTGGCCACACCTCCTGAGCTAAGAGTGGGGCCCAATTAGCTTTATGCCAAACCCGGCCCTGGATGGGTCTGGGGGTGGGGGGTGGGGGCAGGCCCATGGCCATGGTCAGCCAGAAATGGGAACAGCTGTCCCAGACCCAGCAGGAGGGGGAGTAGGTGCATGCCCCTCTGGGCCTCTCTCCTCTGGGGCCCTCTCCTGCTGCTGGGAACCCAGACCCCTTTGGACCTCTGCTCTCACCTTGCCTGCCCACAGGAGCTCCTATGCCACCATAGCAGGAAGGGATGGAGAAGTTTTCCTCTGAGCCTTGTCCATCATTCAGCACGTTCACTGCATCTTCTGCAGACACAGAGCCCAGGTCACTGCTAGGGCTAAGGCCCAGAGCAAGCTGGGGCCCTGGCCAAGATGCAGCAGCCTGTATTCTGTTCCCCCAAACCAGTGGTCGGCAAACTCATTAGTCAACAGAGCCAAATATCAACAGTACAACGATTGAAATTTCTTTTGAGAGCCAAATTTTTTAAACTTAAACTTCTTCTAATGCCACTTCTTCAAAATAGACTCGCCCAGGCCGTGGTATTTTGTGGAAGAGCCACACTCAAGGGGCCAAAGAGCCGCATGTGGCTTGCGAGCCACAGTTTGCCGACCACGGGCCCAAACAAACGAGGATAGAAAATGGGATGTTGGCGAGCACAAATCCAACGAGAACAGGCCTCTTCTTAGAGTTCTCCCAGCCTGGATCCTGGGGGACCTCGGTGGGGGCAAGAGTGGGGTTGAGATGCAAAGATCTAAGCCTGCAGGAGTCAGAGTAGTGATGTGAGGACAGGGGTTCTGGGAGAAACGGGTGTTATGGGCTGGAGGAGGCTATTTGGGGGAGGAGGGCTGGGGTTTGTCCCCCTCTGGGTTCTCACCACTCACCAGTCAACCCCAAGGTGGGTGGAGGGGTTCAAATGTTAGGGATGACATCTCTGCTAGGGGTGTGGGGCCTCCTATGGAGAGCTGCCAAGAGGAAGCCCTGTCCTCAGGAGGGGTGGGAGCTGCAGGTAAAACTGAGGCTGGGCCAGCTGCTCTGGCTGACAGAAGTCTTCACTGTGCTTTCTCTCCATCTGCCCAACCACAAGGAGATGTGGCAGATGGGAGGTGAGGAAGACACAAGGGCAGAGCCCTCACTTACCGTTTCCGTAGAGTTTTATCCCTCGCCTCCTGGGAATCCGGGCAGGAAGGAGAAGGAAGACAGACACGTTAGGACCCCCTAGAATGTCATCAGGGGAGAGGCCCTGGGCACCAAGCCCCCAGCCAAGCACGAAGGAGATGGAGGGTGGGCCTCTGCCTGCTGAGGACATCCACCCCCCAATCCCATCCTGGCACTGGGACGAGCAGGCTTCAGGGGCTCCACCTCCTCCCAGTGGAGGACAGGGAAGAGCTGGAGGGCAGAGTCTTGGGTGGAAGACACAGTCAAGGAGCCCAGCCCAGCCCTGCTTTGAAATGGTGTGGGACCCCAGGCCTGTCACTCAACCTCTCTGGATCCCCTTGGTCTACGAATGATCCAAGTGATGTTCATAAGAGCAACAAAGTTTAAAAAAAATTATTTGGTTCGGCCAGTGGCTGATCACTGACCTATGAACCAGGACGGATTCCTGGTCAGGGCACATACCTAGGTTATGAGAGCTATCCCCAGTAGGGGGTAGGCAGGAGGCAGCCAATCAATGATTCTCTCTCATCATTGATGTTTCTGTCTCTCTCCCCGTCTCCCTTCCTCTCCGGAAAGATGAAAAGGCTAGACAAATGTAAATAATTCCCTTTACTGAGAGCCCAGCACATGGCAGGGCCCAGGACAGGTACACCACAAGTGTTTGCACAATTAACGCGAATGAATAAGTAGACGGATGCTAAGCTACTCGCATGGAGCCCAAACCTTACTAGAGGGCACAACCCAGTGTGTGCTTGACAACGGAGAGCCTCTCAGAAGCTAGAGAAGGATAAGGTGGTCAGGGAAAGCTACGTGAATCCTCATTGCTCTCCCCAAGACACTAGGGGTCATTCTTCTTGTCCTTGGGAGGAGCAAGGAAGAAGCGGGGGCATGGACACAAAGGACCCGGCGGCCGGCCTCCTACCCTGAATTCACAGTCTCCGACAGCAGGGGCACTTTCCGGGTCTTGCCAAGGGAGGACAAAGGTGAGCTCATAGTTCTTCTAGATTTTAGTTGTCAGGAACTCCCTGCGTAGAAAGAAAGAAGTCAGACCGAAGGGTCAAGGGTTCTATTCCCAGTCAAGGGCACATGCCTGGGTTGTAGGTTCGAGCCCCCGGCCCAGGTCGGGAAGCAACCAGTTGATGTGTCTCTCTTATATCTATGTTTCTCTCTTTCTCTCCCTCCTTCCCTCCCTTCCACTCTCTAAAAAAGCAAAGGAGAAAATATCCTTATGTGAGGATTAACAAAGGGGAAAAAAAAAGAAGTCAGCCCTTGGAGTCACTCCCTCAGGACCAGGAAGTGGCCTGAAACTTTCTCTTCCTTGGTTACGTTCCCCAAAAGGAACGCTATCCAGGGAGTATCAGCTCACTTCTTCCCACTGCTCCTGCTGAGGATTCTGGAGGCAGCTGGGCCTCAGGATCCCTGTGATTAATATCCACCTGCTCCTCCGGATATCCCGCTCTCTGCTTGGAACCCAGAGGCCTCTGTCCTGGGAACAGGCATTGGGGACGGAGTAGGCTGCAGAAATGTGCCAGAAGCCTGGGACTTGCCCAAATTTAGAGTCCAGTCATGAGACTACCCAAGACGCCTGGGGCTTTTGTCCATCCATCAAGGAGCTGGTCAACACAAAGTTTCGGTGTCCCCTCCCCTCCCACCAGAGCCCAGGTACTACCCCAACATCTCAGAGCCAGAGAGGGGCAACCCAAGGGCAGGATTCAACCAAGACACAGTCCACATGGCAGGGAGGTCAAGAAGCCAGGCTGCTGGCCCTGGCCAGGTAGCTCAGTTGGTTAGTGTCATCCCGATGCACCAAGGTTGCAAGTTCGATCTCCAGTCAGGGCACATACAAGAAGCAACCAATGAATGCATACATAAGTGGGACACAAATCAATGTGTTTGTGTGTGTCTCTCCCTCCCCCTGTCGAAAATCAATCAATAAATTTTTTTTTAATTTTAAAAAAAAGAATCCAGGCTCTAGACAGGTTCTGTCATTCACCAGTGTAACCCCCACCTGGTTCCTTTGGTATAAAGTGGGGATGGGAATAGTATCAGGGAGGGTTACCCATGGGATTCAAAAATAACGTACATATCACAGAGTTTTCATCACAATCCATTTTAGAGCATTTTCATTATTCTAATGAGCCCTATGCACTGTGCCTTTTAGTCCCTAAAACAGGCCTGCATAATCTGCCACCAGACCTGATTATCCCTTCCTTCTCCAAATTCTCATCACCATGACCCCCTCAAAAGAAACTAGTCAAAAAGACAGAAATTGGAGTGGGTGGAGGTGGAAGAGGGCATAAAGGCAATAAATGGTGTAGGAAAAAGTAAAATAAAATAAGACAGAAATTAAGTCTTGTTGAGGATGTAGGGAAATTGGATTGTAAATTATTTGGGCTGTAAAATGGTGCAGCTGCTGTGGAAAACAGTATACATTTCTTTAAAAGATTAAACACACCTTATGGCAGGGGTCCTCAAACTTTTTAAACAGGGGGCCAGTTCACTGTCCCTCAGACTGTTGGAGGGCCGGACTATAGTTAAAAAAAAAACTATGAACAAATTCCTATGTGCACTGCGGGCCCGGGACGAGTCGGCTGCTAACAGGCAGCGGCACACGGCAGGCCAGATAAATGTCCTCGGCGGGCTGCATGTGGCCCGCGGGCCGTAGTTTGAGGACCCCTGCACATGGCCTAGCAATTCCACTCTTAGGCATATACCCAAGAGAAATGAAAGCTTAGGTCCACACAAAAACTTGTATACATGTTCATAGCAGCATTATTTAGAGCAGCTAAAAAGTGGAAACCCAAATACACATCAATCAATGAATGAATAGACAAATGTGGTATAACTTTATAATGGAATATTATTTGACAATTTAAAAAAAGGAATGAGGCCCGGCCGGCATGGCTCAGTGGTTGAACATTCACCTATGAACACATGCCCAGGTTGCGGGCTCCATCTCCAGTGTGGGGCGTGAAGGAGGCAGCCAATCAATGATTCTCTCTCATCGTTGATGTTTCTATCTCTCTCTCCCTCTGCCTTCCTCTCTGAAATCAATTTTTTTTAAAAAAAAGGAATGAAATACATGCTACAAAGTGAATGGACCTTTAAAACATTATGCTGAGGGGAAGAAGTCAATCACAAAATACTACATATTTTTATGGTTCCATTTATATGAGATGTCCAAAATGTGCATTTCATATAGCGACCAAGTAGATTAGTGGTGGCCTTGGGCTGGGGGCTGCTGTGGAGTAAATGGGAGGTAACTGCTAAAGGGTACAGAGTGTCCTTTTTGGCTGATGAAAAGTTCTAAAATTCATTGGGGTGATGGTTGCACAACCCTACGAATATACTAAAAACTATTGAAATTTACATTTTAAAGGGGTGAATTATATCTCAATAAAGCAATCATAGAAAAAAAAGGGGGGCCCGCGCCGGTGTGGCTCTGTGGATAGAGCATCAGCCTGTGGACTGAAGGGTCCCGGGTTCGATTCCGGTTAAGGGATCATTCACCTATGAACATATGCCCGGGTTTTGGGCTCAATCCCGTGTGGGGCATGCAGGAGGCAGCTGATCAATGACTCTCTCTCATCACTGATGTCTCTATCTCTCTTTCCCTCTGCCTTCCTCTCTGAAATCAATAAAAATATATTAAAAAAAAGGGGGGGGGGACCTGGTCCCCAAACCAAACCCAACATATTTCCCCTTCTTAATGGGACCTCATCATCCAACCACAACATTTTTCTCTCCTTCCTTCTCTCTTAATCCCATCCTATCGGGTACCAAATCCTGCAGGTAAAACTCCAGTGTTTCTCACACATAACTCCTCCTTCCTATGCCCACTGTTGGCCATTCTAGTGCGGCTTTCACTGTCCTTCTTTGGGGCTGTCACAACGGCCCACAATTGACTTCCCTTTTTCCGCTCTCACTCCAGGCCAATCCAACAATGTCTCCAGATAAATTTTCCCAGGATTATAGGAGACCCCCGAGAGCAACGACTATATCTTCCCATCAGTCTGGGCACTCCTGACCGCGGGGCTGTGTCTCCTATTCCCTCAGACCTGGGGTCCCTCAGGATAGAGCCATGTCACTTGGGGACTTCCCCGTCAGGCCTGGGACGCCTAAAGGTTGCACTGTTTCCCCCTTAAGGCTTGGGCTTTGAGGGAAAAGCTGTGTCCTATGCCTCTAGGGTCCTCAAACTTTTTAAACAGGGGGCCAGTTCACTGCCCCTCAGACCATTGGAGGGCCAGACTATAGTTTAAAAGAAAAAAACTATGAACAAATTCCTATGCGCACTGCTGGCCCGGGTCGAGTTGGCTGCTAAGCAGGACAGGCAGCGGCACCCGGCGGGCCGGATAAATGTCCTTGGCAGGCCTCATGTGGCCCGCGGGCCGGAGTTTGAGAACCCCTGCTTGGGGCCCAAGTCAAGACTGTGCTTGACTGACATCTTTCATCACTACTCGACCTGTTTGTTGGCTCCCCCGGGTGCTCCCAGTGCCTGCCCGCCAGGCAAGCTGCACGCCAGCACTCCCTAGATCCCCAAATAATATTCCACCATAGGGACATACCACATTTGTTCATTCATTCATTCACTGATGGACATTTGGGTTTCCATTTTTTATAGTGCTCTCGGAGAGACCAATTTCATCACCTAACCCCGCCCTGGGAGCCACGTCGCCTCCTCCACGCGTGGCCATGGTAGGTGGGACCCGAATCCGAACCCAGGACGCGGGGGGCCTGCTGAGGGAGCCGGCCTGCTGGGATCTCTGGGCCCTCGGTACTCTTGGGGCGAGGCCCCAGAATGCGTGGAGTACTCCGCGGGCAAAACGACCCTGGTCGGGACTCACCAGGCAGGGCCAAGGAGCCGTCCCGCGGCACCGCCATCTTGTTGTCACGCGGTTTCCCAGGCGACCAGGCTCGTCTGCTTCCCATTGGCTAATTCGAGGGGGCGGGGTCTAGCCGGCTGCGGAGGCGGGGACCTAATGCAGCCTTTTTTGCTAAATTGACTTGGGGGTGAATTATCCCCTGGAGCCTGTTTCCCCCTCCAATCCGTACAGTATTTGGAGGGGGCTATTTTGAGTGTGAATTGAAATGATGCAGGTACTTAATAAATGTTTCTTAAATCTGAATTTCTCTGAAAACTTCTTGACCAGACGGAACTCTGAAGGGACGCTGATATCATAGTTCCTTTGTGTAAAAGTTCGTGTGAGACACTTCCCTTCCCTGAACCTCATCTGTAAAATCAAGGGGTTAGATTAGAGCAACTAGGTAGTTAAGAGCATGGAACATGGACTTTGGGCTGGCTCCTGCCTTGTGTGCCCTTGGGCAAGTTACTCAGCTTAGTTTCTTAATCTATATAATGGGGATAATACCCAGTTTACAGAGTTTCTATGAGGATTAAATGAGAGAATTCATACAAGGTACCTGTCCCAACACCCATGCAGCGTAAGTTTTAACTGCCATCATCTTTATCCCTCAACCCTCAGTGGTGATGGTCTAGGATTCTATGACTGTTGATCTCAGGCACCCATGACATGGGCTCAACCACAAAAGCCCTTTCTCTGTGTGTCTCCGACTGTACTTTTTAATATTTTCCACTAAAGGCCTGGTGCACAAAATTCATGCATTGGGGGGAGGGGGGTCCCTCAGTCTGGCCTGCACCTTCTCACAGTCCAGGAGCCCTTGGGGGATGTCCCACTGATGGCTTAGGCCTGCTCCCCACTGGGAGCAGCCGTGGGACATTCTTAGTGCTGCTGCAGGGGCAGGAGCTCCGCAGCTGTAAGCCGGGCTTCTGGTTGAGTGGTGCTCCCCCTGTGGGAGTGCACTGACCACCAGGGGGCAGCTCCTGCATTGAGCGTCTGCCTCCTGGTGGTCAGTGCACATCATAGCGACTGGTTGTCCCACCACTGGGCCGAAACCGGCTATCTGACATCCCACAAGGGGTCCTGGATTGTGAGAGGGTGCAGGCCAGGCTGAGGGACCCTACTGGTGCACATCAGGGCCAGGGAGGGACACAGGAGGTGGCCAGCTAGGGAGGGACCACAGGAGGGCTCCAGGCTGTGTCCGGCCCGCCTCACTCAGTCCTGATGGGCCAGACCCCAACAGCAAGCTAACCTAGTGGTCGGAGTGTCTGCCCCCTGGTGGTCAGTGCACATCACAGCGAACAGTTGAGCGGCCTTAGCATATCATTAGCATATTATGCTTTGATTGGTTGAATGGCCGACTAGATGCCTGGACACTTAGCATATTAGGCTTTTATTATATAGGATTTGACTTTCTAATCTACTGCATTCAGGGGAGGGCAGGCTCTTTGAGGCATTCTCTCTCTCTCTTTTTTTTTTTTTTTTTTTTTTTACAGAGAGGAAGGGAGAGGGATAGAGAGTCAGAAACATCGATGAGAGAGAAACATCGATCAGTTGCCTCCTGCACACCTCCTTCTGGGGATGTGCCTGCAACCAAGGTACATGCCCTTGACCGGGATCAAACCTGGGACCCTTCAGTCCTCAGGCCAACGCTCTACCCACTGAGCCACACCGGCTAGGGCTTTGAGGCATTCTTGACACACCAATTGGAGGCTGAAGGAAGCTAGCTACCAATTAATGAGAGCCTTCCAAGTGCCCAATGCCAACATTATGAGGTTTCCAGAAGAGAAAACTGAAGCACAGATAAATGAAGTGACTGGCTTAAGACTATGCAGGTAGGCCCCACCTGTGTGGCTCAGTGGTTGAGTGTCAGGAGGTCACAGTTGGATTCCTAGGCACATGTCTGGGTTGCGGGCTGGATCCCCAGTGTGGAGCGTGCAGGAGGCAGCCAATCAACGATTCTGTCTTATCGTTGATGTTTCTATCTCTCCATCCCTCTCCCTCTTCTCTGAAATCAAATTAAAAAAAAAAAAAAAAGACTATGCAGGTAGAAAGCAGTAGAAGTAGATTAAAACCCAGAACTGCCTGTCTCTAGAGTCTGGAAGTTCCCACTTTAGTAAAACAGGCAGGCAAAGGTAAGGCAAGTTGTAGCTGGTATGTGCCCACTGCCAAAGAAGGGGTTCAGGTAGAAAGTGTGACCGGAAGTTGGACCTGGGGGAGTTCTCTTACTGCTGAGCTGCTCCCAGAAAATTCTCTGAGGCTTGGTGTATGAGACTAGAAATTTCAGGTCATCCTGGGGCCAAGTGTTTTTGGGTGGGTTGGAGCCATGGTCAGGGGATTAGCAACCTTATACAGTTACCTTGCTGTGTTCCTTCAGCAAGGACCAACAGCATGGGAATTGGGGTGGGGGGTGGGGAGGACTCTGGCCTCATGAGACCTGCTGTGTTCTGTTCACTGCTTCCTGCCCCAGCAAGACTGGGAAGCATGAATTGGCATATACCTAGGCATCAGGCTTTACCACATACCTTCCTCCTAC
This sequence comes from Plecotus auritus, assembly GCF_963455305.1. Lineage (NCBI taxonomy): Eukaryota > Metazoa > Chordata > Mammalia > Chiroptera > Vespertilionidae > Plecotus > Plecotus auritus. The sequence continues at coordinate 16,622,003 of NC_137771.1, forward strand.
CCAGGACTCTGTGATATCCTGAAGCAGGCACTCAGCAAGCATCTAGTTTGTGTGAGGGAGATGGGAGTCCTTTAACCTGGCGGGCCATTTTATTTTATTTTTTTAACAACATTTATTGGGGGAAGTCAGAGCCTTATTATGAAAGTATGCATTTTCATTGTAGAAATTTGGAAAATAATGCTAGCTATATTATGGGTCATATATGAGACTATATTATGGGTCAACATAACTTAAGTCTATGAGGCTGGGCTCTGTCACTTACTAGCTGGCTGTTCCTGCTGAAGCGACTGCCCTTTTCTGAGCCTCAGTTTCTGTATCTGTAATAGAAATTCTAATAAACACCTACTTCAGCCCTAACCGATTTGGCTCAGTGGATAGAGCGTCGGCCTGTGGATTCAAGGGTCCCAGGTTTGATTCCGGTCAAGGGCATGCACCTTGGTTGCGGGCACATCCCCAGTGGGGAGTGTGCAGGAGGCAGCTGATCGATGTTTCTCTTCCATCGAAGTTTCTAACTCTCTATCCCTCTCCCTTCCTCTCTGTAAAAAAATCAATAAAATATATTCTTTTAAAAACAACAACCAAAAAAAACCTACTTCACGGGATAATTGTGTAAACTAAATTTATCATAACCTTGCCACATTATTATTTTTGAAAAGGTGTTTCCCAAAAACAAAGTTAAGAAAACAAAAGAGTCTAACCTCATCTAATTTATTTGTCTGACCTGTACGTATTTCTCTATTCCCCAATTTAAAGAGTTCTGAATATCTTTCCGTGGTCTCTGGGTTTACAGCAGATTTGAGTTTTGGGAGGACCTTGGAGGTCAATTTGTCCAGCTTCAAAGTTCACCCAGGATTCCCTTGACCTCTGGGATGGTGGCCACTGGCCTCTTCTTGATTCCGGCCCACAGTGGATGCCCACTGCCTGACAATGGTGGAGAGGTCCTGGACTGGGAGAAGGGAGGTCCTCAATGAGGATCTTTCCAGGCCTGTTTTCCCACCTGGAGGAGACCCCAGGCCTGGAGTTAGAAATCCCTACTCTTCAGCATAGACACAGTCCACTTTGCTTTTAGGTAATTTCCTGAAAGATCCTTACCAGCCATGACCCCTTTGGGACTAAAGAGTTTATTGGGACCTAGCAGCTCAGGAGGTAAAAGTAAATAAAGGACAGACAGGTTCTCTAAGTTCATGCATTTCCTCAGAATAAACAACTCTCTCTCCCACCTTCCTCCTCTTCTTCACTCACATCACTGCCCCCCTTGGATCAATCCCTCATTTAGCATGACATTTCAGGCCTTTATATTATGAGTTCTGCCCTTTCCCCTTCTCAATGTTCCAGAAACTATCATGCTATGTTCAGGCCTCTTCTTCCAGTGGGAACATCCTCCTTTGCTTTTTCCCCTTGGGAACATCTTCCTCAATCCTTCAAGAACTAGCTCAAATGTTCCCTCCTCCATGAATACTCCCACTCCCCGCAAGCAGAATTACACTCTACATCCTAATAGTCCTGCTGCCATTAGAGCATTTCTTATTCAGGTTTGTGATTTTTTTCAGCATGTGTCTCCCTCTTGGACTATGAACTCCTCAGGGAAGGGACTCTCACTCATTCATCTTGCCTGACACATAGTAGGTATCAATAAATTGCCTGAAATGGATGGATGAACAGACAGATGGATGAAGATTTATCTCGGAGAGCTCTGTGAGGTGCCATTGGATCACAGCCCTCTTTCAGTGGGGATAAAAAATGCAAGCAGATCATCCTGTAAGATATGCTGCCACTCCCTTCCCCTCCCTTCACGCTTGCAGTATTCCATTCCATCATTGAGCTCAAGGACACATTGAGCACCTGCCCTTCGTAGAACTATGATGGGCCTTGGGGACAGTCATCAAAGAACACCGTGAAACTGGGACAGGGAGTGGGCTGAGTGTTTTGCATGCTTAGGTCCCTCTTGTTCTGCAGGTCTCAACACACTTACTCTGAGTAGTCTCTCCCAAACATTTACCTAGAATATGTTCTCTCATTTCTCTTTTCTCACGTTGACTTCTTCATAGCATTTACTGAAACCCGAATTGCCATGATTTTTTATTTGTCTTCCCCCATTTGAATGTCAGTTCCATAAGTCCAGAAACTCTGCCTTTTTGTTCACTTCTATATACCCATTGCTAGACCAGTACCTGACACACGGTAGGCACTTAAGAAATATATTATGCTATAATATTTTCTCATGATCTAGCTTCCACTTCACTAATTCTCTCTTCATTTGTGGCCAATCTGATGTTAAACCTGGTTACTGAGTTCTTAATTTCTATTATTGTGTTTTTATGTTCTAGAAATTCCATTTGGTTCCTTTCAACAATTTCCAGTTCTCAGTCTTATGTATCTTTAAATATACTAAGCATTGCTATTTGAAAGTTTAGTTGATAATCCCATTGTCTGGATCTTCCATGTAATTGTATTATCATTTCTGTGAGGGCTAGGCTGTTTCCTATTCACTCTCACTCCTCAGACGTCATCCTTCATGGTCCCAACCCAAAGCCTAGCTGGGGGTGAGGGACTTTACCTTTCCTTAGTGGGTCTTGAACTATAGTTTTTCTACCTCTAGTCCCATACATTTGTAGAAAGCTCTGCCCCCTCCCTCTGCACTTCGTGACTTCCTCTCACCCGTGGATTCTCAGTTCTTTGTAACCAGGGCTAGAGGCCCCTAAGGTCCTACTCAGGTTTTTCCGAGACTTGCAACAGGAGGTTTGCAACAGGAGGCCCAAAGGGAAGTGAGAGGGGGTTTTCTTTTACTATTTGGTATGCAAATTAGGCACAAAACAGACTAAGAGAAGGAGAGTAGGTGAGTTTGGAACTGGGCTACAGAGCCAACATCTAGATCCTCCAGGATGGAAATTTACAGGAAATCAAGACATCTAGGCAGCCCCATAGGTTACATACATGAATGTAGCTTCAAGCAGACTTGGATTCAAGTTCAAATGAGACTAGCTCTACCATTTATTACGTTGGACAAGTCAGTTTAGTTACCTGCTTGTCCCTCCACTAGCCCCTCTTCCATCTATCCTAGATTGACACAAACAATCCATCTGCTATATTCTTTACCCAAATCACAAAATATTAGGTCTGAAGAAACTTCTGAAATATTCACTATAGTCTTCCTAGTGGAAATGAGAAATATGAGGCTGAAAGGAAATAGACCTACTGGAAGCTAGATTCCCAGGTGACTAATACAGTGCTCCTTTGTTTTCATGGAAATCTACTATCCCACCCCCAGTCCCAAATATTAATGTTCTGGACCTATGGAGCCACATACAACCTTACCTCTAAATCTAAATCTATCCCAGCCTTTTCTCTTTTAGCTCCTGTACCCTGCCCCAATCTTATTATTTTCATTTTTATTTTTAAATATATTTTATTATTTTTACAGAGAGGAAGGGTGAAGGATAGAGTTGGAAACATTGATCAGCTGCCTCCTACACACCCCCAACTGGGGATGTGCCTGCAACCAAGGTACATGCCCCTGAGACCGGAATCGAACCTGGGACCCTTCAGTCTGCAGGCTGATGCTCTATCCACTGAGCCAAACCAGTTAGGGCTATTATTTTTATTTTTATTTTTACTTATTTTATTTTTCATGAAAAGCATTTTTTTTGTATTTAACTGTTTTTCTTTTCTTTTTTTTATTGTTTAAAGAATTACAGAGTAGTACATATTATCTCCTTTTTTTCCCCTGTTGACCTTCCCCCAGCCTCCCCTATATTATTTTTATTTTTAATCCTCACCTGAGGACATTTTTCCATTGATTTTTTAGACAGAAAGACAGGGAGAAATATCAATGTGAGAGAAACACATCAATTGGTTGCCTTCTGCATGCACGGCCGGGGAGGAGCCTGCAACAAGGTACATGCCCTTGACCAGAATTGAACCCAAAACCCTTCGTCCACAGGCCGATGCTCTATCCATTGAGCCAAACCGGCTAGGGTTTTTGGTGTTTTTTTTTTAATATATACTATTCACTATGTGTTCACACGTTTAAATGGGTTATATTGCACTTAATCCTATGGCTGTTCTTTTGTTAAAAACTCAGAAAGGTACAGTTTCTGACCTAGGGCTGCAGAGTTGATAGGTAATTAAACCAAGATTCAATCCCCAGCAGGCATTACTCCAAGCCCGGAGCCCTGTGTACTGCCCCACAGCTGCCCCTTGTTTGTCTACCTCCCATCCCTTGGGATTTGTCTGGGTCCTAACCCAGAATGCATCGTCAGCCAGGGCCCTGGAACCTAGGGCCCGGTGTCCTCAACCCTGAAATCTGTAAAAAGGAAGCAACACCCCACCCCATAGGCCCTCCTTCCTCTCCCTTTCACCCCGCCTCTCTGATTCAAAAACAGCGCACTCAAACGGTGCGCTGCAGACAGCCCTGTGCTCATTTCTAAAAGCTGCTACCAAGATCCTCCAAGATGAAGGGCTTCTACTTCCTCCTATTCACCATCAGCTTCCTGATTATGATTCAGGTAAGAGCAGCGCCCAGCCCTTGGCACCACCGTCCAAGATTCACCAGACCTGCCTGCATTGGAGGAAGGGACACAGATTCCTGGGCACCCTGTCTTCTCCCGCGGGAACAGAGGCAGAAAGGCTCTAGTAGGCAAACCAAGGACCAGGGGGGTCTGGCTCTCAGCCTGCCGGCCCTTCTGGCTGTGTTCAGACTACTTGAGGCTGCCCCCGAACAGAAGCCTGTAATTGAGGCTGGGAGCACGCTCAGGGTGCCAGGAACACTGAAGCACCCAAGGGGCGCTGTGGAATCATGGTGAATTTAGAGGCCTGGGAAGACAGCCCCGAGTGAGAGTGGCATCAACCCACAAGGAACCTCGGGCAATGGTTTTATTAGACGGGGCCAGGAAATGTTCGTGTGGAACCTGATCCTTTCTGGAGGTGGCAGGGAAGCCCCAGGGAGAGAAGCCTAGGTGTTCTGAATGTAGAGAAGGTAGAAATCACCCGCTCCAGAAATAGGCAGTCTCACAACCAGCTGCTATTCCAGGAGGCAGCTTTAGCAGCATCCCCGGCCCAGAGGGCTCTAGTCAGCGTGACAGCTGGGAGCCATCAAGTTCTTGATCAAGAGCAGCTTGACCAAGCATCAAGAACAGCTTGAGCACCATCAAAAACAGCTTAATCTCCATCAAGAGCAACTTTAGCGGCAGCTTGATCAAGCATTGAGAACAGTTTGATCACCATCTGGCCATGTCCTCAGGGAGGAAATTGTACTCTCCCCATCTTTCCATCCACCCACCCACACTTTGGCAGTTGCCTTCCCATGTGACCCCCCAACCCCCACCCCCTCAACTGTAATGTGCTCTTCTCCCCATTCAGAATATGAGCAAACTGAGGCTCAGATAGGTGAAGCCTCTGGCCCAACTGGTAAGGTCAGGGGCTGGGGGCCACAGCCTCCCCTGTCTTCCACATGCTGGAGAAGCTGGGGTTCTGGAGATGACAGGAAGGTTCTGTGGGTGGTGGGCTAGGGACTGTGTCAAGGCAGGAAGCAGCCAATCGTCTCCATGGGAACTGGTGGCAGAAGTCATGATCATGGGACAGAGAAGTGAAGACTATTGTATTGGGTAGGGGATCTCTGTCTCTAAACAAACATGAGATTCAAAAGCCCCCTGAGCTTGCCCCACTTCTCTTGCAGATACAGAGTGGAATCTTGCAAAACATTACCACACCTACCACCACTTCCACCACCTCCTCTACCACCTCCACTACCACCGCTACCACCACCTACACCATGAAGAAAATCAAGAGTGGGGCCCCAGCACTCAGCGGTCTGGGCAGTGGCAGTGTCCTTATCTTCTTGACCAACACCCTCATCCAGCTCCTCCACCTCAGCTGAGGTGACATGCCTCAGCCCTAGCCCTGTGTCCTCTGAGATATGGCGAGAGAAACTCCCCATCCCCAATCCTTGGGAGGGGTTGATACCAGAAATCACCAGTTGTGGAAATTGACAGAAAGTGCCTTAGGGGCAATGGCCTAGAGAGGGAGGTACTGATGTGGAGGTGTAGCATCACCCAGCTGGGGTCAATAAAGTTGTCCTGTACCTGGAGCTGGGTCCTATGTGTGGTCACTGACATCAGGGGGCCCCAAACGCCAGGTCTGCAACAGCACCAAGGAGCCACTCATGCCCCCATCAGCAGGAGGTGGTGCCAGGGGGCTCCCACTCCAGCTTCCCTGATCCAAAGTCCAAATGCTGAGGCTCCTCCCCTTAGGATCACCTTGCAGAGACCTGCTATTTCATCATCAGAATCCTCCCCTGGATCTGTGAGTTCCCTGAGGGTGGGCCAAGGGGCTTGGTTCCTGTGTGTGTCCTCACAGCCCAGAGCCAGACCTGGCTCAGAGCAGGCTCTAGGAACACATCATTTGGGGTGACTGCATAAAAGATCACACTCACCAGTTAGTAAGTCTGGACCCAGGGCTCCCTCTGGTGGCAGAAGGAGGCCTTACACCTGAGCCCCAGACAAGCTGGGAGGGAAGAAGCCAGCCTGGATGTAGGGTGACCAAGGCAGGTGAAGGAATCCTCACCCCACCCCCAAATAGCAAGTGCACAGAGAGGAGGATACCCAGGAGGCTATTAGAAAACAACTCATGTTACACAACAACAACAACAACAACAAAACACTGATAAAAACATTTCATCCCGGAGAAAGCCTCCAGGGCTGGGAGCGTGGGGTGTCAAAGCACATGAACAGTCCAGATCTGGGAAGCCCTGTCCTTGGCCGGCTCCCACAGCACCACATGGTCCCGGTCATAGCCCCGGCCACCTGGGGAGGAGGAAGAGATGGGGAGAGAGATGGTCAGAGCAAGCTGGGGACTCCACTGCCCTCAGGTGCCTTCTCCCACACACATCCCCACCTTACCCTTCACATCCAGGATCCGACCTTCAAACATCTGGCTGCAGATGTGGCCCAATTCGTTGATGCTCCACGTCTGACGGGGCAGGCGGCTCTCGGCCCACAGCACCACCTTGGAGCCTGCGCTGGGTGGCCCAATCACCTGCAGGCTCATGGTGGGGGCCACCTGAGGCCCCAGGAGGTCATCAGGCCCTGTTCCTCTCCACAGGGACCCCACCAAAGAAAGACACCCCTGACATACCCAGCTTTAAATCCTTATGGATTGTGACCCTGGGCAAATCTCTTAATCCTCCTAAACTTTGGTTTCCTTGGAGATGAGATGGGAATCCCTGAGTGCTGGTTGTTGTGAGGGTGAGAAGTCATAAAAGGGCTGGAAAACTATTAGTTCCTCCAGAAAACCTTCCATGACTGACTCCCAACGCACAGGCTTTAGCATCAGACAAGCCTCGACAGACACACTTATGGGCTGTGTGACTCTCAGCCACTTACTTAAATTCTCTGTACTCAGCTCTCCTACCCTGTAAAACGGAGAGTAAAATAGAATCTGCCCATAGTACCCTCTGAGGATTGAAGAGGTGGCGTGTGAAGGGCTTCGCATGGCACCTGGTACATAGCCAGCGTTCCCTTTCGTTCTAAGTCAAAGACAAACCCTTTCAATAGCCTGTCAGGATCCGCACTCCCATAACCTTTCTGATATCATCCGCTACTTCCTTCTTCACTCCCTTCACTCTAGTCACTCAGGTGGCCTTGCCAGTCCTAGAACATGCCAGGATGTTCCCGCCTCAGGGCCTTCGCACTCACAGTTCCTTCTACTGGGAACACTCTTCCCTCAGGTACCTGCACGGCTGCCTCTTCAAACATCATCGTCCCAGAAAGGGCTCTCCTTGTCAGAGCTACTGACATTTCCTGTTCCTCTTACTCGCTTATTGTTTCTCTGTTGCAGCAATGTTCACCCGGTGTATCGCAAGGATTTTTGAAAAATGCAATACCTGACTAGTCAGGAGCACTGACCTCTTTTCCCTTAGGTTGTCAAATAAAAAATGACAACTGCCAACACAACCACAGCCGTCTGGTGTGAATGCCCTGTCTAAAACGATAAATATATAGATCGTATAATAGAGTTGCATCTTATTGGTCAGGCCACATAACAAGGTTGCCTTCGATTCGTCAATTCCGGTATTCACCAATACCGGAAACCCTTATATACAAGTATAGGCAACTGTGTGTTTTTTTAAAATGTCACTTTGGAGCAAAAAGGATAGGTAATTACTATTATTATTATTATTTGTTGGTAAATCAATCAAAATGATATCTATTTTTTGTCAGATCAGCAAAAAACGTATTTTTTGGTGTGCCACAGAATGTTAGTAGTTTATGTGTGCCGTGAGATGAAATAGGGTGAAAAGCGCTGTTCTGTTGCATCATCTGAGGTGCTAAAATATTTTACTCATTTGAGTTGTTTCTGCCACTCCCCACTAGGATGTTCACTTCAGGAGGGCAAGAGTCGTTTCTGTTTTCTCAACGCTGTATTCCCAGCACCTAGAACAAGGCCTGGTCCATAACAGGTGCTCAGGAAACGTTTTGGAGTGAATCTATCATTACTACTAGGACCCAAGTTCTGTCACAGGATTTCAGAGCGGGGAAGTCCCTTAGAAGCATCTGGTTCAATGCCCTTGTTTTGCAGATGAGGGACCGAGGCCCAGAGAAGAGTATAAATTGCCCAGGGGTGGATGCACAGCCTGCATTCTCCACTCCCCAGGGTCTTGGTGTCTGAGTGTGTCTCTCTGACCCACGGGTGGGTCCTGTTACTGGCTGGGCTGGCACTCCCCACGGTGAGTCTGTGCATCCCCGGGGCCCTGGTGTCCTTGTCTCAGCCACCAAACCAGTACCTGGTTCTTCAGCAGCCCATCTTCGTAGTACCAGATGCAGCTACCTCCAGCTCCAGGTTCAGAAACCACCACACGGCCCGCCTTCATGTCTTCCACGTGGTCTGGCACTGCCAGGAAGCCCCCCAGTGCCACATTCCAGAGGCGGAAATGAGCCCGGCGCTGGTGAGTGGAGGGAGCTGAGAGTCAGGGCTCCTGGGGCAGAGATGCTCCCACCTGGGCTCCAACACCCATAATTCTGGACCCTCCAGCATCCCAAGCTCCAAAGCCCTCATTCTTGCCCCTAAACCACCCTTGGCGCTCCTTTAAGTCACCCCTTGTTTCCCACACAGATACCAAAGCCCCATCCGGAGTACACACCCACACCCATACAGTTCCATGTCCACCGATACCCACAGACGTGTGCAGAGAGACACGCTGGCCGATACATCCAAGGTCCACGTGGTTGCACAGAAGTTTGCAGCAGAGACAAACACACAGATACTCAGAGCCACACAAACTCACACACCCTAACCGATGCATGGGTCCCCCAGCCTACTCCGCACTAGGCACCTATGTTTGCTAGAAGGATGGATGCATGTAGGTATTCAGAAGTGCACCCCTCCCACCCCCACGCTAAAGAGGAACCATGGCGTGGCAGACACTCCACTGTCAGTTGTCAGGTCAGGCTCTGCCTCTAATCGGCTGGAGCCCTCGGATACTGGTGATGGCCGTAACAGTAATAAGAATCGCAGCTAATGTTTGTTGGGTGTTTACCCACTCAAGCACTGTACTAAGGACTTTACATACATTATTTTTCTTTAGTCCTCAAACCAACTCCATCGTATGTATTACCCCCGTTTTAAAGATGAGGAAACTGAGGTCCGTGGAAGTACAGTACTTGCCCAAGATTGCAGAGCAAATCCTTGTCCACTTCTCTGGGCCTTTCTTTCCCCATCTGTAAAATGCGGGCGTTGGAGATAGCCTCCGAGATTTCTTCTAGCACTGATGTTCTAAGAGTCCGTGCATGTAGGGACCACACAATATCCTCGCGCAAAGACACACACACTCTCAACAGGCCACAGGCACGTGGAGTCATAAACACACAAACCACAGGTCACCGACACAGACACATGGACACAAATGACTGCACAGACACAGAAATGGCCTCCGACAGCACGTGCACACATACACACACACAGATCCCAGGGCCACGCCTCCACATTAACGCACAGGTAAGAAATCAGACACATGGCCAGACATGTGGAATCAGTGTTGCCCAAAATGAGGTGTGCTTACTACATGAGATAATTTTTACTCCTACATGGATAAACTTATTGTTAAAAATTTAATGGCAGCCCTAGCTGGTTTGGCTCAGTGGATAGAGCTTCAGCCAGCAGACTAAAGGGTCCCAGGTTCGACTCCTGTCAAGGGCACATGCCCAGGCTGTGGGCTCAATCCCCACTAGGGGGCGTGCAGGAGGCAGCTGATCAATGATTCTCTCTCATCATGGGTGTTTCTATCTCCCTCTCCCTCTCCCTTCCTCTCTAAAATCAATAAAAATATATTCTAAAAAAAATTTAATGGCAGTAAAAAAAAAATAATGGTAATGTATTTATTATATTTCCTATTAATGAAAAATCATCCATCCACATCAAAACAATGATTTTATGACCATTATTCCTTAGAATAAGGATAGAGTAGGAACAAATGGTGCTGATTTAGAAAAAAATATTAAGTAGATAATGGTTCAAGAGGAATGACGATGTGGCGAAAATTGTGACAAAAGCACCAAAATGCTGAGTTTGGGAAACACACAGATAGACACACACCCAGACAGGCCGTCATGGACACACTCAGCCTGATGTGCTACCCACCTGCTTGATGGGGTAGAGGGAGCCCACCCTCTGAGTCCCACTGTAGGTCAGCCAGTTCGTGATCTCGCAACTGCCCACCAGCCACTGGCGGCCCCGGAAGTCGCTGTGTTCACACAGCACCCAGCTGGGCCCAGCAAGTGCCAGAGACAGACACACAGACAGACAGACAGAAAGGTGGAGAAGAAGGCACAAATGTCAGAACTCTCTCCACCTCCCTTTCTCTCCTGCTGGGACTCCTTTGCCTGGGGTTAGGGTCCCAGGGTGAGAGAGGGAGGCTGGGAAGTGGATTCAGGTTTGCAGGGCAGAGGAGGGTCCTAAAGAGCCCCTTCCCCCCTGGGCTGGGGTCCAAGCCAGAGAATCAATGACCCTCCTCAGTCCACCTCTCCCTCCCTCCTGGCTGGGAGGGGAGGGAACCCACCCTCTGAGTCCCCTCAGGGAAGAAACCTGGAACCAGCCTTCACTTACTAACCGCCCCCAACCCCCTTGCCTCCCCACAACCCACTCACGTGCCCCCCTGGATCCGCACGGACAGCACGTGGTTGTTGAAACCCTCGGCTTGCAGACTCCGCACCTCTCCCTTGAGCTCAATCTCCTTCCCCTCGAAGCACTCCAGTCCATACAGAAAAATGGAGGGCTCTGAAAAGTGCTGGGGGTCCAGGGCATTGGGGAGGGTTGAAACCACGGCAGCCCTGGCCCCAGACTCAGCCCCCTGACTCCCAGATGGGTACTCAGGCCTTCTTCCCTCCTGAGCTGCACCCCACATGGATCCTGAATCCTGTACACTGCCGGCTGGGTCCCCCAGACTCTCAGATACAGCATGTGCCAGACTAGGCCCCCCAATGCCCCTCAGACCTTCTCCCCAGTAAATGGCATGTCAAAAAATAGTATACTAATAATATTGTTAATTACAGTAGTTCTCATATATTTGAGGCTTACTTCCTGCCAGATTCTGTGCTAAGCACTTTACCTGATCTCATTCTAACTTCTCAACAACCCTATATAGGTAGGTGCTATTATCATCCCTGCTTAGCAGAGGGGAAACGGAGGCTGGAGAATATTAAACCCCCGAAGCTGGGCTTCAGAACCAGGACTATCTGCCCGCAGAGCCCAGAGAATAGTTGTAAAGAGCTTGGACTCAGGAGCTGGGCTGCCTCAGGGAGAACCTGGCTCTGCCTGTTACCAGCTGTGTGACCTGGAGCAAGTCACATGATCTCTCTGTGCCCCAGTTTTCACATCTGGAAAAGGGAGATGGGAATAGTAACAAACCGTATAGGGTTGTGGTGAGGACTGAATGCCTTAGTATATGGAAAGTCTTTAAAAAAAAGATACAAATATATATATATATATTATTTTTTTGTTTGTTTGTTTTTTGTTTTGTTTTGGGTTTTTTTGGTGGAGAATGTGGGCATCGATTATATATATATTTTTAAATTTAAGAGAGGAAGGGAGAGGGAGAGAGAGATAGAAACATCAATGATGAGAGAGAATCATTGATTGGCTGCCTCCTGCACGCCCCACACTGGGGATCGAACCCACAACCTGGGCATTTGCCCTGACTGGGAATCGAACCGCAACCTCCTTGCTCATTGCTTTGATGCTCAACCACTGAGCCATGCCGGCGGGGGTGAAAAGCCATTTTAAAAAAGCCGGGAGTTGCCAAAACCGGTTTGGCTCAGTGGATAGAGCGTCAGCCTGCGGACTGAAAGGTCCCAGGTTCGATTCCGGTCAAGGGCATGTAGCTTGGTTGCGGGCACATCCCCAGTGGGAGGTGTGCAGGAGGCAGCTGGTCGATGTTTCTCTCTCATCGATGTTTCTGACTATCACTCTTCCTTCCTCTCTGTAAAAAATCAATAAAAAATATATTTAAAAAAAAAAAAAAAAAAAAAAAGCCGGGAGCATGGGCTTTGAGCATGGTGTGTGTTCAGCAGACCTCAGCTGCTCGGCTCGTGCTGCCACTGCTGGCCCATCCAGGGCTGGTCACCAAGTCCTACAGACTTGAGCTATTTGATGTGGCCCGTGTCACTTCTCTCCATCTCTCCCCTGGTCCAGGACATCATGATTTATTCTGGCTTACTGTCTTGACCCACCCCTGCCTTATAATCCTATATAATAAAAGAGTAATATGCAAATTGACCATCACTTCAACACACAAGATGGCCGCCCCCATGTGGTCAAAGATGGCTGTCCCCATGTGGACACAAGATGGCTGCCACAAGATGGCCTATAGGGGTGGGCAGTTGGCGGGGGGGGGGGGATCAGGCCTGCAGGGGAGGGCAGTTGAGGGGGACCAGGACTGCAGGGGAGAACAGTTAGGGGCAATTGAGCCAGCAGGGGAGCAGTTAGGCGTTGATCAGGCTGGCAGGGGAGTGGTTAGGGAGTGATCAGGCTGGCAGGCAGAAGCAGTTAGCGGCAATCAAGCAGGCAGGCAGGTGAGTAGTTGGGAGCCAGCAGTCCTGGATTGTGAGAGGGATGTCCAATAGTTGGACATCCCTCGAGGGGTCCCAGATTAGAGAGGGTGCAGGCTGGGCTGAGGGACACCCCCCCCCTCGTGCACGAATTTTGTGCACCGGGCCTCTAGTAGTATTATAACAGTATAACAGTATTATACTGTCTTAACCCCACTGCCTTGACCCACACCTCTGCTCTCCGCACAACAGCAGAGCCATCTTGTGACCCTGGGTTTCTTGAAGGTGAGGCTGTGTCCAATTTATGTCATTGTTCCCAGGACCTATCTTGGCAGGTATTCGAAAAATCTCTAGTAAGTTGAACTGGCTTTGAAGCCCTGGGGTTAGGGGGACCTGGGGTAGTTCTGAGGAAGACAGGATTCAAGACCCAACAGCCCACTGCACAGTGAGAAGAGGCCTGGGACACCCCCAGCAGCACCCCCTGCCTCAGGGACTGCCTGGAACTGAACAGGGGTACTCACCAGGGGTACCTTCCGGAGGGAGCCCAGGACTGTGGAGGCCAGACAGCCCATGGCCGTGAGAGTGGGGAACTCGCCCTCGGAGAGAATGTGCTGGTCACCCTCAAAGTTCTTCTCATCAAACAGGATCCAGCTGGGGAAGGGGAAGGGTGGGGGAAATGAGTGGGTGGGGATTTGAGCCTGCCCAGGCCCCTGAGATATAGCAGAGTGGATGCACACTTGATCATGACCTCCTGATCCAGGGGAAGCCAAGGATGAACAGGCACTGCAGCAGCAGTGACTAAGGTCAGACTTTAAAAAGGACTGACTGAAGTTATACTGCCCATAAGAAGGGAAATTTGGTAACATCAAGCAAAACTTATATATACATGGGGGGGGGGCAATGGTAAGATATGTACACATGTAATACCTTAATAAAAATATATATAAAAGAAAAAAACAACTTATATATACAATTACCCAGTAATCTTATTTCTTGGAATCTATCCCAAGGACCCCCTCCAAAAACATAAAATGACACATGCCAACACGACCACTCATTACAGCACTGTTTGCATGGCAAAAAGTGGGGGCAGCCCAAATGTCCATGAGTAGGGGATTGATTGAATACACTAAGAATGTGGAGTATAGCCCTAGCTGGTTTGGCTCAGTGGATACAGCGTCGGCCTATGGACTGAAGGGTCCCCGATTCTATTCTGGTCAAGGGCACATGCCCAGGTTGCGGGCTTAATCCCCAGTGTGGGGCATGTGGGGGCAGCCAATCAATGATTCTCTCTCATCACTGATGTTTCTATCTCTCTCTCCCTCTCCCTTCCTCTCTGAAATCAATTTAAAAAAAAGAAAAGAACGTGGAGTATAATATAGCAGTAAAAAGGAATGAGGACGATCTCTTAAAGCAGTGGTTCTCAACCTTTCTAATGCTGCGACCCTTTAATACAGTTCCTCAGGTTGTGGTGACCCCCAACCATAAAATTATTGTCGTTGCTACTTCATAACTGTAATTTTGCTACTGTTATGAATCGTAATGTAAATATCTGTGTCTTCCGATGGTCTTAGGCGACCCTGCTAGTGGTTCTCAACCTGTGGGTTGCGACCCACAGGTTGAGAATTGCTGCTGTAGAGCCTAAGACCATCGGAAAACACAGATATTTACATTACGATTCATAACAGTAGCAAAATTACAGTTATGAAGTAGCAACGACAATAATTTTATGGTTGGGGGTCACCACAACATGAGGAACTGTATTAAAGGGTCGCGGCATTAGAAAGGTTGAGAACCACTGTCTTCAAGATATATAAAGTGATATAGAAAGTTTTACGTAAATTTATGAACGTATATTTACTTATATCTTCAAAATGAAACAATGGATGAGTAAACTAAACATCAAAAATAATCATCTAGAGCGGAGGGAGGGGAAAGGTGGCAGGGACAGAGACTGAGCTGATGTGTTTTTTTTGTTATTGTTGTTTTTTAAAGATATTTAAAAGTAGCCCGGCCTGTGTAGCTCAGCGGTTGAACATGGAGTCAGGAACCAAGAGGCCATCAGTCAGGGTACATGCCCAGGTTTTGGGCTCCATCCCCTGGTGCGGGGGCAGGCAGGAGGCAGCTGATTGATGAAATTTCTCTCTCATTGATGCTTCTATCTCTCTATCCCACTCCCTTTCGCTCTCTCGAAAAAATCAATAAAGTATATATTTTTGAAAAGATATTTATTTTTTTAATATATCTTATTGATTTTTTACAGAGAGGAAGGGAGAGGGATAGGGAGTTAGAAACATCGATGAGAGAGAAACATCGATCAGCTGCCTCCTACACACCTCCTACTGGGGATGTGCCTGCAACCCAGGTACATGCCCTTGACCGGAATTGAACCGGGGACCTTTCAGTCTGCAGGCCGACGCTCTATCCACTGAGCCAAACCGGTTAGGGCTAAAAAAGATATTTAAATATATATTTATTAATTTCAGAGATAAAGGACAGGAACACTGTAAATATTTTATGTAATTAAAAACAGAATTAAATAAAAATGAAAACTATTCCTAAAGATTAAAATAAACATAAAATAAATGAACCTAACTTTATACCAGAAAATCCACACATGATTTCAGATGTCTTAAAAACACAATATTTTGAACTGTACATGCCAAATGGGATGCAGGTGAATGTCCTGATGACTAAAAGAACCACAGAGAAACCTCAAACAGCATTCACTGTTTTTCACTGTTAGTAGTAATATGAATATTATAATTTTAAAACATTTAGCATGCAGATTTTGATCTCTAAATAGTTATTTCCTTCTAAAAGGAGCCAGAGTTCCTTGGGAAATGGCTGATTCCAAATGTGTGTGTGTAGGGGGTGGGGGGGGGAGGCAAAATTACCCTGGAGCATCTTATTATATCAGAAAAACAAGGAAGTTATTTAAAAAAAAAACCTAATGAGATCATATGAAAAGCACCCAGGAGGTCATTTGTAGGGGTTCCCGTTTGCCAGAAATGGAACAATTTTAGCACACAAAAGAACAGTGACTCCAATGGATTAAAGTGTTTCAAATACATAAAAATCCATGAGTTCATAGCAATACTTAAAAAAAAAAAATCTTCTTTGGTCAGCTTTGGAGGTTGCTAGGGCACCAATTCAGAAAGTATTCTGAAAATTTATCAAGAGAAAGGGGCAAACATTGATTCTTGGGAAAAATCAAACTGCCTTTTTTTGTATAGGTAAACAAATAGTTGAAAAGGAAAATCCTTAGTATTCCAGCTAAAATATGTAGAAAGCATTACAAAAATTAAAAAATCATCATTTTGGCCCTAACCGGTTTGGTTCAATGGTTAGAGCATCGACCCATGGACTGAAGGGTCTCGGGTTCAATTCCAGTAAAGAGCACATACCTCAGTTGCAGGCTAGATCCCCTCGGGGGCTCGTGCAGGAGGCAACCAATTGATGTGTCTCTCTCACATGATGTTCCTCTCTCTCTGTCTTTCTCCCTCCCCTCCACTCCCTCTAAAAATCAATGGGGGGTGGGGGGGAAGGAATATACCCTAGGATGAGGATTAACAAAAAAGAAAATCATCATTTTGTAACTTCTAAAGAAGTAATGGATCTAGGCAATTATCATCAATGGATACTAAAACCATTAGGTGAATGGTAAATGGGAAATCTTATGATGTTGGGATCTTAATATCTTTACAAGTAGGACAAGCAGCCCTAGCCTGTTTGGCTCAGTGGGTAGAACATCGGCCTGTGGCCCGAAGGGTCCCGAGTTCAATTTCCCTCAAGGATATGTACCTCGGTTGCAGGCTCCTCCCCATCTGGGCCCCGGTCAGGGCTCGTACATTAGGCAACCAATCGATGTGAGAGAGCATCAATGTTTCTCTTTCTTTCCCCCTCTCTTCCACTCTCTCTAAAAAATTAATGAAAAATATCCTCAGGTGAGGATAGAAAAAAAAAAAAGTGGGACAAGCAGACACAGGTCTCCTGATGCTATGCAGTGGGAAGCACACAATGCCATCTAACATCCTCAATCTCATCAAGCCTCCCTATCTGCCCGTTTACAGGAAATATTCGGGACAGAGGAACAAGTTAAAAGACACCCCAAGGAAGCAATCAGCCAAATACAGAAGATAGGAAATGTACAGGGCAAATTACGGGGTTTCTTCAAACAAATAAGTGGTATAAAACAAAATGAAGAGGAGGGGGGCTTGTTATACACTGGAGACCAAACTGACCAAATGCAATGTGTGGATCTTGTTTGGATCCTCAGAAAAACAAACCAATTTTAAAAAGCATTGTTTGAGACAACAGGAGAAATTTAAACATGGGCTGGATATTAGATATTAATTATTGTTAATTTTATTAGATGCTATAATAACTTGTTTTTTGTTTGTTTAATATATTTTATTAATTTTTTTACAGAGAGGAGGAGAGAGATAGAGAGCTAGAAACATCAATGAGAGAGAAACATCGATCAGCTGCCTCCTGCACACCCCCTACTGGGGATGTGCCCGCAACCAAGGTACGTGCCCTTGACCGGAATCGAACCTGGGACCTTTCAGTTCGCAGGCAGACGCTCTATCCACTGAGCCAAACCTGTTTCGGCAGATGCTATAATAACTTGTGGTTATATGTGTGTATGAGGGAGGGGTCCTTTCTTATTAGACATACATGCGGAAGTATTTACCTGTGAAATTTTATGTTGGGCTGGAATTTTAAATACTCCACTAAAAAAAAAAAAAGGCAGAGGTACGGATGAAACAAGATTGGGGTTCTTTATACTATACTATCTAGTAGTTTTCCATTTCCATTAAAACTTCATTTTGCTTTGTTTAAGATTGAATGCTTTAGGACAGAAGAGCTAATTTCAAGGAAGCCAGAGTAAAGACATCGTTTGAAATAAAGGCCCTCTTCCTGCAGCTTGGATTTCCAAACTGAGTGAAAGCTTCAGGGCAGGTTCGTCCTGTCTCCGCACTCACCCCCAGCACCTTCAAGCCTCCTCCTCACCCTCTCCCACATCCTCACCTGCCACCGTGGACTCGGCAGGACTGGGGCTGGAAAGAGGCGGGCAGAGAGGCCTGGTCATCCTCGAAGGAGATGTGGTCTCCCAGGAAGTCGGGGCCCGAGAAAAGCTGAATCTGAGGGCAGAGACGGGAATAGATGAGAGTGAAGGAGGGGCGATGGAGTGGGCGGATTGAATGGGGAACAGGGAGAGAGATTTGAAATGAGGGAAGAGGAGGCATAAGGCCCCACCAGCTCCTCACCTTAGAGATAAAGTGCAGATTTTGCTCCTCGACCTGAAGGGAGAGACCAAAGTTTCAAGACTTAAGGAGGGTACCAGCCGCTAGCCTCAGTTCCTCTGGTTTCAAAACTCCCAAGGCCAGCTTGGCTGGCGTGGCTCAGTGGTTGGGCGTCAACCTATGAACCAGGAGGTCATGGTCGGATTCCGGTCAGGGCACAAGACTGGGTTGCGGGCTCCATTCCCAGTGCGGGGCGTGCAGGAGGCAGCCGATCAATGATTCTCTCTCATCATTGATGTCTCTCTCTCTCTCCCTCTCCCTTTCTCTCTGAAATCAATGAAAATTAAAAAATAAAATAAACTTCCAAACCCAGCCTTAGCTCTCCCAAGTTTGAAATCTGCATTAGCCCCGCCCCTCCACGGAGGCCCCGCCCCCTCTGCGCAGCTCGGAGCAGGGTCCCTCCAGTACCAGAGCTGAGGTGGGCGCATCCCAGACTCCAAGCACCTCCCTCCCAGAGGCCCGGCCTTCTGCGACCGCAACGCACCTGCAGCACCGGCTGAAGCGAGGCGAGGGCGCTGTTGCCTGCGCCCCAGTCGTCGCAGTTGCGGTACACTCCCTTCTCCAGCACGTACTGCTCCCCGGAGAAGCCCACCTCCTGATAGGCCACCCACCTACAGAACGGGCGCGTGGATCAGCCGGGCGGAGCCGGCACCTCCGCTGGAACCGCCCCCGGCCCGCCCCGCTGTCACTCACACGCCGCTGAGCACGTGGATAGCCTGCGTGTGGGGGCCGTGTCCCGCCAGCTCCACGTCCGGCAATGCCTCGCTCACCTCTACGCCGTGCCCCTCGAAGTCCATGGCCTCAAACAGCACCACGGCCGGGTCCGCGAAGTCCTGGGCCCCAGGGACAGTCAGGCGACTCCCGCCCACCCACTGAAACCCCTGGGAGTTACCAGACCTCAGGGAGGCAGACCCAAGGGACTTTGGGGTGAGGTGACCAGTGTGGCCTGGGGAAAAGCAGCAGGAGGGAGAGAACTAGACCTCAGGGAACACTTCAGGCGCTCTGGAGAACAGGGAGATGGAACATAGATTCTTCTCTCAACAAATTGAACGGGGTGGGGGGGGGCGGGTCAGTGGGGAGGGTATGGCTGTGGCTGGAAGCAGAAGAATGGCCCAATTGCCCTTGCTTACCGTCCGGATGACCCGCAGGGAGGTCAGCGTCTCGTCATAGCCTCCCCAATGTGACCAATCAGGGTATTCCCCCTCCTCCAGCAGATACTGGTGGCCCCGGAAGCCTTCCTTCTCATAGCCAACCCAGCTTGGGGAGGGCGGAGGCAGACAAACAGACTCAGTCACAGGAGGCCCCGGGATGTGTAAGACAGCTGCCCCCACTCCCAGGCAGCCCAGATTACTCCCCACTCCCAGGGTAGAGGCCAGCGGGGAGGATAAGGTAGAAGGAAGGGTCCTGAATCCTCACCAGCCTCCAAGAACTCGCAGGGACCCAACAGAGGCCAGGCGCGGGCTGTGGCTGTCCTCTGGCTGCTGAAGGTTGTAAATGTCTCGGCTCACTTCCCAGCTCTGGCCTTGGAAGCCTGGGGCCTCATACACCACAGCCTTGGGGAAAGGGATGGTGATGTCAGTGCGGAGTGATCTGGACCCAAACACACCAGCCAGCCCAGGATGGCTCTGCCCTGCATCAGCCCCTAGCCAAGCCCTCCCACGCCCTCACGGAGCTCCAGGCCCTAACTCCCATCTCTTCTCTGACCTCTGACCTGGTTCTTACACATCAAAAGCCATTTCCCAGTGAATCCATCAGGTTCCATCCTCCAAGCCCCAGCTTCTGGCTCCCAGGACCCTCCTCTCCTATCCTCCAGCTCAGGCCACAGTAGCCACCACACACATGCACACAACCCACCCAAAGGCCCTTTTTGACCCAGAAGCCCAGACTCTTACCTTGGGCTCCCCTGGCTTCTCCACTCTTGGGCAGCCCTGAAGAGGAGACAGAGCTGAGCCACCAACCCAGAGGTGGGGGAAGGCAGATGGGGCTGGTGGCCTAGGATTTGCTTGATCCTGAGACTCCCAAAAATGGCCAAGCCCCCACCTCTTGGGGTAATCCCACCTCCCCTCCAATCCCATTCCTAGTAGGAGCTCCCGGGCCCTGCCTTGCCCTCAGACTGCAGGACAAGGCTACCTGGGGCCACCTATTCCTTACCAATCTCAGGGGTTTCAAGGAGCCCACGCTGGGGTCTGCTGTACCCCAGTCCTTGGAGGTGGGATACTCTCCAGGCTCCAGGATGCAGGGAGTGTCTTCAAAGAAGGGTTTGGGGTACAGCAGCCACCTGGGGGAGGCAGAGAGGTGGCTGAACCCCAGATACCCAGGGACACAGGCTGGTGGATGGGAGGGAAGGTTTAGAGAGGAGAAGGAGGTTTTGAGGGAGAGGCCTCTGGCCAGGGGACTCTGGAGGGACACTTCAGGCCCCCATAATCTCACGCAGTAGCCACTCCACCAGTGTCCCTTCCTCTGGCCTGGCCCTCCCTCATTTCACACAGCAGCTGGAGAGTTCTTTCTAGTGCACAGACCTGCTTCAAGGTCCCCGGTAATTTCCTGTTGGCCTCTCAATACAGCCCAACTGCACAAAGAGGCCCTTCCGTCTGTCCCCCTACCTTCCTCCTGGGCCTCACAGCTCCCTGTTTGCTGCTTCCTCTGACCAGACTGAATTTTCAAAGCTTAGATCTCTCACCTCTGGGCCTTTGCAAGTGTTGTTCCTGTTTCTAGAGATACTCTTTCCCCTGTTCATTCAATCAACAGATATTTAGGGGCATCCATCCCATGCCAGGCTCTGCTTTAGGCAGGAAGGACTCCGAGTGAAGGATACATGCACAACCCCTGCCCTCAGGGACCTATTCTTCCTGGCCAACTCCTCCCAGCAGAGGTGTCTCCTCCTCCTGGAAGGCTTCTGTGACCTCAGGCTGGTTCGGTGCTTTTCTGTGCTCCTACAGCTCCATGCTCTCCCTCCTGGAACCCTGAATTGCCGCTGTCTGCTTACTTCCCTGTCCCCACCAATAGACTGAGCACTTCTTGAGGCCAGGAACTGTATCCTTTTGCTTATGTGTCCCCAGCACCCAGCACAGTGAATGGTAAATGAAGGGATTCTAGAACAGCCCAGACTCACAGTCCTGCAGACACAGTGGCAGATGCCACCTGCAGAGGCCCCTTCAGGCTATGGGGGTCCTCCAAGGACTTGGTTAGCTTCACTTGCTCCCCCTGGAGACCCTCCTCGGAGTACAGGCTGATCTCTGGGGTAATGTAGCCCTGCAAAAGAGGGGTGGAAAAATGAAGTGTAAAACGCCACCCCTCAGAGACTACCCTCTTCTGTACCTGCTTCCCCACGTCTGCCCAGCCGGGGCTCTGGGGGGGCTTCTGGGAAAACTTTGTGACTGTCTCCCCAGAAGCCAGGAGATAGACTGGGACGTATTTTTAAGGTTGACCAGACAACCCAAGACCAAAGCCCTTGCTGGTCCCGCCCTGAACCTTGGGGATCTGAGACCAAAGTTCTCAGCAAGAGCCTGCCAAGTATCATGCCCTCCACCTTCCCTCTGGGTAACCTGGCTTCCAGCCTGGTGGAGGGATAGGTGGGGTGGCCAGCTGCTTCCAGAGGTCTAACTTTGGCCATTCTTTTCTGTACAATCCCTGCCTCTGTTCAGACCGGCTCTACCTGCACCTCCTCCCAGCAAGCAGCAGGTACTCTCTGCATTCTGCGTGTTTCTTCCTCACCAGGACCATTTTCATGGCCTCACTCCTTTATCAGGTGTTTATGAAGCATCTACTGAGTGCAAGGCACTGTGCTTGGGGCACGTCCGACCCCATCTCACTTACTGCTCTCAGAGGGAGTTATTACTCCATTCTCAGACTAGGAAAGTGAGGCTCAGTGGAGTTAAGCAGCCTGCCCGAGGGACACAACCTGTAAGTAGTAGGGCCAAGAACAGAGCAGTTCAGGTTCTGTTCACCCAGCACCTTCTGTGTCCAGTGCTGGATTAATCAAAGGAATCCAGGTCCACCTGACTTCAAAGCCCCTGTTTTTTCTCTTGTACCTCATTACCTCCCACACAATGATGACTTTATTGTGAGAAGATCACAATAAATGGTCCACAAACATTTCTGTGCTTCTGGAGAGGCTTTGAAAACGCCCTTCCTTTGCATGGTTGGGCTACTGCCCTAGTTAAGAATCATCAGCTCTCGTATTCTCTTACCAGGAGGGCTGCAACAGCTCTGGACTCAGAGTTATTCCTCCTCTCATTAAAAACAAAGCAAAACAGCCCAGCCCGCATGGCTCAGTGGTTGAGCATCGATCTATGAACCAGGAGGTCATGGTTCAATTCCCGGTCAGGTCACGATCCCCAGTGGGAGGTATGCAGGAGGCAGCCAGTCAATGATTCTCTCTCATCATTGATGTTTCTATCTCTCTCCCTCTCCCTTCCTCTCTGAAATCAATAAAGACATATTTTAAAACAAAACAAAACATCTGATGGGCCCTGCTTTCTCTTCTGGTTCTCCCTAGCAGCCAAGATGGTTTTGTCAAACTTAATTTTGGTAGTTTGTAAACTATCACTTTACAAATATGAAACTGTAATATTGACTATGCCTTTACAAAGCACACACCCCTCCCTCAAAATTCAGAAGGGCTCCTCGGCTGGAAATCACAGCCCTTCCTGGTCTTCCTGCCTCTGGGATCCCCATCCCGTCTCTTCTCCTGTCCTGGCAGCCAGATGGGTGTTTATAAACTGCTAATCTGATTATATGGCTTTCCTGCTTCGAACCCCACGCTGAGACCCTAGCCTGACCCCGAGTCCTCCACCCTTCCTTGCCTGGCCTGGTGGCTGGCACACAGCAGACATTATCAAGCATCCTTGAGCCAATGGATGAACAATCGTCCAAAGCACCTTGGGTCTTACTGTGGGCCTAAGAGCCCGGGGCTCTGAGGGTAGGGGAGCACCCATATCCACCCCCACCTGTTTCTGCTGTTGTAGCGAGTCCTTCCCCAGAGGCAGCTCAGACTTCCTCAGGCTGCTTTCCCAAGCTGGGGCTTGCCTCTGCCTGCCCTGCGTCCCCAGCCAGGCTAGCACTCCCCAGTTGGCTCCAGGTCTGGAATCTATAGGTGAGTCCATAATAAACCCTCTTCTGCCCCTACCCAGCACGAGTTGGAATCTCTGTCTGGGAGATTCCAACTCCCTCCTCACGGCGGGGGGGCCAAGGGAGACAGGGCAACATCTGGCTCCCAACCCCAGCCCACTCACCCGGACAACTCTCCTGAGGGAGCCGACGCTTTGGATACTCCATGCGGGCCCCGCGGCTCTGAGTTCCACATCTCCTTCAGGCAGGACCAGCTTCCGGCCCCGGAACTCTGGCTCTTCATAGAGCACCCAGCTGTGGGCACAGAGACCCAGGGTCACTGGGTGGAGAGGATGTACCCACAAGGCAGGGTCTCTGGGTAGCTCAGGGGGGTTCTGCCAGGTTGGCCGGGGCACTTCTCGCTGTGCTTGCTGGCCCAGGTTCCCAGGCAGGCCCCTACTGCTGGGCACTCTGCACTCACCAGCCTCGGACCACTCTTATGGAGGCCACGTGGGCCCAGCTGGAGGCATCAGCAATGTCTTCCCAAACCTCCCTGCTGCTGCCTTGGCAGCCCGGCTCGGAGAAGAGGATCACCTGGACAAAACGCAGACGGGGGTCCTCAGGCTCTGTTTTGAACTCCCACCTGCTGCTGCCCCTCCCACACACTTGCCCTCCACCCCCTACCTTTCCTGGCCTGGTGTTCAGCTTGCCCTGGGTCTTCGATGCCAGGCTCTGGAATGGAGGCAGTGATAAGAAGTCTTATAGGTTGCCTGCTTACTGCCTCCCACCACCTGCCATCCTAGGCATCCCACATCCTCCCTATTAGCCTCCACCCCCACAGAGGGCACCACACTTGTCCCAACCCACCCTGTCCAGGAGCTGGCCCCCTATCACTCCCCTTCTCCGGCTTCCAAGAGATTGCGGCCATTAAGGTCTTTGGAATCAACCGTGCAAACATCCTGTTTGGACATGGAAACCGAGGCCCAGAGAGACGTGGCTTGCACAGGATCACACTAAGCCATACCTCAGGCCCAAACTTCTGCATCTGAAGACTCTGCCTCCCAGTACCATGGTCCTCATGCCATCCAAACCCTGGTGAGGCCTGGCACCCTCCCAGGCCACCCACGGCCTCACTCACCCAGCCCTCAGGGGGCCTGGTGCATGGGGGCTTCTCTGGCGGCGACCTTTCACTGCAGAGCAGGGGCAGCTGTCCTGGCACCTTTCTGAGCCCTGGTGCCCCATGGGGAGGCAGAGCGGATAATTTTGTGCCTAGTGATTCCGAGGTGGGGGCCTCCTTGGTGGCAGACACCACACCCCCAAAGAAAAGACTGCCTTCAAGACGGGAGGTGGGCCGCGTGCCCGCCTGCCGCTCTGGCCCTGGCTCCGGGTGGGAGCCCTTGGCACATGTGACATGCTTCTTCATCATCTCCAGAGGAGAGTAAGAGGCCTGGGGGGGCCTGGCAGGGAGGAAGTCCCAGGAGGGCCCAGGCCCAGCTTTCTCCTGCCTGCGCTGGAGCTTCTCATCGTCACTCAGGTAGGGGTTCTCTGGCTCCTCCTCCTCCTCCTCCTCCTCCTCCTCCTCCTTCTCCTCCTCCTGCTCCTCCTCCTCCTCCTCGTGTTCCTCCTTTTCTTCCAGTGCTGGCACCTCCTGGGGGCTGGGTCCCAGCACCCAAGGCCTGGGCTGGTCCTCCTCGATAGGAGGCAGCGTGGCATACATGGCCAGGTAGGAGGAGCGGGGGGCTCGTGGCAGCCGGTGAGTGCGGAGGATCTCAGGGGGCTCCATGCTCCGCAGGGTGTCCAGGAACATCTCCAGGTCAGCCGCCAGGACCAGCTCCTCCTCCTCCCTCGATGGCTCCAGGAGCATCTTGTCTTCAGTGGAGTCAGGGATAAGCCGAGACTCTTGGCTGGCCTCTGCTTCCATCGGCACTGGGGCAGAGGGGCCTCCTGGGCTGAGGAGCACCTTGCCCACTGAGGAGGAGGGGGCAGGGAGAACAGCAGGACCCTGGACAACCATTTTTTGGGTGGGAGATGAGATGGGACTCCCTTCAGGGCCCTGGACAACCTTATCCTCCTGGGGTAATGGGATAGCAGGAGCAATCAGGCCTTGAACAGACTCTTCCTTGGTGAGGGAAGCATCAAAGCTGCCTTCACTACCTTTGACAACCTCTTTTTGGGTGCTAGGCCTGTCTTCTGGGCCCTGGACAACCTTGGTTGGTTTGGGGGATGAGGCAGCAGGAGCACTAGGAGCCTGCACAACCTCTTTCTGGGTGGGGGAGGGGTCCGCAGGAACATCAGGGCCCTGCACTATCTCTTTCTGGGTGAGGGAGAAGATAGGGACATTTTCAGAGTCCTGAACAACCTTATTCCTTGGGGAAGATGGAGCAGAAAGATTGCCTGGGCTAGAGACAGCCTTTCTTCTTGTAGGGGATGGGGGGTCTCCAGAGACCATAACAACCTCACTCCTTACCCTGGGCATGATGGTGGCAGCAGGGGTATCTGTGAGCTCTTCCCTTTTTACAGAGGGCAGGGCCTGGGGTCCCCTGGGATCAAGAGTAGGCTGGGCCCTGGGGTGAGTGGGCACCACAGTCTGCTCAGGAAGGTGGTCTAGGCCCAGGGATGGGGGATGGATCTGGATTCTGGGAGAAGAGGGTACTAATGTGTGGCCCTGAGAGGTGTGGAGAGGGAGCTGTGTGGGGTTGGAGGCCCCCTGCACCCTTGGGACCTTATGGGCCTTGGCATCCCGAGCTTGGCCCTGGTCTTGGTCTGGATGGACTGCAGGGGCCTCTTGGTTCTGAGGTGGGTGAGCACCCTCAGGGGTGCCTGCAGGGGCCAGGGCAGATCTGCCTTTTGGCTCTGTTGTCCCCATCTCAGGCAGCTGCCCCAGGGCTGTGCCCTCTGTACTGCCCAGACCTGGACTCCTTGACACAGAAGCCATGGGCCTGGGAAGCCGGCTACTTAGCAGCTCCAGGGCCTGACTGCGGCTGGGCGAGCCCTCAGCCCTGTGGCTCACCACCACCGCCCGGACAGCATTGCGGCCCCTTGGCAGGGCCTCGCCCGGGAGCACTGGCTCCAAGGTCACAGAGCTGGTCACCCTTTGGTCCACATGCCCGCCTACCACCACAGTGGTCCGCACAGTACGTGTCACCCGCCGTTCCTCACGGCTCACACATGGGTGGGGGCTCGGCTCACGGGGCCCAGGCAGGGGCACCAAAAGCTCCGTCCTGGCCATGGCTCCCAGGCGTGGTGGCTCAGTCCTAGGGTCTTGGGAGCTGCCATCACCCTGGTCCACAGCCTCTTTGAGCCTCCTCACCAGCCTTTTCTCCTTGGGGGGTAGCGTGTACTTCTTGGAAAAGATGGGCCCATGGCTCTGGCAGCTCTTGGAACCAGCCCCAATTGGGGGGGCTTGACGATTCACAGTCTCTTCTCTCCTTGAAGCAAAGCCATTGACTTTCTCTCCTCCGGGGCTGTACTCAAACGTCTCCTCCTGTGGGGCTTCCATCCGGGCCTCTGACACCAGAGACACCTTGTGAAAGTGATGTCTCACCTCTTCCTTGGCAGGGGGCCGTTGTCTCCATGTCAGCCTGGCACTCACCACCCGGGCCTCGGCCTGAGCTGGGGGCCCACCTGCCTCCTCCATGTTGGGCCCCAGCAACCTGTCCTGAAGTGTCCTTGGCTCCCTGTGGCCCAGCTCCCTGCAGATGGTGCCAGGAAAAAGAGAGACAGGGTCAAGGGTATGAGGGTGGCTCGCTGTAGTACAGAACAACTACCTCTGCCAAGGTCAGGCTGGGTAACCTCAGGCAAGACATTTCACCTTTTGGACCTTTGTTTCTTCATCTGTAAAATGGGCATAATACTCTCAGCCCTCTCCCCACTTTCAGGTGACCCCGTAGGCCACCTTCCATGGGTGAAGCTGTGGCCTGAGCCTGGATGGAGAGAAAGGCACATGGTCTGACCCACTGGTCTATGGAGGGGGCGGGGACTCTAGTCCTCCAGGAGCCCCAAACAGGAAAACCAGGAAGCTAAAAACTAGGCAATTGTTCTGAGCCTGTTCCTGCCATTATAAGGAAAGCGAAGGAAAGACGGACTTTGGCCTTGAGCAGAGCTGGTTTCCCCTGGCTCTGCCACTCACTAGCTAGATCACCTTGAGTGGCCACTCTTCCGGTTCAGGCATCAGGGCTCCAAGCCACAAAATCTATAATAATAAACGTGTAATATGCTAATTAGACCAGACGTCCTTCCGGATGAAGCCGGGGCTGCAGGAGAAGCCCGGGTTCCAGGTGCCAGAGGAAAGCCAGTGCCGGCAGCCGGGGGAAGGAAGGCCTACTCTTGCATGAATTTCATGCACCGGGCCTCTAGTGTTATAATAAGAGTATGTGCTTCATAGGGTTATTGTCAGGATAAAATAAGAGAGAAGGAACAAAAACTCATAAACTAAAATGCTGGCTCATAAACTTCGCGGTGTCCCCTCGGAGAATTGTGAGCAAACACCAGCAGGTGTGCGTGTGTGTGCTAGCACCAGCATGTGGTGTGACCTTTGGGTACACCTGTGGGTCTTAGTGAAACTCCTCGGGACCCAGCACTTTGGACTTGCATACACTCTCCCTCCATGTTCTCCTCTATGAGTGTTTCCCTCGTTGTGCAGATGAAGAAACCAAGGGTCAGAGAAGAGGAGTGACTGGCCCAGGGTGATGCACCTGCAAAATTGCTAGCCGGGGTTTGAAGTCATAGCTAAGTCCATGTCTAGGCATCTTCCCGCCTGCTCCCGAAGCCAAGGCTCTGAGCACATCCAGCTATGCCTATGGTCCTCTCCCACAGAGCAATCTTACCGTCACTCTTTTAAGGTCTTATTTCTTTTCTGAACCTCCCTGATCTCTGGGTCTCCATTACCTCCTTTCTTAAATAGGGGGTGATAATAACAACTGTCTGAGGAGACTTCTAAGCTCCCTAGAAACTCTCTGGTGAACCTGTTTTAACAGTGACAGCAACAACAACAGCCATCTATTGAGGGCTTACTCTGAGCCAAACACCTTGCTAACTCCTTTACGTTCGTTGTCCTATGGAATCCTCAAAAGAACTCCATGCATTTGATAACTCCTAAAGAATAAGGCATTAATAAATTATGAACAAACATTCCCGTTTTGCAGATGAGGGCAGGGGGAAAGTTGAGAGGGGTTAAGAAACTTGCCCAGAGTTACACAGTAGCAGAAGCAAGACTTGAAGGCCAGCCCTGGGTGCTTAATCACCATACAAAACTCCCCAATGTATTTACCTGGTCAATTGAGATGCCATGGATTGGAAATGTGCTTTTAAAGAGGGTTACAGCAGGCCTGGAGGGGCCATCCAGCCCCCACTCTGACTTCCAAGTCACGCTGACCAGGGCAATCCTATTCTCAGGCCCCAAGGACCAGTGAAGTCAACCTGTTCATCCCCGGCCTCAGGCCCAACCTGTCTTCAGGTCTGCTGGTCCCCTTCACTAGGCATCCCTTAGACCAGTGGTCGGCAAACTCATTAGTCAACAGAGCCAAATATCAACAGTACAACGATTGAAATTTCTTTTGAGAGCCAAGTTTTTTAAACTTAAACTATATAGGTAGGTACATTGTTATTAACTTAATTAGGCTACTCCTACGCTGGCCTTTGCTAAAAACTCAAGGGGCCAAAGAGCCGCATGTGGCGCGCGAGCCGCAGTTTGCCGACCACTGCCTTAGACCACTATAAAGGAAGTTAAGACCAGAAATGGATCCATGCCACCAGCTTCCCTCCCCCGTCTCTATCTTCCTCTCTACTAAGCTGCTGGAACCCAGAACTTTGACCTTGTCCTGTGGCCCCAGCAGTGACTCAGGTTTTATGAGGGGCAGAGATGAAAGGGGCTGAGGCCTAGGGAAGCCTGGCCTGACTCAGGGACCGCTGGTAGCTATGACAGCATGTGGCCTGGCCCAGGACAGCGTCTGAGTGGCCCCAGAAAAGCCTTGTGTATGGGAAAGGTGGTGGGCCGAGATGGAGCCCCAATCTTTTCCCCAGGCAGAATTCCTGAGAGCAGGACACAATCAGACACCTTAGGCCCTGGATTCGTAGCCCTTCACTGAGGCCCTGACCCTCTCCCCAAGGAGCCCCCCTTTCGTCTAACAGAACCCCTGTCCTCCTTGCTGAGATTTCCCCCACATGGAGCTTCACCCCCTCACTGAACCGCCCCCCCACCCCGAGTCTCCTCTTCATTTCTGAATAACAGCAATAGCAACTGCCATTTTCTGAGATTCCCTGCCCCTAATGGCATTAATAGTAAGGGGCAAAGCCTGGGCTCTAAGTCATTTATTCATTCATTCACTCATTCACTTATTCATTCATTCAATGCTAATTGTGTTAGGTGATGCCCTAGTCCCTGATTAGGTTCATCCAAAGCCAACTTTCCCCATGAAGAGCCCAGGGAGTCCAGGGATCAACAAATTAACATAAAAACAAGAACCACGTTTGGAAGGCCCCATAGGCTTTGGCAAAGCAACAGGAGCCATTGATAGTCAAATTAGATATTGTCAGTGACCTCCCAATAATCAGAATGCAATGCCTCTCTCAACCCAACCCAGCCCCTGGACAACACCCCTGACAGACACTCATCCCACAAGCATGTGGTCATTCGCTTCTGCTTGCATACCTCTAAGGATAGGGAGGTCACCATTTGACAGTTGACCTGACCAATCCCTGGACAGTCATGACTGCTAGAATGTTCCTCAAAGTATGCTGGAATCTGCCTGCATATAGCCCCCCCTTTTTGTCCTTGCTTTGAAGACACACCCCAATGACCCAGGATGTCTTTCCTAGGCCAGCAGAAGTGTGCATTCCCTCTCTCCTCCAGGGCCCCATATCAGAAGTGAACTTGTTGGCAGGGTAACCTGTGACCTCCACACAAGGTGTGGGGCTGGGAAGGGAGAGGCTGAGGAAGGGGTGGAGGGGAGTGTGGGAAAGAGCCTTGTCTAACCCAACAAGTCCTGGATTCTCCCCGCTTACCTGTGAGTCACCCCCAAACTAGGCCAAACCAGTCTACAGGCCCACATCCCACAAACACATGCTGCGTCACACCGGCACGCACTGTCACGCAGCCAGCCACCAGCATGAACCCAGGGAGCAGCACAGGCACAAAAGCACAGACACTTACTAGTATGTTGACTTACATAGTCAAACACACAAACACACGGAGCTACAAACACTCAAGAGACACAGCAACACACAAGTCACAGACACGATGGCACAAGCACACATTCACAATACACGCACACAGTCAACTCACAGCCTGCAGTCAAGCACAGACACAACCTTGAATGCATAGGCATTCCCACTTGCAGTCCCAACTGTGTCCCGCCTCCCCACCCCTATATTTGGCAATCCTGCCCCAGAAACCCTGGGCACATAGAAGGGTGATGTCCCTGGAAGTCCGCTTCCTCCTCTCTAAGGGAACCCTAGCCTTCTGCCAGAGTCTGTCATTATCCACCTGGACCCAAAACAGCCTGGGAGTGGCAGGTACAGCCCCAGCCCCCCAGCTAAACCTACTGCTTCTGCCCTCTCTGCAAGGCCTCTCTCCTCCACCTCTTCCCTCACTCTGCAGCCCTCTCCCCCGGCTGGGTCACCGAGCACATCGGAGCCAGCCAAGGTCCCACATCTCCCTCTTCCTTGTCACAGGACCTGCCTCCCAGCCAGAGGCCTGGGCATCCCTGGCACAATGCCGCCAAATCCACCTCCACAGGGTCAGAGAAACCCTGGAGTCCGCACAGCAACCACACTCAACCCGCCCCTTTCTGTATAGGACCAGCGAGGCCTCTGAGAGAGGCAGGATGGAGAAATGATTAGAGCACAGGCACCCGCATTCAAATTCAGGCCCCCTCGCTTTCTAGTGGACTTTGAGCAAGTGATAGAACCTCTCTGAGCCTTAGTTCCCTATTGTAATCAGGGTATAGGGGTGTGGAGCAGGAATAGTCCTACTCCATGGGGCTGTTGCGAGGATGAAATAGGATTATGTTTACAAAACAAACCATAAATGACAGCCACCACCATCATTAGGAACTTTTCAGAGATCTGTTTGAGGCCCAGTTCCCCAGGGCCATGTTCACCCCTTCTTAGGTGAGCTTTAGGGAACCCACTCTTTCACCTCTGAGCCCACCAAGCAGATTTGGGAGAATTGTTTCAAAACAAATAAAAATCGAGGCTTGGGAATCTCAGTGCCTGTTCCTGTAGCCGCTGACACAGAGCCTGGTAGGTAATTATTGCTACGGCTGAGGTGTTATTAATAAGCATCCCTGCTATTTTGGCAGCCCATCTCTCTGGAGTTCAAAGCATGATCCTGTAACTACCTCATCTCCAGCTACCAAATCTACTGGACAACCCAGGGACCAGAGAGGTTAAGCAATTTGCCCCAGGACACCCAGCACCTTGGCTTGTGCCTATTCCCAGGTGGGTTCTGTGGTCGCCTGAACAGAAGCAGGGAGTGGTGGGTGTTGCTGAGGAGAAGGCGACCCCTCTCCCAGCCTCTTCATGAAGGATCTCCCGCTCCTCTGATGGGCGGGGGAGGAGAGCCGCAGTGGGTTCAGGAGGTGGACTGTGGGTGAGGGGAGGGAGAGGAAGGCAAGGTGAGTGGGGAGGGGATGGCAGAGTCAGTTCATGCTCAGGGAGCTGAATGAATGGTCCTGGAGTTGAAGAAGTCTGGAGAAGAGGCAGAGACCCCAGAAAGGGCAGCCAGGCTAGTTTTTCCTCCCCCGGCCGCCCCATGTACTCACCCTGTGTGTTGGGACCCAGGTGTCCCGTGGGCCTGGATCTCCTGCTGCTGGGCCTTGCTCTTCTGATGCCGTGGGGCTCTTAGCCGGGGCTCCTGGGGCGGGTCAGTTGGGCACCCCGTGATGGGGCGGGGCCCCTGGGGAGGATTCAGCCAGGCCCTGAATTCCTCAGGGCAGAAGGGGTGAAGATCTGGTTGGGCCGGTTTGGGCTCCCCACCCTCCCCAGGTGTCAGCCCACGCCCCTGCAGGATGACAGTGATGTGGTAGCGGGTCCTCCTGGCAGAGGGACGCTCCGGTAGGATCTGGGCTGGCTCTGGCAGTGCTGGCCCTGGGGTGGCAGGCTTGCCCTTTGCCCCCTCTGCCTTGGGAAAGGATGCTGGGCGGGGCGGCATGTCTTCCACGGTGCTGGGTGGCTCAGGATTCAGAGGGACCTCTTGGGCCATGTATGGGGGTTGCAGGCAAGTGCAGTCTAGGGTTTCCTGTTCCAACTGTCCAGGCACTGGCACTGGGCATGAGGGGTGCCTGGCACCAGTAGGGTCTGCTGCCAGAGCTGGGCTCTCCAGCTCCCTGGAGGTATAGTTGGCCATGTCAGAGGCGCTGCCCACAGCTGGCCTCTGTAGGCGCCCCAGGGGCTGAGCGAGCCCTCCTGAGCTGTGTCGTCGCTTCCAAAGCCAGGAACCTCGGCTCCCTTCCTGAAGGTCCCATTCTGAGCGGCTCTGGGCTTGGGTCTGAGGGAAAGCAGAGGCAGGGGCCTGGTGACAGCATCTTCCCCTGCCCTTCAGGCACCCTAATCACCCTGATTGCCCTCCTTGCACAGGAGAAGCAGAGCTGCCAGGAGAGGCTGCCAGGGCTGTGAGAGCTGGGCAAAGGGGCAGAGCTCCGGGAAGGCCCTTCCACACTCAACTCACCCCTCCCATTCTACAGTGAGGAAAGCGATCCAGAGAAGACACCGACATGAATAAAGTCACACATGAGGGCCCAACGCTCAGGTCAACTGCTGCTTCCCCAGCTGCCCTGGGGATGAGGGGCTTGTAGGCACGCCTGCCTCAAGCACCCATGGCCTCTGCCTGCAGCCACTTCCCCAGGACCCTCCCACCTGAGATCCCCAGGCACACCTGGGCATAGAGATGTACCTGGGACATGAGGGAGTCAGGGAAGAGGGTTCCCCTGAAAATAGGACAAGCCTGACCTGTGTCTGCTCTTTCCCCTGGGGCCAAGTCTGGCTGTGGGGGTAAGAGGAAAGGGCCTATGATCCCAGATCCATAAGAACATTGCTCCCTTTGTCCCTCCCCCGCAAAAAAAACCCAAACAGTTTTCACATAGGTATTTATGCTCTGGCAACAGAGAAGCCAAGTCTGGGTCAAAATTCCTTCTAGCAGGGACCCTTGGTCCCAAATGTCTCCATCTACTCATCTGTGAAACAGGTGCAGCCAGGGGCTGAACGCCTCAAGAGACAGAAGAGGACAATGATTCATGTGGGGGCCTGGAACGAGGCAATCCGGGCTTGAATCCCAGCTCTGCTACTTCCTAGCTGCAATACCTCTTGCATCTCAGTTTCCCCATGTGTAAAATTGGCATGATAATAACAGTACCTGCTTCCTGGGAGTACTGCGAAGATTTCATGAGATAATCTATGCAGAGCACCGGCACATAACGAGTACTCAATTACCTGTTAGTAATTACTAATGGTATTCAGGACCACAGAGAGACACACGGCTGCTTGAGCCAACTCCAAGGGGAGGACACACAGTGCTGCCCAATCCGTGGCTCAGACGGGAAAACTGTGGCCAGAAGGTTAAGTCACTGGCCCAGCATCACCCCTGGGGTGGGGGTGGGGACCCATGCCAGGAAGTGGGTTAAAAGGACAAAAGATGGCCGAAACTGGTTTGGCTCAGTGGATAGAGCGTTGGCCTGTGGACTGAAGGGTTCCGGGTTCAATTCCGGTCAAAGGCATGTACCTTGGTTGTGGGCACATCCCCAGTAGGGGGCGTGCAGGAGGCAGCTGATCGATGTTTCTAACTCTCTGTCCCTCTCCCTTCCTCTCTATAAAAAAATCAATAAAATATATATATATTTTAAAAAAGGACAAAAGATGGGAGGGAGGTCTAGCTAAAGCAGGAAGTGTGGAAAAGGGGGTCCTGGGAACAGACGGAGACCCTACATGCCTCCCTGGGGCCGGGCATTAGGAAGTTCATGTTTCCTGAGCATCTAGACCCCATGCTGGATGTTCTACATCCATTACCTCATTTCTCACAGCAGCCCTGAGAGGCATTATGGTCCCCATTTTGCAGATGGAGAAACTGAGGTTCAGAGGTGTGGAGTGATCTGCCCAGGTTCACCTCATGAATAAGTGACAAAGGGAGGATTAGAGAACTCCAGTTGCCTGACTTATGAGTCAAGGTTCTCAGGGCCTGCCCCTCCCCCACCACCCCCTTTCCGGCCTCCCCTTTGCATTCTCTCCTACCTTGAGGCTGACATTGTTAGTGCTGCCCTGGTTTTGGGCCAGGTCAGGGCAACTATGGCCACCCCAGGGCCTGAAAAGGAAGCACAGGGGGAAGGGAACGAGATAGCCTTCTCCTCTCCCACCCCAAGACTTGACCCAGCGGCCTCCCTCACTTCTCTCAGAGCCCACAGCCTAGATGAGCTCCTGAAATCTGGAGAAGGGGAAGCTTGTACAGCTGCCTTCTCTCTGCTCCCTCCCACAAGTGTCCACTCCACCCCCAAAAGGCAGAGAAAGAGGGATGGGCTTGGAGAAAAGTGGAGACTTGGCCTGTATCAGGGCCAGAATACAGAAAAGGGACAGTGCCCCAATAATTCAAAAGCTCGCCATTTGCTGAAGCACTCCTTATGCCAGGCTTAGCACTGGGTATTGTGCCTACATGATCTCCTTTAAGCCTCAAAATAACCCTAAAAGGTGGGTATTAGTGCCCCCATTTTTCAGGTAAGGAAACTGAGGCCAGAGAGGTGAATCCTAGACTCACACGACTAATGAGCCTTGGAAGTAAGATACTAGGACCATCCCACTTCAAAGGCTGGTTGGACATCACCACACTAATGGGGGGCAAGATGAGGATGTGCCTTGGCTGCCTCCTCCATGCACTCTGACCGCCACCCCGGGAAATCGGCAGGAATCAGAGGCTTGTGCCTCAGTCCCATTGTCACAGCTGGTGAGAACTGAATCCAAGCGCATACACGGGATGTGTCATCATGCTACTGCAGGAGCCTACACAGTCCCTCCCCTGCCCTCCACATCCCTGAATCACCTACACCCCAACCCCACCTCCTCTCAAGTGGGGAAAGGGAGGAGCAGAGCCACCTGGCCTATAGGGCAGGTTTCTGCCAGGCAGGGTAAAGGGAGAGGGCGTGTCTTCCAGCGGGGTAGGGCATGGCACTAGCAGGGTGTGGGCACCACCCCCCAGGTCACCCAGGCTTCCCAGCATAGGGTGGCTAGGCCCTTCCTGCCCCTCCCCTCTCTCTTTGGGGTGAGAGAGCAGTACAAACCCTTCCCCTCACTCTGCCTCCACCACACCCCCATTCCTCCCAAGGTGAGCTGAAAACAGTTGTGTCATGATAAGATCAGAACAAATTGCTGGGTAACTGAACAGTACAGACACACAAACACCCCCACCCTCTTCTGGGATATAGGCCCAGGAGCTACTGGGGTCCTTGATTCCAGTTCCTAGCCATACAGAGCCTTTTTCCTCCCATTCAAACATCAGCTGCCAGTGAACGGGCTCGGAGAGATGAATTCGTTTGTTCCGGGTCACATGGCCCGTGGCACGGAGGCTAGGACAGACGCTGGCCCCCTTGCTTGCAGGCCTTCCGTTTCTCAAGGCCACAGAGCAGCCGGGGCTTCAGGATGTGAGCTCTGGGGTCAGACTGCCTAAGCTTGTACTCCAGCTCCACCACGCCCCAGTCGTGCGGTGGACCGGGCACTTTGCCTCTCTGAACCTCCATTTCCATGTCTGAATCACACTGAATACCTGTCTCATGGAGCTGCTGTAAGGATTCAGTGAGATCACTCAAGTGAGGCACTAAGCAAGTGGCAAAGAAAGGCTGATTGCTATTGCGATCTGGGATGACAGGGAAAACGTCTCCGTGGCACCAAGGGCAAGTGCAGGGCAGCCTAACACAACTCAGGAGCCGGTGACAGTCCTAACAAAGGGTCAGGAAGACCAGAGGGAACTGGCCTGTTATGTGAGAATCAAAGTCCACACAGGCGGAAGGAGTGACTGCGTTTGCCTTTAATCTCCTCCGTAAAGAAATTGTCTGCAGGCGGCTAGCCTGACTTAAGGAAATCGCAAAAGTTGTTTTAAAGTTTCAAAAGAGCTCAGGGACTTTATAAAGACCGTCTTCGCATTTACATATCCAAAAATCGACACATTTTTATGCTCCGAGACACTCACATCTCACATACGCTTATTTTAACATCTACCACAATCTCAGACAGCAACACACACACACACACACACACACACACACTAGGGCACCCCACGCGGCCCTCCTCCATCCCTCACCTATCCCGGGCTCTGGCCTCCTCCGGGGTCCGCTTCCCCCTGCGAACCCCTAACCCGGCCAGGCGACGGACCAGGCGGACCCCCAGGCCCTCGCGCCGCTCGGCCATGGCGAGGGCAAGGCCCCGAGCTCGGGACGTCGGGGCACCTGACGGCTTCAGGCCGCCGGGCCCACCCGGATCCGCTCTTTAGCGGAGAACCGCCTACTCTGGCCCGTCCCCCAGAGCAAACAGCGGTCCCGCCCGCGTGCCGGCGGGGACCCACCCAGAGCTGCCCATACCCGGGGTCAGTGAGTGCGCTTTGTAGGGGCCGCCCGGACCCCGGCGACTGACCCCTTCTCCCCCAGGCCCTTCCCGCGCGCCTTTGGGTCCCCTGGAGGCGCCAGGGCCCACAGATACAACCATCCCCCAAGCTGGGTCTATACGAGGTGGGCGGGGACATAGGGATCGGGGTGAGCTGGGGCCAGGAGGCGGGGCTGAACCAAGGGTCTTTCCCTCCCCCACGAAGGAGGAGCTAGAATACAGGGGCGGGGCCGTGTGCTGGAATGGGCGTGGTCTCGTCGACTGGGCGGGGCCTTACCCAGTGGTTGTCACCTGGGGGGCGGGGCGGGGGGCAAAGCGGTGACTGGGTGGCGAAGCCGACCCTGCCATTGTCTGCCATGGTGGGCTCCCTGTGAGAGTTCTCTGTCCTGGAGATGGCCACAGCCATAATCTCCACCGGTACCCCGTGGGGAAACCGCTCTGAAACCCACATGGTTGGGAATGGCGCCCTGCTGGAAGATGTCCAGCTATTATTGTTTAATAACAGCTACTGTTTGCTGTGATATAGCCTGGACCTTCTGCCTCCCAGCTGCTGCCTTCCCACCTGCTGCTGCCTCTGTAACTCTCGAGTGCGGGTAGGGGACACCTTGCACCTTTGATGGGATCCTCTAGGACCGCAGAAAGAAAGGCCACCAGGAGGGTCCCAGTTCCCCAGCTCTCTTTGCCAGTTCTTCTCTGCCTATAGTCCTTGCAGGGCCTCTACCCCTTCCCTGAGCCCAGCACCACCTTAGCCCTTTGCCCTCTGTGGTGACTGGTCCTGGCACACGGGACATCATGCTTCTGGGTTATGGTGGACACTGACATCCTGTGTTCCTGTCCATCTACCCACACAGGGGGCTCAATCGTGGCATGTATAGCCCATGCATGGCAGGGAGTAACCAGTTGAGGGGCACCGTGGCCTCCTAAGAACTAAGACAAGAGGTGGTGGGAAGCAGCAGACAGACATCTGGACAGATGATAGAGCAATGTGCCCCTTCTTGGCAACACAGTCTGCACCTTGCAGAGGCCTGGAAGGCTGGACTGTCCATCGGTGAGCTGTGATGAAGGACCTGATCCCAAGAGGGAGCAGAACCCAAACCCAAGCCAGAGGTAGTGACTGCAGGCACCCACTCCCTGTGTGGGCACACAGGCCCTTCCTGCCTGTCTTCACCTGCTCCAAGGTGAGTTGTGAGTCTGACAAACACACGGTGGCTTCCCCTCCCCCCCCACTGTTGAAGCTCAAGAGGCCTCAACTGGTTATAGAGAACATCCTTTAATCGCTCTGCCCCTGCCCCTCCCCAGAGCAGTGCTGACCCCACTACTCAGGCTGGCTGCCCTTGCTTTCCCTGAGATGCTGAGGACACCTTAATCTTGTCAGCTTCCTGGCCCACCTGCCTCTCTGATGGCACCATCACAAGATCTAGTGCCCCTTGGTGCCACCCGGCAAGGCAGGTGAGAGATGCCAGAGGTAGGTGGGTATGAGCCAGGCTGCAGGGCAGTGGAGCGTGCAGCCGATGGTGCAGCTGCAGGTGAACGTTCTGGGTGAAGCGACTTGGGCAGACACTGTACGGGGAGGGCCGGGCCCCTGAGTGCAGGCGCAGGTGGGTCTTGAGGTTGCTGGAGCTGCTGAAGCGCTTGTGGCACATCTGATGGAAATGAGCACTGGCATCAGTTCTGCCCACCCCGCTGGCTCAGGATCTCTGCTTCCCTTCCCTACTCCCTCCCCACTTCCCTGTAATACAGACTCTGAAGCTCCGCCCCCCCACCCCACTGCCCCAGGATTCCACCCTGGGACCCACAGTGTCTGGCACATTGGAGCCGGGCAGACCTGGGTTGGTATCCTGGTTCTTTTATTCCCTGCATGACCTTGTATAGGCAACTTCCCCTCTCTGAGCCTTGTTCACCTTATTGGCAACATGTGACTATTAATACTTAACCTCATCGGTGTGATAGACTGAATGAGATAATCACATGCAACCTTTGTGGGTGGGGCTGCCGCCTCAGTGGGTATAATTAACATTTACTGGGAGCAGCCACAGGCTAGGAAT
The DNA here is from genome assembly GCF_963455305.1 of Plecotus auritus. NCBI lineage: Eukaryota > Metazoa > Chordata > Mammalia > Chiroptera > Vespertilionidae > Plecotus > Plecotus auritus. Next base: position 16,661,018 of record NC_137771.1, read on the forward strand.
TGGTCTCATGTCGTCTTCCCCAGGACCCTGAAGAAGCATGACTAAGTACTAGTGCAACTCCTGTAAGACAGCGAGAAAGCAGAGGCTCAGCGGAGTGAAGCCACTGGCCAAAGGCCACACAGCAAGTTGGAGGCAGAGCAAGGATTTGAACCCACGCAGCTCAGACTCATAGCCACTATGCTGCTTTCATTTCTGTTTGTGTGAAACAGTGAAGGAGCCCCTGCCCTTCTGACCACCCAGAGGAGTCCCTGCCCTTCTGACCACCCAGAGGCTCAAAGAGGGAGAGAGCCAACCTTGAGCTGATGTTATTTATATGCAGTGTTTGTATACTTTGTACACATTATGCCATTACCTTCTCCAGCGACACCGGAAAGAAGGTAATAGGTATCCACCCCCAACTTTATTATCCTCCCGCACAGACTTGCACCTCTATTCCCCGCTCCAGACCCCAGGAGTGACCTCCAATATCACTTCCTGGCCCTTCCAGGCTAAGAGGGGTCTTTTTCATCCTCCTCCACCTCCTTCCCTGCCCCCACCCTCGCCTCCTGTCCAGTCTCTGCTTGCTCAGGAGGATTGGAAATGCAGGCTACAGGGGCCCTCCCCGCAGGGGTCTGGAACTCTGTCCTCACTTGCCTGCACTCCTGCAAGAGGGGAGAAGGGTCTCACCAGGCACTTGTGGGGCCGCTCCCCAGTATGCACCAGGCGGTGCTTCTGCAGGTGGGCGAGCTGGGTGAAGCTTTTCTGGCACAGGGCACACTGAAACGGGCGCTCCCCACTGTGTACACGTAGATGGACCTGAGCCAGGTGTGGGAGAAATGCTGCCAACAGCCCAGGGCCCCAGCAGGGCCTGGGGTGCTCTCTGAACCTCTACCCACATCTCCACAGGAACTCATTCTGGCATCAAGGCCTCTCAATCCCCTCACCTCTCTGTCACTCCCCGCTTAGGGCCTCTCTTCCATTCCTCAGATACCCCCTCTTTCGGTTGCCCTGAGGGAGGGAGGTGGCAGTGGTCAGAAGGCCAGGTAAGGGCAGTGCTTCTCCAAGTGTGGTCCACAGACCAGCAGCATGAGCATCACCCAGAAGTACATTAAAACATTAGAAATGTAGAGTCTCAGGCCCCACGCTGACGATCTGAATTAGAATCCCTGGGCTGGGGCCTAGGAATCTGCATGTTCACTAGCTCTTTTGGTAGTTTGAGGCTCATTAACGTTTAGGAACTCATGCCCTAGGATCAAGAAGGTATCTCCCCCCAATAATCATAACCTTGCCTCAACTTCAGCAGTGCCAACTTATGCATAGCTGCCCATCTTTGCTGACATGGAGGTGTGCCCATGGTCATGCCCTGGTGGATGCCAACGGCACTGGGCGCTGGTTTGTGGGATCCCACTTGAAAAAGGCTGGTCCTCAGTTCTGTGGGACTCACTAAGAGCTACTCCTTCGCCCACTGAACTTCAAACAAACAAACACGAGGAGGCTTAACTGGGAATCTAGAAGGAATGGCTGTTCAGGAAAGGGCTTTGCACTAGATGCTGAGAGACCGAGATCAAGGCCCAAATCCACCATTAAATTAAAAGATGTTTGGGGGGTGGGGGGCGGGCAGCGGAGCCCAGGAGGCCGATACCTTGAGGTTGGAGAGTTGCCCAAAGCTCTTGCTGCACACGTTGCATTCGTACAGGATTTTGCCATTCTCTTTCTTCAGCGGGTAAGGCAGGGCTGCTCGGGATCCCAGCGGGACCCGCTTTGCTGGAGCCGCCCTGCCAGAGTGCTCCAGCCCTGGGGAGCAGGTCCTGGCAGCTCCAGGGCCTGGAATCCGGGCCTGGGACAGTGGGGTTTGACCAGAGTCTTGAGAGGCCCCTGGGTAGGGACGCAGGGTCTCCCCCCAGGAGCTGTGGTACCCAGGCTCACTCATCAGTACACTGGGCACAGCCCTGGTGGGGTAGGAGGTATCTTGGGGCAACATGAAGAAAGGGTGGCATTGGACAGAAGGTGTGGCCCCATAGGTGAACAGATAAGGTGGGGGCAGGAGAAATGGATATGCAGGGCAGAGGGGGTGAAGGCAGAATGGGAGTTCTTGGGAGATGGGAATGGGTGGGGTGCGGGAGCAGAAAGCCAAGGATCTGGAGTACTTTCCACTCTGCCAGGGGGTTGGGGAAGAGCTGTTGTGAGGAGAGAAGGATGGGCAAGGGGCCTCCCCATCCGCTCTTTCCTGCTGGCTCCCCATGTCATCCCTGCTCAGAGGGGACGTGGCTGTGAGTTTGTCATCATCGGTGGAGGCGGCATGTGGCCCTGGTGGCTGGCGCTCTGAGAAGAAAAGGGAAGCCAGTCAGGGCCCCACAGGCTGGGCCAAAGTTCTGCTCCCATCTAGCCTGCCCCTGCGGTTGGTGACTGGACAAGACCTTTCCCCTCCCTGGACTTTCCTGTCTGCAATCACGCTTGCCAAGAAAAGCGGCTAGTATTGGTGCAGGGCGGAACAATTTTAGGGAGAGGAAACCATTGAAGACGCCTGTTAGCCACGTGGCGCAGTCAAGTGGGCGGTTGGAGTTTTAAGGCGAGGTCCCAGCTGGAGATATACATTTGGGTGCCAGGGGCCCAGATGATGTCACCTGAGGATGACACTAGGTCTGCTGTGTCCAATATGGACACCTGAGACGTGTCCACACTGAAATTAATTAAAATAAAGGCAATAAAAAAGTCAGCTCCTCGGTGGCACTAGCCACATTAAAAAAGCTCAATAGGGCCGAAACCGGTTTGGCTCAGTGGATAGAGCGTCGGCCTGCGGACTGAAGGGTCCCAGGTTCGATTCCGGTCAAGGGCACGTACCTTGGTTGCGGGCACATCCCCAGTAGGAGGTGTGCAGGAGGCAGCTGATCGATGTTTCTAACTCTCTATCCCTCTCCCTTCCTCTCTGTAAAAAATCAATAAAATATATTTAAAAAAAAAAAAGCTCAGTAGGTACGAGGTATGATATCAGACAGCACAGGCATAGAACATTTCCATCATCGCAGGAGGTTCTAGCACCCCGTGCCACTCTAAAGAGAGCAGGAGAGCAGAGGGAAAGAGGAGGAGAGAGGAGAGGGGGGGAGGAGGAGGGAGGCGGGGGAGAGGAAGGGAGAGGAAGGGAGAGAAGGGAAGGGAAGAGGGCTCTGGACTGAGTTCTGGAACAGGTGAATATTTAGGAGGAAAGTAGAGAAGAGCTTTGCAAGGGGACTGAGATGCAACAGACAGTGAGGCAGGAGCTAATCAAGAGTGATATGAAGTAAAAACAATATATATCTATTGTCTGCTTGAATTCTCATTCATTCACTCAACCAACGTTATACTGAGCTGTTTTGCTCTGTGCTCTTGCAGGGGGTGGGGTAGGTGATAAAGAACACAGCCACACAGTCTCTGACCTCCGGGAGGTCACAGTGACCTAAGGGAATGGTGTATTAAAATGCAACAAGCCACCCTGGCTGGTTTGGCTCAGTGAATAGAGCGTCGGCTTGCGAACTGAAGGGTCCTGGGTTCGATTCCAGTCAAGGGTGCATGCCCAGGTTGTGAGCTCAATCCCCAGTGGGGGTCGTGCAGGAGGCAGCCAATCAATGATTCTCTCTCATCATTGATGATTCTGTCTCCCTCTCCCTTCCTCTCTGAAATCAATAAAAATATATATTTAAAATAAAATAAAATGCAACAAGCCTAGAACATAGGGATAGTGAGAGCTGACTTTTATAGAAGAAACTGGCCTCAGTGATGTTCCCAAGGTCTTTGAGCTAAAAGAGCAGCACCAGGACTCCACCCCAACTCCCAGCCAGTGCTCCTCACTCATGATAAAGACTCCTCTAGCTCAAAGAGGTAGGCAAATGCCATCCTCACAGCCTACACCAGATCCCACTGCCCACCTCCTCTGGCTCAGGTGTCACCACCTTGAGAGTCCCCTGAACTCCTAGGTCAGAACTCCAGGCCAAAGTGTGCTAGTCAAGTGTGCCTGAGGCTCTGTCCTTACCAGTGACACTGGGTCCCCTCCCCCTTCCACCCTGAAGCCTAACAGTGCCCCCACCTCAGCCTCCACCAAGTGCAGCCCAGGGGCCTGGACTTACTTGTGTTCAGGGAGTCTTCTCTGAGGCCCTGTGGGGCTGTGCCCAGGGGTGCCGGCTGCAGGGACATAGGTAGAGATCCAGGCTCTGGGGGCAGGCCAGCAGGGCAGACCTGGCTGGTGTCAGTGGCAGGGGGCACAGCCAGCTGGCACAGGATGGGCCGTGGATGTCCACTGTGTCTGGAAGCGGCCTGCAGGCTGGGAAGACCTGGAGGGCAGGGGGCAAGGGGGTGGGGGCTGTGACTCCTGGGTCCCTGGGATGATCCCACCCCTAGTTTGGTTTCCAGAGCAGGAAGAGAAGCTATATCTGTCACTCAAATGGCTTCCCTTTCCCTCACTCAGAGATTCCTTTCCCCGGGGACTTTCATGCCTACCCAGAATTACCTTCCCTCTGCCCCTAGAGCCCCTTACCTAGCATTCTTCTTCCCACCTCTCTTCCTAACCACCCTGGTCCCACCAAGTCTCAGACCATCTACTCTGTTTTGAATGGAGCCAAGGACAACTTGAAGAAAATCCTCATCAGGACTGTAAACCCACCCTGGCCAGTTTGGCTCAGAGGTTAGAGCGTCGGCCCGCAGACTGAAGGGTCTCGGATTCGATTCCAGTAAAGGGCATGTACCTAGGTTGCAGGCTCAATCCCCAGCCCCAGTTGGGACAAGTGTGGGAAGCAACCAATCAATGTGTCTCTCTCACATCAATGTTTCTCTCTCTCTCTGTCTCTCCTCCTCCCTTCCACTCTCTCTAAAAATCAATGGAAAAATATCCTGGGTCAGGATTAACAACAAAGAAGATTGCAAACCCCACAAGATGGGCCCTAAGGCCAAGGCCACAATCGTACAGCCAAGCCTCCGAGTGGCCCTGCCCCTTTCTCATGGCCCACAGGAGAGTCTGGCCCCCAGGGCACGGGAGAGGGTGTCTGGCACCTCAAGGGTCCATCCCCATGAAGTGCTGGGGTAGGGGTGCTCAGGACCAGGGGACAATGGGAACCCAGGTCCCTTCAAATTTCCCCCACTTCCTCCTAATGTCCGCTCCCTCCATACGCAGGGCTGCGATTCCACCTTACCTGGTCGTCTTGGCAGGACTGGAAGTCCAGGCTCGGGGACAGGGAGTGCCCTGTGCTCCTCAGGGGCTCCGTCTTGTGACAACCCAATTCTGGAGCAGGTCCCCCCTTCATACCGCCACTACCTGCTGGGAAGACAAGTCAGTTACAGGTGAGCCGTAAAGGTCCTCCAAATGGCATGGCTTCAAGGGCTGGCTTTCCCATTAAACCATCGAGTGACCTTGAGCCAGTCACTGCCCTTCTGGCCTCAGTTTCCCTATCTGCAAAATGGGCGGGTTGGACTATTTAATGTGTAAGGACTCTCTCAGTGCTGACATTTAGAAGCCAATGATGTGCTCCTGGCTTCTGTAGCCAATCAGAGGTAAGGAGCAGAGCCGGACTGATGCCCATTCCTGGGGAAGAGAGGAGAGAGGAAGGTCTTTATGAAGATTATTCCCAAGTGAGCTCAGAGATCTGAGGGAATATTCCAGACTCCTTGGGGCCACAGGGAACTGGAAAGCCACTCTCCTCCATGCTGGGAGGGACTCATGACTGCATGACTACTCACCACAGGCTCCCACCAAGGGAAACTGTCCACCAAGCAGAGCCCTGCATCCCACACAGCTTTTCTGGGCAGCTAAGGAGGTCCCAGATCCTGCCCCCCCAGCCTGCCCCCCAGCTCTCTCACCAGGGTCTGTCTCAGAGAGTGGCCAAGAGTGGCTCTGGTCCCCTGACTGGCCTGCCAGGAAGATGCCCTGAGCTCAGCTATCTGCTCAGTCATCTACTTGCTTCTCTGCCATCTTTCATTGGTCACAAAGCAAGGGACCACCTCAGCTCAACACATGTCCCAAGGCCCTTCCCCTTCCCCTCAGTAACCACCCTTCCCTCTTTACCCCATGTGCTCCTGAGCACCCCAGCACCCACCAAATCTCAGACTCCTTCCCTTTTCCCCAACTCCTTCCAACCCTGCCCAGGTCTCAGAGCAAACCCCCAAAGGAGGGGCCTCTTGTTTGAGACTCTTCACCTGGCTCTGCAGTCCCCTCTGGCTGGGGAAGGGAGGAGGTAGGCTGGCGGCTGGGGCAGCCGCTGCCTGTGGCTGAAGCCCCAATGGCTGCAAGAGATGATGGGAAGGTGCTACATTTGACTTCCTATTTATATGCCGCAAATAGGAAGAAGGGGGCAGGCAGGGGGCCCTGTGAGACCTGACAAGGGGGGGCCGCCCACCAGCTTTTATCTACACATAGCAACTCTAGAGGACACCGTGATGGTTTTTTGTTTGTTTTGGTTTTGTTTTTGGAAACACGTTAGGGATGTATGGAGCATGGCTTCCTGTTTCCACATCACGTTTCAGTTCTACGTCAGTGGTTCTCAGTTGGTGGCTAAGTACCCACTCAGGGATACCAAGTTATGACAAGGGGTCAGAGGTACTTTATGTGCATCAAACACTTCCCGTAGACTGAATAATAAAATGACTGGCATAGAGATCTACTCCATCCAAATGGATGTGTTTGTCATTCATTGAACGTGCTGGTTTTTGGGCCACTGTGAATTGGGCCGCTGAAATTTCAGTATGTGGGGGTGAGGAGGAGTAGGGGGTTGCCATCTGGTTCTCATAGAACCCTGAGCAAGAGAGGGACAGACAGGGCTCAGAGGCTGGAGCTGGGGTCCTTCTGGGGATGGGGCCCAACTGAAACAGAGATGGACAGTGATGATGACAGGGAAGACAGGTGACAGCAGGGACAGGAACAGGCAGAGACGAGAGCAGGCAACAGAAGGATCCTGGGTGAGACAGAGAAGACAGCAGGAATCTGATCTCACAGAGGAGAGGGCAGGAGGCAACAAACACATCTTCCTCCCCTGTCCCATCTCTGATCTCTCTCTCCTGGAAATCCTTTCTCTAATCCAGATAGAGTGTGGAGGCCCCAAGAGATAATTCAAGAACACAGAAAAATGCATGCTTGTGAGTCATGAATACATAAAACAAAGAGGGATTTTAAAAAATGGAAGCTCCCCTCCTTCACAATTTCCCAGTGGTCAAAGGAATTGTTTTGTGTTTATTCATCCAGACATTTGTCTATGGACCTATGAACAGGTAGATGGACTTTAAATTTTGCTTTAGATAAAAATGGATTATGCGATGCATATTGTTCTTCAGCTTTTCCTATCCAACAATCTACCATGGCCATAGTTTCATGCCAGAACACATCTGCCTCCTGCCTTTTCTGTGTTGTTGTTTGTTTTTTGTTGTTGTTGTTTTTTGTTTTTTAATATATTTTATTGATTTTTCACAGAGAGGAAGGGAGTGGGATAGAGAGTCAGAAACATTGATGAGAGAGAAACATCGACCAGCTGCCTCCTGCACACCTCCCACTGGGGATGTGCCCACAACCAAGGTACATGCCCTTGACTGGAATCGAACCTGGGACCCTTCAGTCCGCAGGCCGACGCTCTATCCACTGAGCCAAACCGGACAGGGCTGTGTTGTTGTTGTTTTTTTAATATATTTTTTTATTGATTTCAGAGAGGAAGGGAGAGGGAGAGAGAGATAGAAACATCAATGATGAGAGGGAATCATTGATAAGCTGACTCCTGCACACCTGCTACTGGGGATAAAGCCTGCAACCTGTCATGTGCCCTTGACCAGAATTGAGCCCGGAAACCTTCAGTCTGCAGGCCGATGCTCTATCCACTTAGCCAAACCAGCTAGGGCTGCCTCCTGCTTTTTCTTGACTATGTAGTACTCTTTTGCAGGAATGGACATAATAGATAGCATTCCTCTATTGGTGGACTCCAATTTTTCTCCGTTCCACACAGGACTGGAAAGGACCTCCATTTAGAGATAATACGAAGAGTGGTTAAGAATATTAGCTCTGCTGGGTTTAATCCCAGCTCTGTGACCTTATGGCAAGTCATTTAACTTCTCTGTCCTTCTTTTCTCATCTGTCAAATGGGGGTAATAATCATTTTTACCCCACAGGGTTCTTTTGAAGATTCCTCAAGATAATTCACATCGAGCTCTGGTCCATAGCAAGCACTTGACCAATGTGGGTTATATTGTTTTGTGTGTGTGTGTGTGTGTGTGTGTGTGTGTGTGTGTGTTTTAAAATATATTTCTTTATTGATTTCAGAGAGGAAGGGAGAGAGAGATAGAAACATCAATGATGAGAGAGAATCATTGATCGGCTGCCTCCTGCACACCCCCTACTGGGGATCAAGCCCACAACCCAGGCATGTGCCCTTGGCCGGAATCGAACCTGGGACCCTTCCGTCCGTAGGCTGACGCTCTATCCACTGAGCCAAACCAGCTAGGGCTATATTGTTAATATTGGACATCAATTTGCCTAGGCAGGCAAGTATCTGCAAGTCAACTTTGTAAAAGTGTTTAAATTGTGATGGGTCTTTCTGGCTCACTTTGGAAGACCAGAATCTGGGCAGCACACTCTTTTAGAGGTGAACCACATTCCGTTTTATTGCTTTGTTCATTCACGCCTGGTTGGAGACCATTGGTCCCACCCAACGCAGTCTTCCCCAGTCCACACACCACTATAATACTTGCTCTAAGCATTCCCCCCTCACCATGTGCCTGGAACCCTGCAAAGCACTTCGGCATGCTTTGTTTAACTCAGTCAGCACAATGACCCTGCAAAATGGATGCAGTTATCCCTGCTTTGCAGGCAAGAAAACTGACACTCTGAGAAGGAAAGTGATTGACTCAAAGTCACATAACCTAAGTTGGGGCTATGACATCCCCAGAGGGGAAGGAGAGCTCAGGGAAGAGTTGCTGGAGGGGTACCTATGAAGAAGTAAAAAGGGCCACAACTGTGGTATAGTATGGTCTGGATTCCCTTCAGGAGCCAAAGGACCCCCAGGAAAATCAAGATGGACGGAGACCCAAGTTAAGGATTGGGGAAACGAACAAGTGGAATTAGCATCGGGCACCCTGCAAGCACTTCAAGAGCCTGTCATTCATTCATTCACATATTTCTTTCTTTTATTTATTTATATATTTTTTTGGTAATCCTCGCCCGAGGATATTTTTTCCCATTGATTTTTAGAGAGAGTGGAAGGGAGGGGGAGAGACAGAGGGAGAGAGAGAAACATCCATGTGAGAGGGACACATCAATTGGTTGCTTCCCACACGTCCTAAACAGGGCCAGGGATCGAGCCTGCAACTGAGGTACGTGCCCTTGACCAGAATTGAACCCGGGATCCTTCAATCTAAGGGCTGATGCTCTAACCACTGAGCAAAACTGAATGGGGCCATTCACACATTTCTTGATTGCCAACTATGTATCTGGCATTGGACTAGTTGTTGGGAACATAGCCCATAGGAACATGACCCAGGCCTTGGAACTTACAATCCAGTTATCAGAAGGCTTGCTGGATGTTGCTGAATAGAAAGTGATGTACAAGCGTATTATTTTTGTGGGGGGGCGGTTCAGGAAGCAAAATAGAGCCAAGGGTGTCAGGCTGGCTTGGTCAGTAATTAAGAGAAGGAATAAGACTACGGGCAGAAGCACTACTTCCTTTTTGAAAACCTCAAAAACTCTTCAACCTATAGCCACTGCCACACCAGTCTTTTTTTTTTTTTTTTTAATTGATTTCAGAGAGAGAGGAAGGGAGAGGGAAAGAGAGAGAAACATCAAGGAGGAGAGGGAATCATGGATCAGCTGTCTGCTGCACGCCACCTACTGGTGATGGAGCCCACAGCCTGAGCATGTGCCCTTGACTGGAATCATCCCCTGACCCTTCAGTCTGCAGGTGGACACTCTTTCCACTGAGCCAAATCGGCTATGGCTGCCACGCCAGTCTTGAGGCCAGCCAGCTGTGCTACCAGCCAGCTTAGTGTGTGGGTCACAGAGCTCTGTTGCATGGATATTTCTGAAGGGCACCAGAGAAGGAGTCCAGGAGGGGGTCTGGGTCCATCATTGGTCCAGGGTTAAGGGGCTGTGTGTGGACTCTAAGGGCAGGGCTGAGGGTGGGGAGCTCAACCCAGCCCACAGTGCTTTCACCTCACTTTGCTCTGTGGTTGACACCTCCCTCTGCCTGACACCCACTTATCTCATCTCCCCATCTGTCAGTCTATCAGATGCAATGAGTTGGCCTTTGGCTTCACACCCTAGGGTGGAGAGATCCTGAGATAGGGTGCGCCTGCTCTCACATTTGCAGAAGGGGCCTCAAGACTCTTGCATCTTCCCCTGCACCCACCTTGACTTTCCAGTCCTGTGGAAAAATTTGCAGATATGTCTTCAAATGAATTCTGAGGTCATCCCATCCATCCTTTCATCTCTACCATTCTAAGAAGATAGGAGGTAAAAAGAGGTCACAAAGCTGGGATTCAAATCCACTGGAGCTAATATACTCTTAACTACCATGCAACACTGCATACCATGTACATGGATGCTCTTTCTAGCTATGTGTGAAAGAGGGAACACTTAAAGTCCACATATATGTCCACCATTAGAGGAATGATACACATTATGTATAGCCATGAAATAGAATACTATACAGCCAGCAAAAAAAGCAAAGGGTAGGTTTATTGAGTGCCTCCTATATGCCAAATGCCTTTATAATTATCTAATCTTCCTCAAAATCTTTCATGGTCAGAATTATTAATGTCCCCGCATTTGTTGTTGTTTTGTGTGTGTTTTTGTTGTTGTTTTTTAAAAATATATTTTTACTGATTTCAGAGAAAAGGGGAGAGGGAGAGAGAGATAGAAACATCAATGATGAGAGAGAACCATTGATTGGCTGCCTCCTGCCTACTGGGGATGGAGCCTACAACCCAGGCATGTGCCCTTGACCGGAATCAAACCCGGGACCCTTCAGTCCGCAGGCCGATGCTCTATCCATGTAGCCAAGCCAGCTTGGGTGAAGTCCCCGTTTAATAGATGAGCAAACAAATACTCGGTAAAGGTAACCAGGTAGCATCAACTCAAACACTTACAGCGGCCGTGCAGTTAACATAAATTGGTCCATGAATAAATTTGGTACAGATGGTACAGAACACTCAGCCTTGGTGTCAGGATTCATATGGAAGGATGGGGACTGAGGCAAATGAGGGTCCAAGGGCCATTCACCATGACTCAGCATAATTAGGAGCCAGTGTTGCCAGATTCTGACTTTTCTAGAGAATTTTAAAATCAGGATTTTTATGTGAAATTTCTACATATTTTTCAAAGTTGGTTCAAATGTTTTAAAATAATGTGCCCACCAGTCAGGACAGATCTATGTGCCAGATTCCACTGCTTCTGCCTCAGGTTCCAGAGGCCCAGGACTTTCCATGTTTTCACCTGTCTCCAAAGGTATGACTCAAATGGAGTCTACCTAACATTCAAAGAATTAATCATCATTCTTTACAAATTCTTCCAAAAAACGGAATAGAAGGGAACACTTCCCAACTCATTCTATGAGGCCAGAATTGCCCTGCTACCAAAACCAAAAACATCACAAGAAAACAAGACTAAGACCCCTTAGGAATACGGATGGAAAAATCCACAACAAAAGAAGGATTATATACCATGACTAAATGGGATTTATACCAGAAGTGGTTTAACATCCAAAAATCAATTAATGTAATACACTATGTGAATAGGATAAAGGACCAAAACCACATGATCATCTCAATATATACAGAAAGTGCACTTGACACCCTTTCATAATAAACACTAACCCCACTAGGAACAAGAAGTTTCCTCATCCTGGCGAGAGGTCACATAGCAAGGATTCAAAGCCACTGGAACTAGAATACTCCTAACTACAAAAAGCACACCACCACCACCAACGTTGTACTTAATGGTGAAAGCCTTGTGGCTTTCACTCTCAGATCAGGAACAAGACTAGGATATCCACTCCCACCACTTCTATTCAACATTGCCTGGAGATTCTAGCCAGGGCAATTAGGTAAGAAAAATATTTTGTAAAAAGGCATCCAGATTAGAAGATATATGGAAATGTTTGGAATTAGATATAGGTAGTAGTTACACAACATTATGAATGTATTAAATGCCAGTGAATTGTTCACTTTATTTTATTTATTGAATTTATTGGGTGACATTGGGTAATAAAATTATACAGATTTCAGGTATACAATTCTACAATACATCATCTGTATATTGTATTCTGTGTTTACCACCCCCAAGGAATTGTTCACTTTAAATGGCTGGCTTTATGTTATGTGAATTTCACCTCAATGATTTTTTTTTTTTTAGTGAAAAGACGACCTACAGAATGGAAGAAAATATTGCCAAATCATATATCTCACAGATAACTTGTATCCAGAATATATAAACAACTCTTACAACTCAATAATAAAGGACAAATAAAAACAAGCAAAGTAGTAGAATCACTATGTTGTATACCTGAAACTAATATTGTATGTCAGCTATCCTATATAATAAAGATGTAATATGCAAATTGACCATCATGCCCTCACAAGATGACTGCCTAAGACCAGGCCTGCAGGGGGGTTAGTGAGGGACGACCAAACGACTGAACAGCTGGCTGCATGGGGAGACCAGGCCGGCAGGGGGGGGCAGTTGGGGGCGACCAGGCCAGCAGGTTGGGGCAGTAAGAGGCAACCAGGCCGGTAGTCGGGGCAGTTTGGGATGACCAGGCTGGTGGGGGGGGGCAGTTGGGGGCAATTAGGCTGGCAGGGGGGGCAGTTTGGGGCAACCAGGCTGGCAGGGGGGTCAGAAAGAGGCGACCAGGCCGGCGGGGGGGGGGGGTGCAGTTGGTGGTGACCAGGCCGGCAGGGGGGGCAGTTGGGGGTGACTAGGCCAGTGGGGGGGGCAGTTAGGGGCAACCAGGCAGGCAGGCAGGTGAGAGATTAGGAGCCAGCAGTCCAGGATTGTGAGAGGGATGTCCAATTGCCGGTTTAGGCCCGATCCCCTAAAGGGCTGAGGGGACCCCCCTTCCCCCATGCATGAATTTTGTGCACTGGACCTCTAGTACTTTAATAAAAAAGAGAAACCCTAGCCCTGCCGGCATGGCTCAGTGGCTGAGCATTGACCTATGAACCAGGAGGTTGGGGATCGATTCTCAGTCAGGGCATAGGCCCAGGTTGCAGGCTCAATCCCCAGTAGGGGGTGTGCAGGAGGCAGCCAATCAGTGATTCTCCTCATTGATGTTTCTCTCTCTCTCTCTCTCTCTCTCTCTCTCTCACTCTCTCCCTTCCTCTCTGAAATCAATAAAAATATTTTTTTTTTTAAAAAAGAGAGAAATCCTAGAAGGATATATAAGAAGCTATTAATAGAGGTTACTTGTAGGAGTAAGGCTGGAGATTAAAAAAGGGAAAACTATTTCTAATTTTTCATTTTACTTTTTATTTTAGTTTTCTATACTCTTTAATTATATACATATGTTCTATTTATAATAAACATTTAACACTTAAAAATTATTCCATCTACCAATTCCTAAAAGGTCTACTGAAGTTGTTTTTTAAAAAAAGAATAAAACAACAACAAGCAAAGTATATGAACAGACATTTCTCCAAAGAAAATATACAAATGGCACATAAAAAAATATTCCACATAAGTAAGTCATTAGGGAATTGCAAATCAAAACCACAATGAATTACCATTTCACACCCACTAGGATGGTTATAATATTTTTAAAGTATAATAAAATACAAGTGTTGGTGCCAATGTGCAGAAATTGGAACCCTTATACACTGCTGTTGGGAATGCAAAATGATGCAGCCACTTTGGAAAAGTTTGACAGTTTCAAAAAGTTAAACAGAGAGTTACCATATGGCCCCACAATTCTACACACACACACACACACACACACACACACACACACACACACACACATCAAATAATTTGAAAACATGTTCATACAAAAACTTGTACATGAATGTGCATAGCAGCATTAGTTATAATACTAACCCATAGTATCTGAACCTCAGTAGACTCTACATCTGCTCTGGCCCCCCGAAATGTCCCAGTCTAAGGAGAAAAGACCCAATAAGGGATAATTCTGAAGACCTTTAAGAGACAAAGTGTTGCCCTGGCTGGTGTGGTTCAGTTGGTTGAGCATCATCGCATGCACTGAGAGGTCACTGGTTCGATTCCTGGTCAGGGCACATGCCTGGGTTGCAGGCTCACTTCCCAGTAGGTTGTGTGCAGGAGGCAGCTGATTGATGGTTCTTGATCACTGATATTTCTCTCTCTCTCTCCCTCTTCCTTCCTTTCTTTCTCTATAAATCAATAAAAACTTTAAAGAGAGAGAGAGAGAGAGAGAGAGAGAGAGAGAGAGAGAGAGAGAACCTAGCCAGTTTGGCTCAGTGGATAGAGCATCGGCCTGCGGACTGAAGGGTCCCAGGTTTGATTCTGGCCAAGGGCACATGCCTGGGTTGTGGGCTCGATCCCTGTTAGAGGGCATGCAGGAGGCAGCCAATCAATGATCCTCTCTTATCATTGATGTTTCTATCTCTCTCTCCCTCTCCCTTCCTCTCTGAAATCAATAAAGAAATATATTTTAAAATAAATAAATAAAAATAAAAATAAATAAATAAAGAGAGAGAGAAAGTGTTGAGGGAGCACAGAACACAAAAAAGGAAAGATTTCTTCTGTCTGGACCATGGCAGGGAAGGTAATTTCATCATGTCGCTAACCACTCAAAATGCTTCAGTGGCTCCCAGACCTCCTTATTTAGCCTCTGAGGCCTCGTCTGATGCAGCATCTGCTCAGCTTACCATTAAAATGCACAGGATATCACCGCATCCTTCCAGAGGAGGAAGCATCTCTATTTCACAGACAAGGAAATAAGGCTCAGAGATTTTAAATGCCTTGCCCAGGGTCACATAATGAGCTAGAATTTAAACCCAGGCCTAACTCCAGAGCTTGTGCTCTAAGAATCACAGGGTCATTTTAAGAGCTAAATGAACAATTTGTGAAAACACCTTGAAAAGTGTACAAGAGAAATTTGAGAGACCATTCATAGCAAAAGTCTTTTGAGTTAACTTGAAAATATTCTCATCTTGAGCAAAACCCCCCAGACATCCAACAATATCATCACATCAAAGGAGACCAAAGGGGTCAACATGAAATGGCTTACAAAACTGAGGGTCTCCTCTCTGGTCAGGGTGGGCAAGCACAAATTCTGAAAGACTTGTTCCCTGTGGATTCTGACAATACCAAACTCTGCTCTGCCCTCAGCCAGAAGGAGCTGTCTAAAGCCCATTGCCTTGAGCAGATTCAGGAGCTGAGAAGGTTCACATGTTTAAGATAGGTTCAGGCCAGCCTTTTTGTTTTATTTTATTTTTCATTTAATTGATTTCAGAGAGGAAGGGAAAGGGAGAGAAAGATAGAGACATCAATGATGAGAATCATTGATCAGCTGCCTCCTGCACGCCCCTACTGGGGATCGAGCTCCTAACCGGGGCGTGTGCCCTGACGGGAAATCGAACCTTGACCTCCTGGTTCATACATAGATCGATGCTCAACCATTGAGCCAGGCCAGCCGGGCCCAGCCCTTTTCAAACTCATTTCCTATGGAACACTTATAAAGTAAGAATATATTAGCAAAACCCTACCAGAAGGTCATCTCCTCTAGATTAAAGGAGATAGACAGCCTCTCACAAAATAACAGAGGTGTCACAAGTTAACTGCTACAAGAAGTGATCAAAAATTGATTCTTATTGTGTGTGTGTGTGTGTGTGTGTGTGTGTGTGTGTGTGTGTGTGTATTTACTGATTTCAGAGAGGAAGGGAGAGGGAGAGAGAGATAGAAACATCAATGATGAGAGAGAATCATTGATCGGTTGCCTCCTGCAAGCCCCCTACTGGGGAGGATCGAGCCCGCAACCTGGGCATGTGCCCCCGGCCGGAATCGAACCTGGGACCGTGCAGTCCGCAGGCCGATGCTCTATCCACTGAGCCAAACTGGCTAGGGCCTGATTCTTTTTTTTTTTTTTAAATATATTTTATTGATATTTTACAGAGAGGAAGGGAAAGGGATAGAGAGCTAGAAACATCGATGAGAGAGGAACATCGATCAGCTGCCTCCTGCACACCCCCCACTGGGGATGTGCCCGCAACCAAGGTACATGCCCTTGACCGGAATCGAACCCGGGACCCTTCAGTCCGCAGGCCGACGCTCTACCCACTGAGCCAAACCGGTTTTGGCTAGGGCCTGATTCTTATTTTGAATAGACAATAAGCATTGAGTATCACATGCTGAAATAATAAGACAAGTTGTAAAACATAGTAAAATTATCAAATATATTAAGTCAACTCAATATGTGGTTGATGAATTCATTAATATGAAATTGAAGAATGTCTATTGAAATAAAAGAATGCATTTATGCATTGAAGTATAGTTCATGAATATTGTAGGAAATCTTTTTTAAAATTTTATTTTTATTGTTGAAATTATTACAGATGTCCCTTCCCCCTCCCCTCATTGTCCCCCTTCACTTCCATCCTCTCCCTGGCCTTCCCCACACTATTATCTGTCCATGGGCCATGCATATAAGTTCATTGATTAATCTCTTGTAGGAATTCTCTCTTTTGAAATATATTTTTATTGATTTCAGAGAGGAAGGGAGAGGGAAGGAGAGATAGAAACATCAATGATGATAGAGAATTATTCATCTGCAGCCTCCCACAGTCCCCACACTGGTGATGGAGCCTGAAACCCAAGCATAAGCCCAAGACTGGGAATCGAACTGTGACCTCTTGGTTCATAGGTCGACGCTCAAACACTGAGCCACACTGACTCTTGTAGGAATTCTTAATGTGTTAATTCAGGTCTTCTGAGAAGCAAATGTTAAGAGGGGATTAGATGCCCTAACAGTTTGGCTCAGTGGGTAGAGCGTCGGCCTGCGGACTGAAAGGTCCCAGGTTCGATTCCGGTCAAAAGGGCATCAAAAGGGCATGTACCTTGGTTGTGGGCACATCCCCAGTAGGAGGTGTGCAGGAGGCAGCTGATCGATGTTTCTAACTCTCTATCCTTCTCCCTTCCTCCTCTCTGTAAAAAATAATATATATATATATATATATATATATATATATATATATATATATATATATATTTTTTTTTTTTTTTTATTTTTTTTTTTTAAAGAGGGGATTAGACATGGGAGGGGTTTATTGGGGAAAATACCTGGGAGGGGGAAATGGACAAGGAGCCAGAGGAAGCTAGGAATGCTGACACCTCATGGAGAACAGAGGAAGGAATGGAGGTTGGGCAGGAAAAGTCTTAGACTGCAATTCTAAGAAAGTTGCAGCAGAGCCAATGGGAATTCCTCTATCCAAAACTGCCCACCAGAGGACTCCCTCACCTCCTGGGATGACCCTGCATTCCTGTCCTTGCCTGCTCAGTCACTGCCTGGGAGGAACTCATGGGAAGTGTGGCCTCAAAGAGAATGTGGTGGTGGATTTCAGCCATTACAGTTGGGGCGTGCACAACACTTGGGACAGCATACCACTTATTAAAGACAATAATTATGGCATCACAAGACCAGTCATAGAAATGTATTTAGTTTTTATTATACACGTATTTTCCAATAAATGTTATTAAAAATTGTGTTTCTAGCCCTGCCAGCGTGGCTCAGTTGAGCCTCGATCTATGAACCAAGAGGTCACAGTTAGATTCTGGTCAGGGCACATGCCTGGGTTGTGGGCTCGATCCCCAGTTGGGGGTATGCAGGAGGCAGCCTATAGATGATTCTCTCATCTCTCTCTCCCTCTCCTTTCCTCTCTGAAATCAATAAAAATATTAAACACACACAACAACAACAAAAGAAATTGTGTTTCTAGAATATTCCATGAAGTCTCAGGAAACATTTGGGAAAATTCTGGATACCAGGGATTCCTGGACAAGGGAAAATTGGGATTGTGGGAAGATAGAGTAGAGCTGGGAGATCTGGGTTTTAGCCCAATTCTGCCACTAACTTGCTTTGGGAGCTTCTTCAAGTCACTTCCTTGGTTTCTATGACTTAAAATGGGTGCGAGGAAGAGGCACTCCTACGCATCTTGGAAACCTGTCATTCAGTGCCCCCCTTAGAAACAGACTCTTGGGCAGAGGATTCTAGGGCAATGTGGCTGCTTTTGTGGCATCAAAGCCTACTGGCCTTGAACCCCTTACCTGTGCCCACTTGGGTGTGCCACGCAGGGGCCTTGTTCCCCACCTCTCTCCACCGCTGGCTTCTCCTGATCAGACTAGCTCAACTTCTGGTCTTGTAGTTTCCCTCTGCCAGCCGTCAGCAGCTGTGGGTGCTAGGAGGTGGAGAGGTGCTCAGAGGAGGCTGTGGTAAGCAGAGGGAAGGTGTTACCTTCCAAAATAGCCCCTGAGGGGAGCCTGTGGCCACTCTCACCACCACCCTGTTTCCAGGAAACCCACAGAGGTTGAGTGAAGGAGTGGGGGGGGGGGAGGGGTGTCTTTTATAAAATGTAGCCCAGTGCAAGATCACAAGGCCTCCCATCTTCAGAGCCAAGGCTCTTCCATGTGGGTCTGAGGGATCAGTATTACCGAGTGCCTGACAGGGATGCACCCCTCTGTCAGATGATCTGTGCTAAGAAATTACATCATTCAAATCCTTCTCACACACCTCCGCCCCACATCTCAGAACACTTAACAAATCAAGTGCACCTCCTCCCCTTGTTTGCAGCAGTCCCTGGCAACGGTCTGTGGAGATGCTTCTGACTCAGGCCTAACACACTTGTGAAGTAGACATCAAAGCCACCAAGGCCCTTTAGAGCTGCTGGATGGGTCAGCAAGATGAAGGAATGAGCGAATGACCGCAGCACCCACACAGACTCCTATTTCAGCCTAAATATCCTGGATAGTTCCAGTTGGCTCCTCTTCTGGGGACAAACTCAGGAGGGGCTGAGGAGGCACAGCTCCAACTTTCTATAGTTCTCAACATGCTTCTCCACAGGAACTATAGGGCTCCTTATCCCATTGGCATCTCCATTACCCATCAGCACCCACCAGGGTAGGAGAAATTGATCAAAGAGAGAGGAAGAGACCACCAACAGGTTAAGGTCTGAAGCCAGTGGACAGGGTTCTGGAATCCCACTTGGGCAGACCCAGGTCTTATTGAGACTGGAGCTTTTAGAATTTAGGAGGCCCTCTTTAAGAAAAAAGGAATATAGCCAAAACCGGTTTGGCTCAGTGGATAGAGCGTCGGCCTGCGGACTGAAGGGTCCCAGGTTCGATTCCGGTCAAGGGCATGTACCTTGGTTGCGGGCACATCCCCAGTGGGAGGTGTGCAAGAGGCAGCTGATTGATGTTTCTCTCTCATCGATGTTTCTAGCTCTCTATCCCTCTCCCTTCCTCTCTGTAAAATATCAATAAAAAATATTTTTTAAAAAAAGAAAAAAGGAATATAAACCCTGGCTGGGTAGCTCAGCTGATTGGAGCATCATGCCAGATGTACCAAGGTGTGGGTTTGATCCCCTGTCAAGACACATACAAGAATCAGCCAATAAATGCATAAATGAGTGGAACAACAAATTGATGTTTCTCTCTCTCTCTCAAATCAATCAATACAAAAAATTTAAGAAAAAGAAAAGGAATACAAGGTTATAAATATAAAATGTGTACCCCAAGTGAATGTTTATTAAGATCAAGAAAAGACATGATGATAATTCACAAATTTTAAAAGCTGAAAAAATACCACAAACACCATAAAACATATTTGTATTCATTAATTGCCTGGCACACCTCTATACTACTTATTAACAGACCAGTTGCTGGTATTTCAAATTTCAAACTGTGATTAAAATATCTCATTTTTGCACATTTTATCAAAATGTGTGAGCATAGGACTTGGTTCCCCCCATATTCTTGGGAGAGGCCCTAGAGCTTAAACTAAATCTTCTGTTCCACTCCTTCTGGATAAAAAATGTTGAATTTAGGAAGGGGGTGAACAGGAATTCTCTCTCCCAAGTTTGGTTTACTCTAGAAAGGTCCCAAAACCTGCTGGTTCTCCTTCCCTTCTCAAAAAAATAAAAAAAGCAATTATTAAGAAAGTAAAACCTTGGGGGGAAATGTGAAGGCTCCAGCTGTGTGTGCTCCACTATAGAAAGGGTTAAACCTCCGACCAAAGCTGAAGCAGATACAGGCAGGCTCTTTCCCTTCCCTCTGAAGGGGCCCTCATCTTTCCTGCCTGTTGCTGCATTCTGTTCCCTCTGCCTGAAACACAGCCCCTGCACACCTCTTTCCCACATCATCACCTGGTCAAGATTTAGGCATCTGTTAAGTCTCACTTTAAGTTTCTCAGGAGGGCTTTGTCTGATCCCCTATCCCTTGAATTAAACCACTATAATTATTTACTATTCACTACCTGGAAAGCACCACAAAGCCTGGGACCTTGTCTGTCTGTCTGTCTGTCTGTTTGTCTGTCTGTCTCATCCATGCTTGCATTTTTGCAGTCCGTGGCACAGTGTTTGGTGCACAGTGCCTAGTACGCAGTGGTACTCAAGCAATATTTTTGAACAAAGAAACTTGGGCCTAATGGGTGAGGAGATGGGAATGTGGGGACAGAGCGCCGCCTGCTGGACATGGGACGACCTAGGACCCAGGACTCCTCTGAGCTGGGAGGAGTAATGGGGTGGTAAATTTCCTACTGTGGGTAGTCTTGGAGACCCAAACCTAATGCCCAATTCCTGCTGATTTATGCCTTCTCACTTCTATCAACCCCACTACAACTCTCCTTCCAAACTTCAGAGCCACTGTATCCATCCTCCCCCACACTACTGACCACCTTACCCCCAGCTTCATAGTGACCATCCCCTGATCTTCCCCACAATTAATATCCCTCCCTCCTGGACCTTTAGCTTTGACTAACAATAGGCCTAGGTTCTTTCACTGATTCTCTTTCCTCCTCCTCCCTAATCAATCAATCAGAATTGATTGGCTGGGGCATTGAGGTGGATATGTGGATGAGGGGAAGAAATGGTGGGCAGAGAGCCTGGAAAATTGGTGAGAAGGTGTGGGGTGGGGATGGGGGTGAGTGTGTTTCTGAAACAGGATTTTGTTAATATTATGGCCAGTGGATTTGTTCTTAGGGGGCTTGGGGAGGAGGGGCGGGACATGGGGCTGAGAAGTTACTTGGAAGTTATATAGAAAATGGTGAATGAGGAATTCCTGTCTACTGCCTTGAGTGAAAAACTGTAAAATACCTCCAGATTATACAGCACACGGTGGGGAAGGGGGGAGGCGCTCATAGAAGAAGATTGAGCTAAGAGAAATATAGAGTTTCAGTGAGGGAGGGAGGGGTGCAGCAAAGAGGATGGAGCCTCGGAGAGGAGGTTGGGTGTTCAGTGAGGGGAGTTGGGGCTCAGTGTTAAGGATGTAGGAGGGGACAGAAAGGTTAAGAGGAAATCTTGAGCAAGAAGAGGAAGCGGGGATCAAGGAGACATAGAGGTCGATCCTCCTCTGGTGGGGAGGGGCAAAATCAACCACACCTGTGTGCCTCTACAGCGGTTTCCATCCCTGGCCCCTCCCCCATCAGTGCCCCAAGGGGGGCTGAGGAAGAGTGACAGTTACTTAATGACCCTGAGTCCTGCTAGCTCTTCTGAGCAGCCTATATTCACTGGAGGGCTAAAGGGGACTGAAGCCAAAGTCCAGGTTATTGATCTCTGGCCCCAAAGGTCAGCTTCAGGGGCAGAGGGAGTGGTGTTGTCACAGTGGGAGCCTCGAGGGACCCCACAACAGTGGGGCCAAGCTGCACAGCATGGTTTTCATGTCTGCATCCTCCCCCACCAAGCGCACACACGCCTCCATCCAACTCTGCCTGAAACTTGTACCTGGGAGATGTCTCAGAATAGTTTCTTGGTGTCTGGACTTTTGAGTGCTAGAGAGCATGAAAGCAGGGACTTGGATAAGATTATTGACTATTACTCCACCCCCAAGACAAAGGCTGGGGAGTCCCTGTGCTCTGAAGTGAACCCAGTGGGAAAGCACCGATCTGGTAGGCAGAAAGGATGGCCACAACTTGCTGTATGGCCGTGGGCAAACCAGTTAACCTCTGTGCATCTTAGTTTTCTTATCTATAAAATGAAAGGGTTAAATCAGATGAGCTCTAACATTCCTTCCAGATAAACAATCTAAGATTCTAGGGAATTAAGTGGGGACAGGTGCTGACAGTACAGTTAGGGGCAGGCATTAGCTTAGGTTCAGAAGATTGTAAAAAGAATTCTTGGACTGAGAAAGAAAACCTGGATTCTAATTTTAGCCACCATTAACCATGGACTGGTGGCAAGTCATTCATTTATTCATTCAACAAAAATTTAATAAGCAATTACTCTATTCCAAGCTTTGTGATATGTGCTGGGCAAACAATGAACAAGACAGACATAGTCCCTGGCCTCATGGAGATTACATTCTAGTAGCCAGTGGGAGAAAATGACAAATAAATAAATATAATAAAGTGGGGCAAATACTCCACTGTAGAAGTGCAGGGTATATAAGAACATGTGAGAAGGTGTTGGATAAGTGAATGGGTGGAGGCAAAGAGATCCCTGAACAAAGTGACATCTATGTTGGAGCCTAAAGAATGAATAGTAGCCCTAGCTGGTTTGGGTCAGTGGATAGATGGTTGGCCTGCAGACTAAAGGGTCCCAGGTTTGATTCCTGGTCAGGGCACATGCCTGAGTTGTGGGCTCAACCCCCAGTGAGGGGGAGGAGGGTGCAGGAGGCAGCCTATTGATGATTCTCTCTCATCATTGGTGTTTCTGTCTCTTTCCCTTCCTCTCTGAAATCAATAAAAATATATATATTTTTAAAAAGAATGAATAGTAGCAGGGTGGAGGGGGGCACGAGGGAGGATGGGGACATCTGTAATAGTGTCAACAATAACAAAAAGATTTTTTAAAGGAAGATTATATGTGCCAAAACCGGTTTGGCTCAGTGGATAGAGCGTCGGCCTGCGGACTGAAGGGTCCCGGGTTCGATTCCGGTCAAGGGCATGTAACTTGGTTGCAGGCACATCCCCAGTGGGAGGTGTGCAGGAGGCAGCTGATCGATGTCTCTCTCTCATCGATGTTTCTAGCTCTCTAACCCTCTCCCTTCCTCTCTGTAAAATATCAATAAAATATATTTTTTTTTTAAAAAAAAGAAAGATTATATGAAATAGCCACAGGCACAAAAAATAAAAAGTAAGAGAAATGCTTTGGGGCAGAGGGGTAAGCAGAGGAAGGCACCAGGAATAAAGAAAGAGCAAGGCATGTGGAGGCCCTGGAATGCTAATGGGGACATGAGTAAGGAGTGTTACCTTGGGAAGTCAGTCTGGTTTTGAAGCGGAGGCCTGCATCACTCGCAAAACTGAGATAACCACATGTCCTCTCGCCTCCTTCCTTTCCCAGCAGCCCCATTTCCCAGGGTCTGGTGAGAAATGCATGGGAAACGCTGTGGTTGGAAAAGCACTGTACAAAGTAATGCCCAGACAATGGAAAGAGATTGTGGAACACTGAGGACCAAGCTGGGTAAATCTGGTCTTCGGTCATTTTCACAGGAACAGTGGGAAATTAACTAGAGTTGTAGCCATTGAGCCTCTAACAAAGTTGTCCAAGGTCACACAACTAAAGAACATGGGACAGAAAGCTTGACTCTGGAGTCTTTGCAGAGGGGGAGGGAACTTGTTCTAAAGAACCAGTGGGGCCCAGCAGGCATTGCTCAGTGGTTGAGTATGGACCTATGAACCAGGAAGCCGTGGTTGGATGACTTGTCAGGGCTCATGCCCCGGTTGTGGGCTAGATCCCCAGTAGGGGGCATGCAGGAGGCAGCCCATCAATGATTCTCATCATTTTCTCTTTTTTTTAATCCTCACCCAAGGATATTTTTCCATTGATGTTTAGAGAGAGTGGAAGAGAGAGGGAAAAACAAAGAAATATTAACGTGAAACACATCGATTGCTCTCTCATCATTGATGTTTCTCTCTCTCTACCTCTCCCTTCCTCTCAATAAATATATTTAAAAATAAATAAATAAATAAATAAATAAATAAATAAATAACCCAGTGGATAAAGGCTATAGAGGTCAGCTTCAATTCAATGGAAAAAATAACTTTTCTAACAATCGCAATAATCAGGGGTTGGACAAGGCTTCAGAAGCAATAAACTCCCTGTTGCTGGAGATTTGTAAGCTGAGTCTGAAAGTGGTCGATATCAAGCTTGGGATCTCAGAAGGAAGCAGCTGATCTCCAAGGTCCCTTTTGACTCTAAGAGTCCTGGAATCAGGATCCTGGGTCTCCCTCCTCTTGGCTCTATATCCCCTCTAGTAGACTAGCCGTGGAGACATCTCTTCTCAGAAGCCCAGTGCTGCTTGCATTTGGAAGAGGCTGGAGGGGAGAAGGGACAGCTTCCATGCATCTGTCCTGTCACCCTTTCTCACCATGGCCAAACCACAGGGGCCCAGTGATGAGGAGAGGAAAAGGACAGGCCCCTGTCATCTGGAGGCCTAGTTTCCAGAGGGGCTTATCTGAGTTTGGTGCTGTCTTGGATGGCATCACTGAGATGCAGTGTAGTTTAGTGATTAGGAGCACCGACTACAGCATCAGACACTTCCTATATCCTCATCTTGAAAATAGAGACAAGAACTCCCACATAATGAAGTTGGTGGGGCATTACGTGACCCAATTTAGGGTCTTCATAGAGTGTCTGGCATATGGTAAACATTCATATGTGGTTTTGCTTTGGTTGTTGTTACTTGCTGGGAGAATTCGAGGACGTTATTCCAATCACCTGAGCTCTTCTTTTAAATGGGGAGACAGCACCTCCTTCATAGAATGGTTAAAGAGGGCTATGTCCAGCACATAGCAGAAATTACCAGGTGTTATTTTCCGCCATACTCTAACAGAGGGGAGTCAAGGATTATTTGGCACCCTTTGCTTTATTCTCTCTCAGATGGCATCACTGCAGCAAGCAGGAGGAGATCTTAGAGGTCATAAATCTCCTCTCCCATTTGATAGATGGGGAAATTGAGGCCCAGAGAAGAGATTTGCTCAAGGTCACACAGCAAGTTAGTGACAGAGCTAGGACTAAAACCCAGAACTTTCGTACCATGCTATTCTATCTCAATTCTTTTTTTTTTTAAATTGCTGTTTAATATTTTATTTTTTAATATATTTTATTGATTTATTACAGAGAGGAAAGGAGAGGGATAGAGAGTTAGAAACATCGATGAGAGAGAAACATCGATCAGCTGCCTCCTGCACACCCGCTACTGGGGATGTGCCCGCAACCAAGGTACATGCCCTTGACTGGAATCGAACCTGGGACCCTTCAGTCCGCAGGCCAATGCTCTATCTACTGAGCCAAACCGGTCAGGGCTCTATTTCAATTCTTGATAAAATGTTGAATGAATTTGTGGTTGAAGATTGAATGAAAGGAATACAGATCTCTCCGTATGTCTCCCCTGGGACATGAAGGACTTGCAATTGTGGGAACCAAATTTTGTGGCTTCTTCTCAAAACAGCTGTTCACTTTCAAGCCTCCTTGCTTTCATTTCTGCTGTTTCTTTTCTTCTGGAATGCCTTGCCCTCTCTGTTTTTCAAAATCCTATGTAAGGCCCAAAATAATGCCACCTCCCCTTTGAAGTCTCTATAACAAATAACACTAGAGGCCCGGTGCACAAATTCATGCACGGGTGGGGTCCATCGGCCTGGCCAGCGATCGGAGCTGATCAGGGCGGCCGGCCGGGAGGAGGGACCACCAGAGGTTGGCCAGCTAAGGGAGGTTGGCTGTGGGAGCACACTGACCACCAGGGGGCAACTCCTGTGTTGAGAATTTGCACCCTGGCGGTCAGTACGTGTCATAGCTGCTGGCCGGTCATCTGGTTGTCCAGTCGTCTGGTCATACCGGTTGCTTAGGCTTTTATATATATAGATGAGTCAGCTTTCCTTGTTTCACAGTGCATTATACATGCCTCTATTAATGTCCCAATCTGATAGGACATATATCTTCTATATCTGTCTTTCCACTAAACAGACAGGAAACCAAGGTTCAGAAGCCAATTCTGAATTGGAACCCCTATTCCCTGATTGAAAGGAGGATCCTGGGAGACCTGGGTTTCTAGTTCTTGTTATTAACCAGCTATGGAACTTGGACAAGTCACCTGGATTTTAGGTTTTATTTCCATATTTACAGAATGGGGTGGGGTGGAAGTTAAAGTCTGAAGATACTAACTTCTGACCAAGCCTCTTTTAATGGAAGAAGTGTAGATTATGGAATCTTGAATGCAGATTCTATCAGGGTTTGAATTCTGACTTTATTACTTATTCTGTGACTTTCACCAAGTTCCTTAACCCCTCTGTGCTCAGCTTCATCTGTAAGATGGGAACATAACCATGCCTATCTCATAAATTTGGTGTGAGGATTGAGGGAGATAATTTATCTATCTAAAGCGTTAAGCACAGGGCCTGGCACATGATGAACCTTCAAAAGGCATTAAGAGGAGACATGCTCCACTGCCCCCAAATGGCTTAGGACCATGTGGGACTCCACACACAGACTAGTAGACTTTAACACAGACTGTAACGTGGGAAGGAAGTTCTGGACACTGGCCTGGCCTGGCACCTCAGCTGCACCTTTTCAGTACTGGCTTCCCTCAATAAACTTTGCCTCTATTTTTTTTTTAAAGCATTAACTATTGTAATTTTTTAAAAAATATATGTTATTGATTTTTTACAGAGAGGAAGGGAGAGGGATAGAGAGTTAGAAACATCGATGAAAGAGAAACATCGATCAGCTGCCTCCTGCACACCCCCTACTGGGTATGTGCCTGCAACCAAGGTACATGCCCTTGACCGCAAGCCGACGCTCTATCCACTGAGCCAAACCAGTCAGGGCACTGGTTTAAAAATATGTTTTTATTGATTTCAGAGAGGAAGGGAGACAGAGAGAGAGATGGAAACATCAATGATGACAGAGAATCATTGATTGGCTGCTCCTGCACGCCCCACACTGGGGATCAAGCCCACCACCCAGACATGTGCCCTTGACTGGAATCAAACTCAGGACCCCTCATAGGTGGATGCTCAACCACTAAGCCACGCTGGCTGGGATAACTATTGTAATTTTTATTCTTCTGATAACTCTGTGTTTACACCTGAGAATTTGGAGTGGGGAGAGGGAAGCATCTTCACTTCAACGTTCTCAAAGCAAGTCAAGTGTCTTTCTTCATCTTGCTAGGAGTCAACATAGCAGAATGGTAAAGAGTCTGGCTTTGAAACCATCAAAAGAGTAAGGGTAAAAACAAACAAACAAGAAAACATGTTCAGACTTATAAGATCCAGAAAGTTTCCCTCCCATGCACCCTTTCTTAGGATGTGCTCCTCAAGGGTGAACCACGAAAGAGGTTGACCTGGGATCCAGGAAACAGTGACTCTAACCACTGTAGAGAGAGGAAGCCCCAGAGGGATAGCTGGGTAGCAAACCCAGAGGGTAACCAGGAGGGAGGGCCTCAGGAAAGAGGCTCTGGGGAAAAAGAGGGCTTAGTGGAACCAATAATATAATAAAGCCCTTGAAAATAATAGGGTATTTCAATGACAAAAATTTCAGGAAAGAGAGAAAGGCAGGAAAAGAAAACACAGTGTAAGAAGGGGAATTTTTTCCTAGGATACTACTTAGCAATGCAGTAAACATTTCAGTAGTCATGACAGTGTAAACATTGGTTATCAGCTTAGCTGAAAATGGTGATTTAACTGTACTGGGAGGAAGGGGAGAGGGGAGGTGGCCCTGTAAGAGAGGTAAGTCCTCATCTACCATAACAGGAAATCAATAGATATCTAAAATGGATAAATCAAGGAACACAGGTACATGCCTTTTTTTTTTTTTCGTGATATGGAAATATCCTCCAGAAGAAATGACTCAAAGAGTATTTGCCTCATGGGAGTGGAGGGGGTGGTGTGGTCAGGAGACTGTTGTTTTTCATTATAATTCTTTCAATACTGATTGATTTTTTTAAACCACATGCATTAATTACTTTAACTCTAAAAAAAAAAAAAAAGTAAAGAAGAAGAATATGGGAGTGAGCTAGACTGCAACGCACCCTTTGTGACTTGTGAGTCTCAGTTTCCTCTCCAGTACAGTTGAGGACAGAAAGAGGCAACACACACAAAGCACTTAGCGCATGCCTGGTTTATAATGGACTCTCAGTAAACAGTATGTGCCCCGTCAGGGAAGATAGGTTACAGAGCTAGACTAAAACAGCATTTGGGAAAAGACAGCATTTGGTTAGACACCCTGCCTCCTGCCTCCATCGTATATGACCGTCACTGGACACACACAAATGGACACCAGGTGAGTGACAGCTGGATGAGCTGTGACCCCCGGGCCCGAGTAGAGTCACAGTGAGGGTCACTGAAAAGATCAGCAGCCATGAGGGAAATGATGGTTGGGCATGACAATTTCCACTGCAAGAGGACACCTGGAGAGTCACAGTCACTGGACAGAGTGCGATCGCAGGCTCATCATTCCCTCCTCTTGCCTGTACCTTGTGGGGGATGTGTCCGAAGGAAAAGATTTAGAGGCTGTTAGGGTGAGGGTCAGAGGTTAGCTGGGGTCAGGAAGTCTATTTCACTGAGGTCACCCTCTTCTCCTTTCAATGTAATGAAGCCATTATTGGTGAAAGCAAGTGCCCAGCATTTTGCTCTGTGAAGCAAGGCCCGCATGGGGAGCAAGACTGAAAAAAGGAAGGGGACTCCCTTGGCTCATCCTCCTTCTGCCAACTCAACAGGCCTAAGAAGTGAGAGGCACACAATTCTGCTTGATGTAGGAAGCCCTAGTCCTTAGAGGGATGAAGATGACAGCATGGGGCAAAACCTGATTGTTTCTCCGTGTAATTAGTAAAGGGGTCTCTCTTTCCTCTCTCCCTCTCTCTCTTTCCTTTCTCTCTCTCCCTTCTCTCTCTCTCTCTCTCTCTCTCTCTCTCTCTCTCTCTCTCTCTCTCTCACACACACACACACA
Organism: Plecotus auritus; assembly: GCF_963455305.1. NCBI lineage: Eukaryota > Metazoa > Chordata > Mammalia > Chiroptera > Vespertilionidae > Plecotus > Plecotus auritus. The sequence goes on from NC_137771.1 coordinate 16,690,049, forward strand.
CACACACACACACACACACACACACATGTTATGGCTTTAGAATGTCAGAAACTGAAGAAACATTTGTCTAACAACTAATCAAATTCTGTCATTTTGCCCTTAAAGGGTAAAACCAGGTGCCTTTCTTGAGATCATAGCACAAATTAACAGGCTAAAACCATATATACTATACATTTTACTTATTTGTTTGTTGTCTGTTTCTCTTCTCTAGAATGTAAGCTCTCTGAGGGCAGGGATTTCATATGTTTTATTCACTGATGTATCCCTAGTGCTTCAAACAGTGCCACCTGAACACACAAGATGCTCAATGAATATTTGTTAGGTGACTGAGTGAATGGAAACACTGCACACACTGGATTCCCTTCCTGATGAATCAGAGCATATTACCATATAAAGACTTTCAAAAGTCCTGCAGAGGAAACCTAGCTAACACACCATTTCCCAAATTATTTCTCTATAGAAACTTTTTTTAAAATGGTGAGATGTATTAATCGTCCCATGGAACTAGTATTCTGAGGGACACATTGTGGGCAATAGTTTTCTTAAATACACACCGTCATTTATGTTAGCAGATGGCCAGGGTTTTAACTCCAAATAACCACCCTGGACCCCACCACAGAGTTCTCAAAACACTTCATAAATGTGAGCTGGGTGTGGATGATTGCCCCCAAGAGCACCCACATGTATGCATTTAATTATTTATTTAATAATCACATTAGATTATTTTTTCCATTGTTTTTTGTTTTTGTTTTGAGGGAGAGAGAGAGAATGGGAGGAAGGGGGAGAGACAGAGAGAGAGAAACATCGATGCAAGAAAGACAGACACATCCCCTAGTTCCCTCCCACACAGCCAGGGATCGAGGCTTCAACCAAGGTATATGACCTTTGTCAGAATTGAACCTGAGACAACTTCAGTCCAGGCCAGTGCTCTAACCACTGTGCAAAACCAGCTAGGGCCAGCTCTTTGATTTAGAAAGCCAAGGAGTTTTTGAGAAGGTTATCAATAGGAATGGCAGACTAAATCTTTGGCCCAGGAAAGAGGAATCAAAAGCTTTACTAACCATATTGAATACATGGTCTCCCTCTAAAGCCTTCTTTGTTGGAAGCTGCCCATTGTCTTCACTAGCAGAGCGGTGTGGACAAGGAGCCCGGAATGCTGGTGAACCTTGAGCCCTGGCATAGGTCAGAACTATGCACTGACCAGATAGTCATGTAAATCCTTACTGATAAGATAGTCTGTCTGTTACTGGAATCACCTGCCTAAGGGCTATAGGTGTATCCCAAACTGAATAAAAGGATGGCAAGGCCTGAGCACAAGTGGAGTCCTTCCTCTTTCATTGGGCTCCCGCCTCACCCCCAATTTCCAAATTATTATTTCTTGTCTCATCTCTGTTATTTGCGTGCAGCCCTTCTCCAGAGTCTGAACCCTGAACTACGTGGGACGTGGGTCATCACACTTTTTGCTTACACACATCTTGTTCCTCGTTGGTAAAACAGGGACAGTACCAGTCATGATAACAACATAGTTGAACTGTGGAAACAATGTCAGCACATGTGAGTTCAAATCTGCCTCTGCATGTATTAGCTGAACTACACTAGGAAAACTACATTGATTCATTAAGCTTCCGATTCCTCTCCTGTAAGGTGAGAATATTAATACCTATCACTCAGAGTTATTGACAGCCTTGAATGTGATAAGAAAAGTGCCTGTATTCTTGATAAATAGTTGCTATTGTTATTACTTATCAGAACATAAACTTTACAAAGGTGGAATTTTTGTTTGTATTTTTAAAAATGTTTTTTTTATTGATTTTTTTTTTTTTTTAGAGAGAGAGAGGAAGGAAAAGGGGTAGAGAGGTAGAAACATTCATGAGAGAAAATCATCATCAATTGGCTGTCTTCCACTCACTCCTTATTGGGGATCAAGCCCACAGCCCGGGCATGTGCCCTGACTGGGAATCAAACCAGTGATCTGTTGGGTCGACACTCAACCACTGAGCCACACCAGCTGGGCTGTATTGTTTTTTGATGTATTCCCAACGTTTAGAACATTGTCTGCCACAGAGAAAGTGCTCAATGAGTTGAATGAGTAATTATTATTACTAAGACCTCTTTAATCTCTTTCTTTTATGGAGATGTAAACCTACACAAGAGGAACTTGGCCAAGTACTTTAAGAGGAGATATTATTTGTGTTGATATTAGACATCTTTGTCCTGTCTAAAAAGTGTCCCTCTCCCCGCCCCCCCCCCCTTTACCTAGATATTACTTTAAAAAAAAAAATACACAAGAACTTGCAATGCTTAACTATATCAGGTCTTGTCTTCCTAAATAGACTGTCTTCCTAAATAGACTGTAACTTCTTGGAAGGCAGAGAGTGTTTCTTCTTTACTTCTTTGGGGATAAATTTTTGACATTATGCTACTTAATACATATTATTTATCTGATTCCTCCACCAAACTTGTGAGATCTCACAATGGCTGGATAACAGTGGGTACTTAACAAGTTTTCACTGAGACAGGGACCCAAGAGAGGCAGAAGGTTTGGTCAGGAGTTCTCATCTCCCACATGGAAACAATCCATTGGGGATAAAGAGTCAGTTGTGTTGGGAACCATGTCTTTCTTCCTAAAGAATCCTTTGCCTCTACATATGCAATTTATGAGGTCCTCATCCCCTGATGAGTTTGTATTGTTCAGACTCATGAGAAGCAGCCTAGGAAAATAAGTATTATGACTATTGTAACAATGTTTATTATTTTAATTAAAGCCTATTCAGGAAACACTTCTTGGGTACCTTCTGTGGGCCAGGCACTGTTCTAGGTACCAGTAAAGATGTGGGAGATGATGCAGAAAGAAATAACACATGCATGGTCCCAGTCCTCAGGGAACAAATGATCCAGCAGGTCCTAGATCATAGAGACAAGTATGTGCACAACAGCTATAATAATAGTAATTATTTACATTAAGATGTAACTAGCTTAGCTGGCATGGCTCAGTGGTTGAGCATCAACCAATGAATCAGGGGCTTTCGGGTTCGGTCCCAGGTGTGGGACTTGCAGGAGGCAGCTGATCAATGGTTCTCTCTGGTCATTGATGGTTCTATCTCTCTCTTCCTCCCTCTTTAAAATCAATAAAATATATATATATTTAAAAAGATGTAACTATATGTCAGGCACTATTTTAAATATACATTTTATTGATTTTTTAAAGAGAGAAAGGGAGAGGGATAGAGAGTTAAAAACATCGATGATGAGAGAAACATCGATCAGCTGCCTCCTGCACACTCCCTACTAGGTATGTGCCCGCAACCAAGGTACATGCCCTTGACTGGAATCGAACCTGGGACCCTTGAGTCCGCAGGCCGACGCTCTATCCACTGAGCCAAACCGGCCAGGGCTGCCAGGCACTATTTTAAAAGCTTTATCTTAAAAAAAATAAAAAAGCTTTATCTACAAGATCTATCTCTTTAAAAATTGATTTTTAAAGAGAGAGGAAAGGAGTGGGATAGAGATCGGCTGCCTTCTGCGTATCCCCTACCAGGGTTGAGCCCAAAACCTAGTCATATGCCCTGACCTGGAATTAACTGGTGTCCTCTTGGTTCCTGGATCGATGCTCAACTACTGAACCGCACCTGCTGGGCTACACAATCTATCTTCATCCTTATAATAATTCTGAGAGTAAAATATTTTCATTATCCCCATTGGACAGAGGAGGAAATGGAGGCATATAGAAGTTAAAGAAGTTACCCCATGTTACAGAGCTGTAAATAGTAAAGCTGATTGCTAAACATGGGCAAGATGACTTCAATGCCTGTGCTCCTATGAAAAGTGCTAATAATTAGGGAAATAACTTGAAAACAGGATTCGTTTTTTTATGCTCTAGTTTACTTTGAATCAGAAAATATCACCTCTTTCCTCACCCTCATGGCCGTATTCAGTTATACCCATTTTTCTGGAGGGGAGCTTGAGATACCTGTACTGCCCTCATAGGATCATGTACTGATGGAAATGACCTCTTTAGCATTCAGGAGAAACCCTTCATTCCTCTCAAGTCTATCAGGATCACAGCGGGGATGAGAAGAATCAGGTTTTCTGGGAAGGACTTGGAGGTGGAGACTCAAGAAGGCATTCTCAAAACTGGGAGCCAGCAGAGCGAGGCTTAATTCAGCACCGTGGACAGAGCTCCCGGAGTCCTCAGGACCCTGGACAGAGAAACTGGTAGCGACTGCCGGGAGAACGAATCTCACGTGAGAGCGGATCAAGGGAAACCAGAACACTAAACTCCCTGCTCTCAGAGTCTCTTTTCTTCAGCCACTCTTCAGTTAACCGAATTCAATCACTCCTGAATATTAGGAACAGAGGTACAGGGAGTGAACATATTTTTTAAGGGCGCTAGTAATCGGAGGAGATACGACTGTTAGGTGGGGAGGAGTAGGAAAATAATAAAAAAAAAAAGACTTAGGCTGATGTTCTCAGAAAACTCTTGCAAGATCTAAATTAGGGTTCTCAGCTGAGAGCGGGGGGTTGCTATGATATTTGTTAATGGTATGTATTTTCTAGGCTGAATAACAAAGGGCCACTGTTGTCCTTTTTATCACCCAAAGTCCTTCCCCCATCTCTTACACTCAAGTGTTAGTCTCTTGGGCAGCACCCCATGTAGGAAAGAGAAATAATCTGTCCACAGTCCCTTGCTCTCCTCGCCACCTACCCCTTCCCTACCACCACTCATCTCCTTTCTCTTCCCCAAATGCATACGTGCGCGCGAGCACAAGGGCGCAGGGTGAAAAGCAGTTGAGTTTTTGCACACTTAGTGGAGAAAATTGAATTCAGAGCAAGCGGAAGCCCCCGAAAGCAGGCTCTGTCCCTTTAAATGGGTTGCAGCAGTGGGGGAGGGGAACTGGCCGGAGCTGGCATTGTCCAGTTTGAACTGAGCACCGGAAGTGAAGGGGCAGGGCCAGGGCCGTGCACTGAGCCCCGGGCCATTGTCCATCTCCGACCAGGGCACTAGCCACCCCCCTGGCCAACCCACTTTATCTCCTACAAGGGGAGGCTGCTTCTTAAAACAAGGAGAGCCCCAACTCTAGTTTTTCCCACCAACCCTACTGTGGGGAGGGAGCACGCTTTAGGATGGGACTGAAACGCGGATGGTCTGGGAGCCTAACAGTGTCCGGAGACTGGAGGAAATGCCTGGACCCACGTACCCACCTAGTTCCTCTCCCGGCAACTGTTAGGGAGAGGATGGGGTTGGGGGTAGCATGAGGGCCGCTGGTGGAGAGAGGAACACACTTCAAGCCTCTTTGGGTTCCCCCTGCTCTGTCAGAAAGCTCCACGTGGGGTCAACTTTAGACACAGATTTGGAAGGAAAGAAGGCAGGATTCTTTACACAGAATCAATTAGGAGCGCTCTGAGACACTCAGAAAAACTCAGTCGGTAACTCAAGGAAGCAGACACTCAGAGACAACAGACTTTGAGAGGCAGCGCCTTGGTCTGGACTGGAGATCAGTCCTTCGGGGTCTCCAGCCTCCCCCCACGCCCTGCTTTCCCATCCCAGGCTTCCTAGTATCGTGAACTCCAGGTCTATCGAAGCACACGGGGGTGGGGGGTGAGAGCGGGTCAGCGCCGAGCAGCCGGGTCAGCTCCGAGGCCCGAAGGGGAAGGGAGGGGGAGGGGCGCAAGAGGGCTGGGGGAGGAGGAGGGCTCATCCATTTCTCCCTTGACAGGTGGTTTGTGTCTCTGATTGGCCAGCGCTGCCAGGCTCACACCTCCCTCCCCCAACTCTCTGGAATGTATAATTATCTGCGCGGGGGGTGGGGGTGGTGTGTGAGTGTGTGTGGGAGCAGTCACATGGTTTTAAAACTACCCCTCCCCACACACACACAGGCACACACACACGCACAGAACCCTCACCTGTATGCTGCTTTGGGGACCCCCACCCCCAATGAGTCCTTAAAGTGAAGAATTTCAAATTCCGAGTACTCAATACTTCTAGGGCTGACGGCCCCTATTTCCAGATGTGTGTGGGGAGGGGGTGTCAAGCCTCCAGGTTCTGAGAAGGGACACCCCAGAGGTGTCAGGGGACGCAGAGTGGGGGAGGGCAGGAGCTGGAGTCGGAGGGAGAGGGAGGGGAAAGACGAGGGAGGAGAGGGGAGGGGGCTGCCCGCGGGGGGTTGGGTCATTGTCTTTTAGAATTTGGGAGCCTTTGAAAAGCCGTGGGCCCTCCCACCGCTATTGTGCTGGGGAAGATGTAGCAGCCTCTTCTCAGAGCCACCCCTTTGCCTCCGGACTTCTCTGGGGCCAGCAGCCGCCCGACCTGGGGCCCGGGCCGCGGGCCTAGCCGACTACGATGGGCTCCGTGTCAAATCAGCAGTTTGCAGGTTCGAGCTTGGTACTTACTGGGGACACCTTAGGCTGCAGGGGCGCCCAGCAACCACTTAAAAGGGAGGTGGGAAAGTGTCCTCCGGGCTGGCGGAAGGACCCCCAGTCTGTGTGGCCTCCTGCTTCAGGGGGCCATGCCTGGAGCAAAGAACGCTGGTGTCCCCGTGGCGTGCACACAGAGGCTGCGGGGGCAGAGGGAGAGAAGAGGAGGGCCCTGTCCGGCGGTCTGTCCCCGGCAACGTGTTGTGGGAAAAGGAGCAAAACTTTCGGGGCACCTCTGGCCTCTGTGTAAGCTTGGGGAGCGCGGGAGGCAGCCGGGACAGGTCTTTAACCGCCGGCTGCTTAGTAGCTGCAGCCTCCTGGGTGTGCACCCACGGGCTGGACAGTCCGGTGTCCCAGCCGGAACTCTGAGGGGGTCCTCCAACTCCGTGGCCCCCCAGCTGAGCGCCCTCCCCATTTCCAGGTGGCTGCGCCAAGGCGCCAGAGGAGGCGCGGGAGGACGCTGCCCGGGCGGCAGAGGAGCCGCAGCTGCTGCACGGAGCCGGCATCTGTAAGTGGTTCAACGTGCGCATGGGGTTCGGCTTCCTGTCCATGACCGCCCGCGCGGGGGTCGCGCTCGACCCACCCGTGGATGTCTTTGTGCACCAGGTGAGACCGATTCTGGTAACTTTAGCGGGAAGGGGATATTGGCGCGCATATTCAAGGGTGGGCGGCCACGCTGGGCCATTGGATTGAGGGAGATCCAGGGCCCTCATTGTGCGTCCCCATCTGTGCGGTAGTGCCCCTGACCTGAGTCCTGGTAACTCCTACAGGACGAGAGTGAGGGGCAGAGCCCATTATCAGCACCTCCCACCCCCTTCCGGGAACCCTTCTGGCTTACCACGTGTTTGTTACCTCTTTCCCCTGGGAAGGAGGCAGGGGCAGGGAGGTGACCCCATGTGGCAGAAACTAAGGTTGTATTGTGCTTGCCGGTGGGGGGAGGGCGAGCAGGCCGGCCAAGGAAGCACATGCCCGGCCATAGCGGGGCCCTCAGCGCCAGCGCGTTTCACTAACTTGTGAGTGGAGCTCCCCCGGGGAGAGGGAGGGAAACCTCTCTAGGACCCAAGGAGGGTAAAGCTACGAAGTCAGTCCGATCTCCTAAAACTCAATCCCTGCGGCCTCGGTGGATTTGTCAGATCCTTAAAAGGGTCTATTTGGGGGCTTGAAAGCTTCTCCAAAAGACCAGTCTCAGGCATACAGTTTACCAACTGGGCTTTTTGCTGTCCAGAAAGGAAAGCTAAGGAACCCAGGCCAGGCTGGGAGGGAGTTAGGTCGCAACCCCAAGTTCTCAGTTAAAGCAAAGCAGCACGGTGGGGGTGAAATTCAGGGTCGCAGGGCATGGGGTCGAGGGAAGCTAGCCTCTGGACCTATTCTCAACTTGTCATTTATGGCCCCAGACAGCCATTCATGCTGTCCGAACATTTCCAGCCTCAAACAAGGAGCCAGGGACTTCAGGATTCCTCCTTCCTGGCCTCCCTCTCACCTCTTCCTAAATATCTCAGAAGCCTTCCGTTGGTCCTGGGACACCAGCTACCCATAACATGGAAAGGAAGTTGCTGCCTGTGTCCCTTTCACTTTTGGAGGTTTGGGGTTGGGCCTGAGAAAAAGAAATTGCTAATCCCAGACCAAGTAGGTTGGCACCGAGGCCGGGCAGGGAGGGGTTACTTCAGGAAGGTTGGCTTTAGGAGCCATGGGGGAGGGGAAAGGAGGATGTGGGGATTAAGGGTTGGAGCCTGAGGGATGGTATTCTGGAGGGGGAAGGGTGGAGAAGGGAGATGCTGGGTGGACTGGTTGGAAGTCCTCATCGAGGATGTAGAGTGAGGGGAACAAGGGGGATAGAGGATGCAAGGAGATGGGGACCTGCCAGTTAATGCTGGTGACTTGGGGTCACTGGACTGCTTGAACATCCGCCAGGAGCGTCTGCAGCAGGACGCTTACCTACCCCTTATAGCACGTTCTTACCCACCCCCCCACCAGACAACTAGTTCTAGTTAGTGACATTGCCACCTTTCCTGTCTCATTTACATATGTGTTTGATAACCACAGGAAGTAATTGTGGGAGAAAGAAGGGAATTGGCCTCTTTAGATCTATTAAATCACTTTATTACAGGAACCAGCTTTGAATGGCCCACCTCAGCAGGGTGCCAGCCCCCCCACTGCCATTTATCCGATCACAAAGAGATTATAATCCCTCCTGGTCTGGAGATGGACTAGACAGCTTCCCCAATTTTGGGAGTCTTGGAGTAAGAGTCAGAACCAACATTTTCCTGCTTTCATGCCTAAGGCTGCTAAATAGGGTGGGGTTTAGGGGAATGTAACCCCATCAAGAAACTTTCCTCTACCTTCAAGGTTCTTTTGGCTGGTCTAATCCAGTAGACATTAGACAGATTAGTAAAACAGAATAACTGAATTTAATATATATGTAAGGGAACCCCGCATATAGGAGAGTCAGAGACCCCACATGCACAAGAGGTTTAAAAATATAAAGGGAACATGGGTGTGTAAGACATTCTGAGCTAGGGATGAGGTAAGGTACCCTGGGGGCTTCAAAGGGTTATTGCAGTACAATAAAAGCAGATGTTTATTAAATAGAAGTTTGTCCTGCTCTGTAGATAGGTCCATGAGGTCATCTCTGATAAACTCTTACTATGGGCAAGGGCCCTAATTCAAGTTCTTATAGGTAGGGGCAGAAGTCTCTCTTGAGCCTATAGCTTAATTTTGAAAACAATCCACATACCACAGAGGCACATCTTGGTGTGACCAGTTCTGAACTCACACAGTGATAATCAAATTCCGGGGAAGATTTTCCTGAGCAAATGGATCTATGCCTCAAGGCACTTAACCCTAGGATCGAAAGCAACTGGAAATTAGATGGCATCGAGGAAAGCAGGAACCTTCGGGCATGGGGAGTGGAGCCCACACCATCCGTTTCAGATGAGTTATTCAGGAGATGATCTGGACTTCAGAGTTTTGGAAGGACATTCCACAGCTGAATAAGTTATCTGGAGGGAGTTGAGCTGGGATAAGGAATCAAGAATTTATGACCAACAGTCATGAGACAGTAACTGAGCCTTACTTGATGGGTCTTGATAGCACACTGCCTGGGCTTGAATTAATCCTCAAACCCTATCATAGCAGTAAGTTAGACTAGTGATTTCAGTCCCTGCACTTGAGAAATTTGAATGATTTTTTTGGAAATCTAGTATAGAGGAATTAAGTAGTTGTAGGATGATCCCTAAATATTGCCATGGGAGAGGAAAGTGTTCCCAAAGTGGAGGAAGGGTAAGACATTTCTCTTTAAGAAGAAAACCACCCCTTTGGCTGCTGGTGGTGGGCACCCTGAAGTTGGGGTGCAGGTGGTGATATAAGGAAACATCTGCCGGGGAGGTGGTCTGAGAGCCCCTTTTTAAGGAGAGAGGAAGGGGGGAAAGCAATTTAACGTTTTCTTTTCCCTTTCCAAGTGGGTCTATTTAGTGCCTAATCGCTACTGTTCTTGTGCTCCCTCTCACTTTATGCCCCCCAGGTGTGGTGTGAATGAGTGAGAAACAAAATCCAGCCTTAGCCTTTAAAAAAATAAAGCAGCGATTTCTCATCAGCCCTAGGTATTTGGATCTGGAACTCTGCCTCCTGCACATGACCCTACTGGGGATTGAACCCACAACCTGGGTTATGTGCCCTTACCAGAAATCGAACCCACCACTTTTTGGTGTATGGGATGATGCTCCAACCAACTGAGCCACACAGGCCAGGGCCCAAATATTTAAGAAATAGCTTTCTGGCTAAAGGGCTGTATTAGAAGACTTGAAGGCAAAAGAAGAGCCCTAATTTGACCTAGGGACTGAGTTTGGGTTGGGCGGGGGGGGGGGGCAGGTAGTATGTGTGTAAAGAGATCTTTCACCTGGTTTATAACATTTCTGGTGCCTCTGATTACTCACCTCATATCTAGGTTAGTGATGTACTTGTCTTATCCCCTCGCCTAACCTGTAAGCTCTTCAAAGAGAGGGACCCGCTAGCTGTCTGGTTAGTTTTCTGGTTCACAGTTGGTAGGCTGAAGGAATGAATGCAAAGAAGCATGGGACTCCTGAGGAATCTGATACACAAACAGTTTGGGGTCCTGGTCAGCAGAAGTCTTCCTCTGGCACAGAAGACTGGAAATGGGGAGGGGATGTTAACTGTTAGCTGCTCTCTGGATGGGTTTGGTGGTCATTCATTAGTTATTTCATTTCCATCTTAATAGGGTAAAACAGATTTTGACTTTCAAGGAAGTTGGTAGAGAAGTACCTGGGTTAGTTTGAGCATTGTGGATTTTCTTGGGTCCTTTTCTATCTGAGGAGACATGCTTACTACACAATGTCCCCAGCAAAGGCTGAACCACCATCCAAAGCTTCCACTATGACAAATTTAGAACTTGTATTTGGTGACATTACTAGGTGCCCTGTATGTCATTTTCAGTGACTTTCCCCAGGGCAGAGATAGATTCTGGAACATTCTTAATCAAAGTATAACGCCATCCTTCTGGGTTAAATTTGGGGGTGGGGTGGAGGGAAAACCTCTACCCCTCCTTCCTGCGGGCATGAATAGTAATTGCTTAATTACTATGTGTTAAGTCTTGGGAGGTCAAAGAAGGTGGTGGAGGAGGAAGAGGAAACTTTAAAGAATAGTACATAATTAATACAGGCTAATTTTAAATTATCTCAGCTTCGAGTTAATTTCATTTAGATAGGAATCCGAAATCCAAGTTAATGGCTTTTGTAAATGGCACAGGAGCAGGGTTACTGGCTTAAAACTCCAAGATTCTCTCTACTGTGCTCTGAGTGGGAGGTAGGGGCAGGGTGAGGAGTAAGCACCCCGCCTAATCGGGACTCACCCTGGACGGGTCCTCATGTGAGTTCAGTGCCCTTGACACTCCGTTTTCCTGAGGACAGAAGAGATGTGCACCCAAAGTCGCTGGGAAGAGAAATCTAGGCGAACACTTCTGTTCACAGGCAGTTCCTTCCTGCTGCTGGTCTCCCTCTGGCTTCTTTGTACCAATGGGCTGATGAGCAGCACCATCTGGTGGAGAACTCCAGGCAGGAGCTGTGGTCCTGGCTACTGTGTCTGAGCAGAAGTGATTGTGTGGGGGTTCTGGACAGATCTTTCCTCATCCTCCCTAACAAATAAACTATCATAAACTGGAGAACCAGGTGGTTTGTTCTAGCCCCACCAAACCCTCTACTTTCAGAAATGAAGCTCGGGTCCAACTCTGAGAACACCAGAGGACTGAGTCATTAAAATTAATTTCACCTGCTTTTTACTTTTTTAATATGTTTTTTAAAAAAATATATTCTTATTGATTTCAGAGAGGAAGGGAGAAGGGTAGAAACATCAATGATGAGAGAGAACCATTGATCAACTGCCTCCTGCATGCCCCCCACTGGGGATTGAACCCAAAACACTGACCAGGCATCATCATAGGTCGATGTTCAGCCAGTGAGCCACGCTGCTTTTTACTTTTTAAACATGGCTATTAGAAAGTTTTAACAAGTCTATGTGACTTGCATTACAGTGCATAGCGCTAGTTCTAGAGTCAGGCTAGTTGCAATCAGTCCAGCTGTGCCCCTCACTATGATTTGGGCAAAGTGCTTAACCCCTCTGCCTTCATGATGTCAGCTGTTCAACCGGGGTCATAATAAGGCCTACCTCACAGGCTTGGCGTGATTCTCTCTCATCCTTGATGTTTCTATCTCTCTCCCTCTCCCTTCCTCTCTGAAATCAATAAAAAATATTTAATTTAAAAAATTAATAAAAATAAGAAAGGAGTGGTGTAACAAAAAGAGGGCTATGTTAGAGCTGGCAGGGACCTCATTAAAAAAATTGGGAAAGGAAGATTGGAGACCTGCCTCCCCCATCGCTTTTAAAATAATTTATCTGAATAAGTAACCCTAATTCTGGTTCCTGTGTAAAGGATTTGACTGAAGGGCGGGGTGGGAAGGGAGGAGAGGGAAGAGAAGGGAGTCAGATCCTGTTTATTTCCATCCCTGGAAGTGTGGGGTGGCAGGTTGGAGAAAAGAAAAGATGGCTGCTGGTGGTGACTTTGGCAGACCCAGCAAGCTTGACTAGGGAAGATAGGTATCTCTACATCCAATTCTCACACAGTGACCATAACCCCAACATGAAGAGGAAGGAAGGAACGGTGAATGTGGTTGGTGGGGGTCGTGGGGGTCGGGGTGGGGGTGATGTGTGGAATCTGCAGCCTCTGGAACTCCAGGAATCTGACCATCAGAACCAACCCGTGTCAACTCTTTGTTTCCTGGGGCTGGGCTCTATTGGGGGAGCTCCAGCCTTGCCCCTCCCCCCAAGCCTTTTCTTTTTTTGGAGGGGTTGGGGAGAGAGGCGGGCCCTGCTTTGTGTGTGGTTGGGGGCGGGGAGGGGGTGGTAGCAAGAATTTCTGGCTCCTTTCTGATGCAGGCCCTGTGAGGCTGGCTCAGTGGGGCTGCATGCTGATTACCTATCTGATAAGAGAGGAATTCAAAGTATGTGCTTAGGAAGGGGCAGAGGGAGCAGGGAGCCACCCCTAGAGACCTCCAGTCCAAGACCGGTTATGGTGAGGTGCCTGCAGGTTTTTTTTGTTGTTACTGTTGTTTTTAACTATTTGAAAGTCTTAAATAGACCTCAGATCATCCAGCGATGGATGGAGTGGGTGACCTGAATTTCATATTGTCCCCATTTATGTTATCTCCTTAAGCCTATGAGGCATGGATAAGGAGAGTTGTCCTCTGTAAATTGAGCACAGAGGACATAGTTTTCTGGATTTCCACTGCTAGTTAGTGATAAAAACCCAGAGTTAAAGTTCCCAGCCTCTTGACACTTGGGTTCCCACTGTTACCCTACCCTGATCCAGTTTGAAGAGGCTGATACTAATTGCTACTCAGTGGAGATTTATGTGTTAATTAATTCTCATGCATAGAACCTCACAGCGCTACCATAAAATTAGTATTTACTTCTATTTTGTAGGTTAGAAAGGAGGAAACAGGGCCTCAGATTCCATACTTGTTCTTAATCACTTATCTGCTGAATCACAGCCAGGCCTGGGGGTGTATCGGCCTAGGAGAAGCTGGTATTGCCTGGGCCAAGAATGCTCTTGCTTCAACTCCTCCAGTATCTCCTCATTACTCTGGCTTGTCCCAGCTCAATAAAAGACAAGTCAAGTCTAACTTCAAATTCAGGGTAGTCACTGTGCAACGGTAGAGCCGTTTGGTAGATGCCGAGGATCTGAGGCAGAGGTGAATGGTTGACCACGGTCACTCTGCCAGATATTGGTAGAAGCAGCATTTCATGAACCAGGATGTGTCTGGGACCTGAGTCTGTGCTCTTAATTTACTTCTAAATTACTTCGATGGAAGTTTCGTCTTAAGCAATACCATGTAGATTAAAACAAAAATCTAAGTAACTGATGAACTGGGGATCCCATCTGGCTAAAGAGCCTGTTTCACCTGAGACCCAGTTTGAAATAGTCTACCCCCGCCACCCACAGCACAAAACACTGCTCGTGCTAATCATGTTCCCTCCAGCCGCAGGGCAAGGGGCACAGTGATCCCTTTTGCTTCTCTGAACCTTGTTTTCTATGATGATTACACCTTGCTGGCATTTGTCAATGCAAATGGAAGAAGCTGTAATGAAGTTTGTTCTGGGTAGGGTCTGGGAGGGACTGTCACCTCCAGTAATGTATTGTTGTTAAGTGGCAAGGTGGAATGGGCTATGAGCTTCAAATCAGAAGCCCTAGGTTCTTCTGACCCCGGGCTTTGCCACTCAACTAGCTGTGCGAATAACTCCCACTTTTTTTTTTTTTTTTTTAATATATATTTTATTGATTTTTTACAGAGAGGAAGGAAGAGGAATAGATAGTCAGAAACATCGATCAGCTGCCTCTTGCACACCTCCTACTGGGGATGTGCATGCAACCAAGGTACATGCCCTTGACCGGAATCGAACCTGGGACCTTTCAGTCCGCAGGCTGACGCTCTATCCACTGAGCCAAACCGGTTTTGGCTTTTTTTTTTTTTTTTTTGAAGGCTGCTAGGTTCTTTGCAAGTGTCAATATTTTTAAATTTTGGTACAAAAAATGCAGTTTTTGTTGTTGTTTTCAGCATCAGGCCATCCAGACTTCCACGGCCAGGATGCTGGGCGTAGGCGAGCCTCTCTCCTCTCTGCCACAAAAATGCAGTATTTTAATGGGATTGCTCCATACGTTATTCTAAATTGTTTTTCCTTTAAAAATATTTGGTCATTTTCCCAAGTCAAATAATTAAAATCTACTCCTTGGCCATGAATCCAAAAACGTGTGAGGCATTATTTATGTGCAAAATGCAGCAGTGAACAAAACAGGGACTTGCCATTCTTTTAAATGGCTGCATGGTTGATTTTTTTTTTTAAATTTTTTGTTTTGTTAATCCTCACCTGAGGATAATTTTTTCATTGATTTTTAGTGAGAGGCAGCCAAAAGGGAAGGGAGGGAAGGAGAGAGACAGAGAGAAAGGAAGAAAGAGAGAAACATCATTTGGTTGCCTCCCACATACGCTCCCCCTCCCCCATCAGGGCTGGGGATCAAACCTGTAGCCCAGGTGCTCGCCATTGACCTTGACCTGGAATCAAGCCCACCACTCTTCAGTATTGATGTTCTAACCACTGAGCCCACCGGTCAGGGTGCTGTGTTTTTCAAACCAATTCAGTGGTTCTCAGCCTTTCTAATGCCGCGCGCGACCCTTTAATACAGTTCCTCATGTTGTGGTGACCCCCAACCATAAAATAATTTTCGTTGCTACTTCATAACTGTAATTTTGCTACTGTTAATGAATCTTAATGTAAATATCTGTTTTCTAATGGTCTTAGGCTTTACAGCAGCGGTTCTCAACCTGTGGGTTGCCTAAGACCATCGGAAAACACGGATATTTACATTACGATTCATTAACAGTAGCAAAATTACAGTTATGAAGTAGCAACGAAAATAATTTTATGGTTGGGGGTCACCACAACATGAGGAACTGTATTAAAAGGTCACAGCATTAGAAAGGTTGAGAACCACTGAAATAGAGAGCTAATGTTCTCAACAGTATTATTGAATTGTTTTTCTCATCTGTTGATTTCCCCACACATGCTTGGTTCTCCTAGTGGTCTTTCCCTTATAATCTTCTGACCCATCTGTTCGGATCATACTGTCTTTTTCTTTCAACTTTAGTTGTTTGATATAATTTCAAACTTGGAAAGAGGTTGCAAGAATACTAAAAATTTCCATATAAGCTTTATTTTATGATTTTTATATTTGTTGGATTTCTTAAATGCTATGTTTAAATTTTTCCCTTCTATTTTACTTAGAAATTTAAATGAGAATAGCTGTATAAAATGTAATGGCATCTGTTTATATAACAATTGTTCTTTGTTAATGTTATTAGATCTCTTGTTCAACATTAAAATCTACCGTGTTCCCCTTCCCCAGAGTAAACTGCACATGGAGGGCTTCCGGAGCCTGAAGGAGGGAGAGGCAGTGGAGTTCACCTTTAAGAAGTCCGCCAAGGGCCTGGAATCTATCCGCGTCACTGGCCCTGGTGGGGTATTCTGTATTGGGAGTGAGAGGCGGCCGAAAGGGAAGAACATGCAGAAGCGCAGATCAAAGGGAGACAGGTATGGATTGGAAGGTGGCTTGTGTGGACATGCTGAGGATGGGGAGAGCTCTCTCCATCTTGTCTCATTACTTGGACCAGGTTGCCATGGACCCATGAACCAGGAAGTCACGGTTCGGCCCAGTTAGGGCACATGCCTGAGTTTTGACCTCAATCCCCAGTAGGGGGCGTGCAGGAGGCAGCTGATCCATGATTCTCTTTTATCACGGGTGTTTCTATTTGTCTCTCCCTTTCCCTTCCTCTCTGAAATCAATAAAAATATACTTTAAAAAATAAAATAAAATGAAGCCTATGGTCCCTGGCAACGCTAGATGGTTGGGGTACCTGCTATAGATGTGGAAGATGAGAAGAGGGCAGTATGTGAGGAGGGCGTTTGAGAAGTAATTTTGCTCTGTGAGCTCTAGACTCAATTACTAAATGGGAATAGTGATATTAACCTCACATGATTGTTTTAGAACTAAAGAAGAATGATATGAAAGTGTAAGTTGTGGGGACAAGACAGGGTGTCTGTACTTGTTGCTTCTTCACTGGGTCTCCATATGACTTGTCTCATTCATCTTAGCTTTGTGCTCGAACAGATCATAATCTGACTCCTTAGTTTTTTTAAGGGTATGTTAGAGTCTTACTTATCCACCAAATTGCAGTGCTCAGTTGGGGTCTGCGGTTTCTATTCTTGGTATTTCAGTATTTTCTAGGTGACATGAATCTGAAGATCATCCAGACAATTACAGGTTTGGAAAGGATTTCAAGATACCTAGTCAGCCCTAGCTGGTTTGGCTCAGTGGGTAGAGCGTTGGCCTGCAGATCCATACCCCTGCCCTGCTTCCCAGGTTTGATTCTGGTCAAGGGCATGTACCTCAGTTGCAGGCTCCTCCCCGGCCCAGGCACTGGTCTTGGCGCATGCAGGAAGCAGCCAAATCGATGTGTTTCTCTTACATCAATATTTCTCTCTGTCCCCTCTCTTTTTCACTCTCTGTAAAAATCAATGGAAAAATATCCTTGTTGAGGATTTAAAAAAAAAAAAAGGCATCTAGTCAGATTTCTCCTTTTATACGTGGAGAAATTGGTCTCCAGGAAGGGAAGAGCCCAAGTGTCCTCACTCAGAGAAAGGCTTCTGATCTCTTCTCACTCCTTTCTCAACTTTACCATCCTGCTTTTTACCAGGTGCTACAACTGTGGAGGTCTAGACCATCATGCCAAGGAATGCAAGCTCCCACCCCAGCCCAAGAAGTGCCACTTCTGCCAAAGCATCAGCCATATGGTGGCCTCCTGTCCACTGAAGGCCCAGCAGGCCCCCAGCTCACAGGGAAAGCCAGCCTACTTTCGGGATGAAGAAGAAGAGATCCATAGCCCTGCCCTGCTCCCAGATGCCCAGAATTGAGCCACAGTGGGTGCCGGGGGCTATGCTTTTGTGATCAGAAAGTTTCAAGAAGCAGGCATCAATCGGCAGATTGGAGAAAGTGGGGACAGGGTGGGTAGGGGGCAGCAGGCACTGCCATGTATCTCTGGCCGGGTTCCACAGCATCACCCCCTCTTCCCTCTTGGCAGGGGGGGAGGGGTGAGGCAAAGGAACTCCCAACTACACTCGATCCAAATGCATGTGAGGGCTTTGGGGGAACCCTCCCTACATGCTTTATTTGAGTCTCCACCCCCAGAATCTCCAGCTTTTGAAAGTGGCCTGGATATAGGGAAGTTGTTTTCCTTTTAAAGAAGGATATGTAATAATAATATTTCCCCTGCCAAAGTGAAAAGATTAACATGAGACCAGAACGCAGACCACAAACAACTGCATTCTGTGGGAGGGAATCTCTCAGGGGTACGGCAGGGTTTTTCCACATCTTGTCTCCTCGTAACCCACTCTTGGGATAGGGTGCTGAGAATTGTCCCAAGCAATGGGTTGTGACGATAGGCAAAAGGGATGGTTGGGGAACAGCTGCAGACCTGCTGCTCCTAAGCTCACTCCCACCCCATTTCTGGACCAATACAATTTTATTTATTTGGTCCCTTGGATAACTGCACCTTGGGTCCCACTTTCTCCAGGATGCAGCTGCACTAGCTGTGTGCGAATGACGTATCTTGTGCATTTAGACTTTTTTTTTTTCGTAATATAAATATTCTGGGTTTGTATTTTTGTGTATTTTAATCTACAGCCCTCATTCCTGCACTGTGTTCTCAGGTACATGAGCAATCTCAGGGATAAGTGGGCAGGAGCTCCGGGTCTGCACAGCAGGAATACTTTGTTTTATCATCAGGGAGAACACCTATTTGGAGTGTATAGTCTATTGAACTACCTCATTTTTGCCAATTAGAGCTGGCTTTTCTGCCATAGTATCCTCTTGAAACCCCTCCACCTTCAATGTTTTATGGAAGACTAGAATTTAATGAGGTAGCCTCATTACTTGATCTCCTACTAGAAGACTGGAAATTGGTCTGAACAGGAATCAGTGGTTGGTGCAAAGGTTAGGAGAGGCTGGGCTAGGTGAAAGGCACAGAGGGGAAGCCAAGATTAGAAGCAGGATGTCTATATATGCGTAACCAAGGATTCCTGTCCCTTACCTGTAATCCCGGGGTTTGGGACTCACATTACATACCAGATCCATCCCTAGCTGGATTGGCCTACCAGGCACAACAACACACTTTATGTGTGTTGATAAAGAGAGCTTTTGAGAACACTACCTCTCTCCCCATCTTGAGCTGCCCAGGGATGGATATATGAAGCAATGACTACATTCCTTAACCTTTAAAAACTCTTTGCTTTTTCTCTTTGGCTTCCAGAGACACCATAAGCAATGGCTTCTTTGTGGTACTCAGAGCCAGTGTCCTTCCCTGCTGCAGCAATGATTAGTGTCTTAGTAGCTAAAGGAGAAAAGCGGGTTTCGTTAACATGCTGTGAGATCACTGAAATCCTACCTCACTGTGTTGAAACGGGGCAAATGCAATAGAATGCATTGGGTGATGTGTGTCTGATCCTGGGTTCTTGGCCCCCCAATTGCTGCCCCCTCTAGTTATTGTGTTTGTCTGGGCTTTGTAGGACTTCACAGTAGCTGATTTGGTGATTGCTAGGTGGCCTAGTCTGTGTAAATGTGTTGGTCTTTCTCCATGTTCTTTTGGGGTTTTATTGTTTACAACCTTCTTCTTGTATTGAGAAAAATAGCCAAAGCATCTTTGACAAAAGGTTCTGCACCAGGCAAAAAGGATCTGAAGCATAACCTTGGGAACACCTCTTCTTGAAGTGGGGGTCTTGAACCATCCTTTCTTTTGCTTTCTCTTCCCCTATTTCCTATTTTGGACCAGATCTTCTGTCCTTAAAATTTTACTCTGACCCTCTTCTATCTGCACCCCAAAAAGCCCATTTTCCACATGCATACACATTTAATGTGTGGGGTGTCACCCCATCTCTTAAATGATTTGTGCAGAAATCCTGAAGAATGCTCCATCCCTTCTTCCCAATATCCTGAGTGAAGATCATTCCTTGATATCTGATTCATGCCAAACATTCAGATTGCTATGTTTTAATTTCTAATCCTAGGGTAGAAAGCAGCAATGAGGGGGCCTTTCATTTTGAAAATGGGGTTGGGAAACCAAGAAAGGGGAAATGAATGTATATCCAAGTCGCTCAGGAACTTTTATGCCGGTGCAAAAAAACTTATGTCAAAGTAGCCACAAGATTGTTTAATAGGAGACGGACGAATGTAACTCCATGTTTACTGCTAGAAACCAAAGCTTTGTGTGAAATCTTGAATTTATGGGGTGGGAGGGAGGGAGGGTAGGAAAGCATGTACCTGTCTGTTCTTCCCTGATTCCTTCTCATTTCTGAACTGCAGGGGACTGAGCCCCCTTGGGCTTTGGTGACCTCCATCACTGGGGACTGTTTATTTGATGGTTGATTTTGCTGTGCCGGGTATTTCCACTTGCTATCATTTTGTAAAACACATGCTGACTTTTCCCCTTCCCCTCTTTTCCCTGGGAAAATAAAATGAATGAATAAAGACTTATTCCTACTGAAACTGTCATCTCCTTGTTAAGATATTTAAGGTGCTTTTCTCCTCCCATAATTCTCACCTCCTTGGATTGGGACTCAGAAGTCACAGAAGAACCATTAAGTTTTTGTTCAGTCATTCTGATTTGATAGGAATGAATCTTGAAAGTTCAGTCCTCTTAGCACCTCATTACAGTGGATTTTTGTTTCTCGGTAGGCCTCTTGTCCTTCCCTTGGAAGTGGCCACATTCAAGAGGGGATTAGGAGCATGGCATGCATAAGAATGGGTTTGTCTATGCCACTGGCTGGGATGAAAGGATGGGGCCATGCCTTGGGGCATGAGACCCTAATAATACCTTGTCCCTTGCTCTTCAAATCCCTTTACAAATCTTAATTAATTAACCCCCTGAAGCACCCCAGGGAGGCAAATAATGTGGAACTGGGGAAATTGAGGCCATAAGAAAACACGTTAACATTTTATTTCAGCCCAAGTTTGCTAGCTCGCTAATGAACAATGCTTTTTAAACATCTAGCTTTCCCCTAATGGGAAGAATTTAAAAAGGAAAAAGAAATATTTTATTCGAAGGCACACCATCTATTCCTGAAAGTGACAGAAACTGGAGAACAAGGATATGTTTTATACATCCACTCCAGGGACCTTGTACCAACAGTCTTATTTTTTTGTTAATCTTCACTTGATATTTTTGCCATTGATTTCTTTTTTTTTTTAATATATTTTAATTGTTTTTTACAGAGAGGAAGGGAGAGGGATAGAAAGTTAGAAACATTGATGAGAAACATAGATCAGTTGCCCCCTGCATACCCCCTACTGGGGCTGTGCCCGCAACCAAGGTACATGCCCTTGACTGGAATCGAACCTGGGACCCTTCAGTCCGCAGGCCGATGCTCTCTCCACTGAGCCAAACCAGTTAGGGCTTTTTTGTTTTTGGGGGGGTTTTTTTGCCATTGATTTCTAGGGAAGGTGAGAGAGAAACCTTAATTGGTTGCCTCCACACCCACTCCTAAGGGGCTGGGGAACTTGCAACCAATGTATATGCCCTTGATAGGGGAAATAGAACCTTCGACCCTTTGGTCTGTGGGCCGACGCTCTGAGAAAACCAGCCAGGGCTGTACCAAAAGTCTTAAAGCAGGTTGTTGAAGCCAGCTAGGCTGAAGCAAAGCAGGACTGGAAAATATGACTATTGCCCATATACTACCCTTTACCTCTTTGCACACAATATGCCACAATTGCCTAATCCTCACGGCTTCCAACTACAAGGTAACATTTAGTCTAGTGCCTAGCCGGTTTGGCTCAGGCTCAATGGATAGGGCGTTGGCCTGCGGGTCCCCGGTTAGATTCAGGTTAAGGGCACAGGGCACCTACCTTGGTTGCAGGCTCCTCCCAGGCTGGACCCTAGTCTGGCCATGCAGGAGGCAACCAATAGATATGTTTCTCTCCTATCCATGTTTCACTCTTCCCACTTTGGAGAAATATCCTCGGGTGAGAATTAACAATTTAAAATACTATTCATGGGTGGGTTACTCATCTGGAGGACCTGGTAAAAGTAACTCATCAGAAAGAGTGGAAGGCACAGTGTATTGGGGATTACTAGTGCCATATTTCTTGCCTTGATTCCTTGGTGAAACTACAAGAAGGTTCTTTGAAAATTGTAAAGGTTTCTTTTTGCTGCTTTTTTAATTTTGAGAGAATTGAACTCCCAATTTCTTTGTCAGTGCCTCAAATTACTGCAACAGTTTTCCGGAAAGATTTGGTACAGAGCTAATGCCCTTGATTTTTCTATTAGGGTTAACTGATGGCCTTTCTGTTGTTTAATATTAGAGCCCTTAAAGCAGAGCTCTTTCTGGCTTCAAAACTGTTTTCCTTTGTGTAGGTCCTGAGAATCTGCATATCCTGAGAATTGAGTGCCCGACATCAGCACAAATGGATTGGTATAAAGTGCGTCTGTGCGACTGCCTAGGCTGGGAACTTCCCAAACGATGAAATCCACCTAGACCCGTACAAGGGGCTTTAAAGCCCAGTTCTGCGGCCTCCCAAGGTCTTCCGACGAGCAGGACGCCGCCTTACACCATTTCTCAGCCGCCTTACACCATTTCTCAGCAGGCCTAAATGCCACCAGCAGCTGAGAAACCCTGAATTCTTGCCATGGAGCGTAACCCCCGTGCGGCCTACCCATGTAGATCTAACGACCTCTCCGCTCACCGCGGGGGCCTCGACTCCGCCTCCCCC
The DNA here is from genome assembly GCF_963455305.1 of Plecotus auritus. Taxonomy (NCBI): domain Eukaryota; kingdom Metazoa; phylum Chordata; class Mammalia; order Chiroptera; family Vespertilionidae; genus Plecotus; species Plecotus auritus. The sequence goes on from NC_137771.1 coordinate 16,712,343, forward strand.
AGCGCGCGGCCTGGAGCCCGGCCGCCCACCCCATGCGGTCACGTGAGCGCTCATTCCTCTGGGCTCCGCGGGAGCGCAAACTGCGGCCCCGCACGCTGGGGCTGCTCCGCCTCCGAGCCTGCTGGCGCCCGGCAGGACCACGCCCGTTAAGGGGCGTGTCCGGACGTTCGGCGATGACGTCATCTTCCAGCGCCACGTCGTGAAGTGTCCGTCCTCTGGGGCAGTTGGAAGGCGCCGGCAGAGCCGAGCAGATTCTGTGTTCTGTGGGCTGACGAGAGGAGAGGTGACTGGACGGGGAGGCAGCCATGGGAATGAGAGGGGACAGACCAGTGAGGGGATAAATAACTGGGAGACCCCTGCGGTAGGAGGTAACGGGATGACAATTAAAGGGGTTAGTACGTGGGGGCGCGGAGAGTGGGAAACGGCCTGGGGGAAGTTGGAGAAGGAGGAAGCGGGGAAGGATCGGAGTGTAGGGACTGTGATACGGCAGGAAGCAGACTTAGAGGTTCCGAAAAAGCCAGTGCACATGCCGAGGAAAAGGGGATGGGAAGAAGGTCCACGAAGCCAGGAGAAGCAGGGAAAGCCCTCAGCCCCAAAGGTCCCATTCATTGGCTTATTTATCACCTCCAGGTGGTGAAAGATGGGAGGCTTAGACCAGTCTTTGGATTCTAATGCTGGCTGCTCTCCACTGCCCGGGTGAATCCCTACAAGTCAGCCGTAGCTGTTTGCAAGCCTTGGTGACTTCTGTTTCTCTTTCTTGTTTATCCAAGGTTACCCAGTTGATATCTTCTTATTCTGGGCTTATCTTCCGCTCGGGCAAGAACTATGTCATGGATCAAAGAAGGACAGTTGACACTGTGGGAGCGGTTCTGTGCCAACATCATAAAGGTGAGCCCACAGCACCAGTTGACCTGGTCAGTTGTGTAATCTTGTATCATAACCTGTTATTCAAATTGAGTAATCCACGATGCTGAGTAGAATTTAGCAATGTAGGGTAACTTCTAGGTCTACATTTCTGCCAGATTATTGTCCTAACTCACATTTTCAGGAAACCCAAGTCCTAATATCATTGAGCAGCATAGACTAATAGGTTTTCCTTATGGAGAACTGAAATTTATTTCCCTGAAACTTTTAACTATTATTCCTAATGCTATCGTCTGGATTTAGAGAAAATAACTAATCTTTCTTTGTAATGATTGTGTTTTGGTTTTGGGAACACACAAAACAACAACAGAAGTCCACCTAGTCTATCATTTATGAACCATGTGACTTTACATGTTGTTTTTTGAGGATTAAGTGAAACATACAGAGAAAGCATTTAAGCTCAGTGTCTTGCAGGTGCATGTGTTTTTTCAAACTATAAGAGAAAGTTTATTTGGAAAGTCACAGAGGCAGAAGTGAACAGCAGAAGAAATGGGCTCAGGAAGGAAGTTATAGAGGCGAAAGCACGGGTCCGTGGAGCTTAGGAGAGAGAAGGGTAAAGGTCCTGCGCCTGGGGCAGAAGACGGACAGAAAGGCGTGGGCATGCTCCCGAGAGGGAGAAAGCCTATAGCAGTTCTTCATTACTACTCTTACGGGGGCTGACTGTTAGCCATTTGAAGACTGCGATCCCTCTATTTCCTATACTCTCCCTTGCTTTCCTAAATCTTCCCTCAGCTTGTTCTCTTAAGATTCACAACAATGTTATATACTCTGCATATGATAGGTTTGAGATGGAAGCTAGTCAGCTTGGATTTGTTTTTCAGCCACAGACTGTCAAGTAGTGGGTAGCAGTGAATTTATGAGTCAGTAAGCCTTATACCCACTCACACACTAACACACAAATACCAAGGTTACTCAGGCAGGCCAAGATATGGAAATATCTCCTCAGGCAACCATTGCAGTCATATGTTGGGAAGAACAAGCTGCATGACTTGATTGGCCTTTCTTTTATAGGCTGCGTGTGGATCCCAGCCGGTGTGGCTCACTGGTGTGACCCATGACCCATGAATCAGGAGGTCATAGTTTGATTCTCACTCGGGGCACATGCCTGGGTTGTGGGCTTGATCCCTAGTAGAGGGCGAGCGGAAGGCAGCCGATTGATGATTCCTTCTCATCATTGATGTTTCATCATTGAAGGGGGTAGAAGACATTTAAACAGAACTAAAGAAACAAAGCTGAAGAGGTATCACTATACATTAGTTTTTGTTCATATAATGGATTCATTGTGGACTTTTTGACACATTTCTTCAACTCTCTGAGCCTCAGTTTTATCATCTATACAGTGGATATGAAAACAATAATGCCAGTCTCAGGGGGTTGTTTGAGGAATCAGTTGAAATAGCATATGTAAAAACCCTTTCTCTGATATCAATAAAAACATTTTTTTAAAAAAGGGTTACATGTGGAGACAAAAGTAGAAATGATGGAGAGGTGTGGGGGAAGCAGTTTGTGAAGAGCCCTTCCAGTGTCGAAAATAGGCCACGGAGTGACTTTTTGCTGTGTAGACAACAAAAGGCTGCTGTGAGCCAGATACCAAGTTTTCTTTGGCCCCCAAAATGTCATTTGTTTGCTTTGAAGTGGCTCCTGACATTTAATTTTTTTTTAAACTTTGCTTTTTTAGTTTCTTTTTTTTAATATATTTTATTGATTTCAGAGAGGAACGGAGAAGGAAAGAGAGATAGAAACATCAATGATGAGAGAGAATCATTGATCCACTGCCTCCTGCAGGCCCCCTACTGGGAATCGAGCCCACAACCCAGGCATGTACCCCTGACTGGAATCGAACCCGGGACCCTTCAGTCCACAGGCTGACGCTCTGTCCGCTGAGCCAAACCAGCTAGGGCCTGACATTTAATTTTTTATAAAATTCCTGAGTAATGGCATCGTTGGTAAAATTAGAAGATCTAACAATATTAGGCCCCGTTTCTGTGTGTCAGCAATCAGGTAGAGCTGAGGAGTGAATGTCTCCATTCAACCACACTGTCAATATCCTTCCTGGGCCTTCCAGTTGGAGACTGACGAAACCTGAGTTTAAATCCCCACTTTGCCTTTTAGCTGTGTGACTTGTGCAAGTTACTTGATTGCTCTGAGCCTCAGTTTTTTCGCCTGTAAAATGAAGCTAATACTATATATATACTTTATAGATTTTGTATGATAAAAAGACTAAGGTGAGGTATTAAAAGCCTAGAACAGTGCTTGGCATGTAATAAGTGCTTAATAAACACATAAATAAAAATAAGTAACCTTGTTCCAGCAGGCATGGCTCAGTGATTGAGCATTGACCTGTGAACCAGGAGGTCATGGTTCCATTCCCGGTCAGAACACATGCCCATGTTTCAGGCTACTGGGGCAGGCAGGCAGCAGCTGATCAATGATTCTCTCATCATTGATGTTCCCTTCTCTCTCTCCCTCTCTAAAATTAATAGAAATATATATTAAAATAATAATAAGTAGGCTTGGTTGGTGTGGCACAGTTTGTTGGAACATCATCCTGTGCGCCAGAAGGTTCTGGGTTTGATTCCTGGTCAGGGCACATACCTACTTTGCGGGTTCAGTCCCCTGTCGGGGTGCATATGGGAGGCAACTGATTCATGTATTTCTCTTACATCAATGTTCCTCTCTCTCTCTCTCTCTCTCTCTCTCTCTCTCTCTCTCTCTCTCTCTCTCTCCCCCCCCCTGACCCCCCTTCTCCCTGTCTAAAATCAATTTTTAAAAATAAACAAATAAGTAAGTAGATTGCTTAATACCCAATTCCCTTCCTCAGGGCTTTTATCATCTAGCTCAAGCCTCTCAGCTCAGGGTGTAATGTCTTCCTTTATCTTTGAGGAGTATGTGATGTGTTCACCATTTGTCTTCTTACTTCACAGGCAGGCCCAATACCCAAACATGTTGCATTTATAATGGATGGGAACCGTCGCTATGCCAAGAAGTGCCAAGTGGAGCATCAGGAGGGCCACTCACAGGGCTTCAACAAGCTGGCTGAGGTGGGTGTGGGTGGCAGAACCCAAGGTGAACAGTGCGGAAAATTGGATTATAGCTAGAAAACCTGAGTTTGCTGTGGTTTGAGAGTGGTTTTTTTTTTTTGCTTTTTATTTATTTTTTGAGAGTGTTTTCTATAGCTGTTTGTTTTATTGCTTGCTTGCTAGCTACAGGTCTTATATCAACATTAATAAAAAATTGAATCATCCAGACACATCACAAAATATTAGAAATAAGAACAAAATTGCCATCTCTCACCACCTTTAACCCATCAACAGTTTATTTTTTCTGTGCCTGATCCGAGTCCATCTATAGCTTCAATAACCTTGTTTTTACTTGACATTTTGGCAACTATTTTTCTAGGCATATATATATATATATATATATATATATATATATATATATATATATATGTCTATATATCTCCTTTCTAACTACACATTTTATTTTATTTATTTATTTTTTAAATATATTTTATTGATTTTTTACAGAGAGGAAGGGAGAGGGATAGAGAGTTAGAAACATTGATGAGAGAGAAACATCGATCAGCTGCCTCCTGCACACCCCTACTGGGGACGTGCCCGCAACCAAGGTACATGCCCTTGATCGGAATCGTACCTGGGACCCTTTAGTCCACAGGCCGACGTTCTATCCACTGAGCCAAACTGGTCAGGGTTCTAACTACACATTTTAATGACTGTAGAGCCTGTTGTCATCATAAAGAGCCGACAATTTGTTTAGCTGCTCCACTATTATTGGACATGATGAATAGTACTATTTTAGAATAAATTCTAAGAAGTGACATTTCTGGAGCAATAGTAAAGTGACTGGTCTTTCTAGTTTGCCTGAGTCTGAGGGTTTCTCAGGACACAATTCTTTCAGTGCTTAAACTGGGAAAAGTGCCAAAAGGGACATCACTTTAAGCAAAGGTCATGAATATTTTATGGTTCTTAATATCTGCTGCAGATTGGAAAACATTGAGTCTAACAGTAAGATCGGAATATGTTAATGCTTGTGAAACTAACTTTAAGAAGAGTAGAAACATGGCCTCTAGCTTCCTGGCACAAGAACATGGCCTGATGCTAGAGCAGTGATATTTTTTGCCTTGAGCAAGTGGCTGTGGGGTTCTCTTTAATACTGTGTGGAGGTCTTTAGGTTTGTTGACCCCAGCTTCTCTTTTGTGACTAATTAAGAGACAGTTTTGCCTGGTGCTTAGGAGCTTAAGCTCTGGAGTCACTCAGAACTCATTGGCACCCCTGCTCTGCCACTTCCTGGCTCTCTGACCTGCAGGGAGTTACGTCGTTCCCTTTTTCTTACCCTAGTTTCTTGATCTGCAAAATGGGCAGAGCAATAACTCCTACCTCAGGAGATTATGTGAGGATTAAACAAGATGGTAAAATGAAAAGCATGTGGCACAGAACCTGGCGTAAGGGAAGTGCTCAAAAAATTGAAGCTGTTGCTATTGGCATCTTTTTTTCTTATTTTTAAAAAAATATATTTTATTGATTTTTTACAGAGAGGAAGGGAGAGGGATGGAGAGTTAGAAACATCGATGAGAGAGAAACATCGATCAGCTGCCTCCTGCACACTCCCACTGGGGATGTGCCCGCAACCAAGGTACATGCCCTTGACCGGAATCGAACCTGGGACCCTTCAGTCCGCAGGCCGACGCTCTATCCACTGAGCCAAACCGGTTAGGGCTCTTTTTTTTTTTTTAAGTGAAAGAGAGTTTATTAGTGAAGCACTGAGACAGAGTGGCTACTCCACAGGCAAGCAGCCTTTTGACATCTATTTTGAGTGAGGTCAGTGGTGGATACCAGCGAAGACCCTGTAAGGTCCAGCTTGACCCTACTCAAGTATCAGGGTTCTCACTGGTGATCTTCCTAAGGTGATAATGAGTTGGTTTGTGTGTATGTCTATGAAGGGATTAGTGTTAAGACAGGGAACCTTGAGGTTAAAGGTAGGGGGTAGAAGACATTTAAACAGAACTAAAGAAACAAAGCTAAAGAGGTATCACTATACATTAGTTTTTGTTCATATAAAAGCTTGTGGACTTTTTGACACATTTCTTCAAAACTCTGAGCCTCAGTTTTATCATCTATACAGTGGGTATGAAAACAATAATGCCAGTCTCAGGGGGTTGTTTGAAGAATCAGTTGAAATAGCATATGTGAAAACCCTTTGCAGACTCAAATGTTGCTTTTTTTCTTATAACCCATTGGCCTCTCTGCCTACCAGAATAATGAAGTTACATTGTGAGTAATAATACCTTGTGTTTTTATACTGTTCATTAGCCACTTTGTGAGGGATGGATTGTAATCTCTTTTTATTTGCATTTTTATTTTTTAATATATTTTTATTGATTACAGAGAGGAAGGGAGAGGGAGAGATAGAAACATCAATGAAGAGAAAGAATAGTTGATCGGCTGCCTCTTGCACGCCCCCTACTGGGTATCGAGCCTGCAACCTGGGCATGTGCCCTGACTGGGAATTGAACCATGACCTCCTGATTCATAGGTCGACTGTCAATCACTGAGCCATGCCAGCTGGGCTCTTTTTTTTTTTTTTTAAAGATATGTATATTTTTTATTGAATTCAGAGAGAAAGGGAGAGAGAGGTATAAACATCAATGATAAGAATCATTGATTGGCCGAAACCGCTTTGGCTCAGTGGATAGAGCGTCGGCCTGCGGACTGAAGGGTCCCCGGTTCGATTCCGGTCAGGGGCATGTACCTTGGTTGCGGGCACATCCCCAGTGGGAGGTGTGCAGGAGGCAGCTGATCGATGTTTCTCTCTCATCGATGTTTCTAGCTCTCTATCCCTCTCCCTTCCTCTCTGTAAAATATCAATAAAATATATTAAAAAAAAAAAAAGAATCATTGATTGGCTGCCTCTTGCACACCCCCTACTGGGGATCGAGCCCACATCCCGGGCATGTACCCTCCACTGGAATCAAACCTGGGACCCTTCAGTCCGCAGGCCAACACTCTATCCACTGAGCCAAACCAGCTAGGGCTAGCCAGGCTCTTTTTACAGACAAGGAGACTTAGGCCCAGAAAGGTTAATGATTCGCCTATACTCACATAGTAAATGCATGATGGAGCCAAGGACTTGAACCTGGTTTTTTATTCTCTCAGTGGAGAGTTCTTTCCAGTAGACCACAGTGGCATCAGCCTAGTAGTACTCATTAAGTTCACATTTTTTGGTTCTCACGTGGTGGCTTTCTGCGTATTTAGTTCACTATTCTGACAGAAGCATTGGTGTTATCCTAGCTTGATGCTTTTCTGAGTCAGGGCCGAGGCATCTCTTATTTCCCTTCCTACTCTTCCTTGCACCTTAGCTCCTTGTCTTCTCCCTTCTCAGACTCTGCACTGGTGTTTGAACTTGGGCATCCGAGAGGTGACGGTGTACGCGTTCAGCATTGAGAACTTCAAACGCTCCAAAAGTGAAGTGGACGGGCTAATGGATATGGCCCGGCAGAAGTTCGGCCGTTTGCTGGAAGAGCAGTAAGATGCTGTTAGTGGGGAAGGGTGTTCCTCCAGGACCTCCAGCCTACCCTAACCCTCAGCTCTCTCGCTCTCTCTCTCTCTCTCTCTCTCTCTCTCTCTCTCTCTTTTTTAATTGTTTAAAGTATTACAGATGTCTCCTTTTTCCCGATTGACCTCCCCAGTCCCTGCCACCCCCCAGGACAAGCCCCCACTGCCCCAATATCTGTGTCCATTGATTATGCTAATATCCCTCAGCTCTCTTATCTGGGGCTTATTTAAGGAACTTTGCACCCTTTCAATGTTAGTCAGATCTCTAGAGTGGCAAATATGACAAGCTAGTTTTTCTTTTTTCTTTTTTGTTTTTTTCCAAAGTGAGCATTTACTTGAGGATATAGAGGTATTTCACAGAATTCAAGGACAAGTAAAACCAGCCTCAAGCAAAACTGAAACCAGGATTGATATCCATTAGGTAGCGTCTCTTTGTACATTTCCTTCTCTGTACAGACCTGCTTTCCCTGCTTCACGAGAATAGCCCAGAATGAACTGGATCCTTTCATTAGCCCACCTTAGATCACATTTCCACCCCAAGACCAATAAGCTGTGGCCAGGGGAGTAGAGTGAGAGAAACTTTGAAAAAGTCATTTTCTGCTGTGCAGTCAGTCATCTCTAAAAAGTTATTATATTCTCTTGGGAGGCATGGGATGATCCATAAGAGGTCTTTATGGGGAAGCATCACTACCCCTGTTAGCAGTTATTAAGTTTAAGCTTAGGGAGCAGAGCCAGAAAGGGACACAGAAGATTGAGAGAGTTTGTTTGCTTCAAAGTATGGAGCCCTTTCCAGCCAGACTGCCCAGAAGTCTTCATTGTAATCATTCTCTGCCCAGCTCCTTCCCATACCAGGTCCAGGGCAATGAGAGAAAAGAGAGCCAAGAGCTCCAGTGAAGCTGGGCCTAGAACACTTGTGTCTTTTCTGTCCCTGTGTGACTCAGTGTGGTGGGGAGAGGAGCCAGGCTTCTCTGTGTCCATTTTAGGATGGTGAGACTCTGGGCCACAGACGTTGCTCCCTGGTTCTCAGCAGAGTCCCTGTGGCTCAGAGTTCACACTCAAGGGGCTGGAGATGGAGGCATGAGGGCATATTCCAGGTGTTCAAATTTTTCTGTACTGTACACTAATCTTAGCTTTTTAAAGTACTTATAAGGCCTTGAACCTAACATGTATTCTCATTTAATATTCACATTACCCTGTGAGAAAGATATCACCCCAATTGTAAAGAGGAGGGAAGGAAGTAAAGACTGAAGGAGTCTAGGTGTGTATCCTGAGTCACACAGCTATTGGAGAGGCAGAGCCAAGACAGACAGGATCTTTCTGAGTCCAGCTCTAAGCTGTTATCTATATTAGGAGGCAATCTTACAGTTCCTGAAAGATCAAATGAATGGCGGTAGAGGTGCTACTGAGATTACTCTAATCAGTCAGTAGTAGAAAAAACAGTCTTAGGTTACGAAGTCCTGGACAGAGCAAGAAAAAACCCTAGTGGTGGTTTTCCAACAATGTGAGATAGAACCCCAGAGTTCTAGAAGTGGGTGTGCAAAGAACCCAGAGGGGATGGGGTATGGGAGGTGCTGGTTTGGTTCTGTTTATGATTTGATTTGAAGAGTACTTTGGCTAAAATAGGGGTAGAGAACGCAGTTCATATAAGACTCGTGAAATCATTTGGTCTGGCCCTGCCAAGGCAACCACAGGCCAGACTCAAAATTCAATAAATCTAGGAGCTTTTTTCATAGCAACATAAATTTATATTAAGTGAATTATAGTAAGCGAATCCTATATAATAAAAGGGTAATATGCAAATTGACCAAACAGCAGAATGACCGGTGCTATGACGTGCACTGACCATCAGGGGGCAGACACTCAATGATGGAGCTGCCCCCTGGTGGTCAGTGCACTCCCCCGCTCAGCCACAAGCCAGGCTGATGGCTGGCGAGCACTGCGGCGGTGGTGGCTCCCACCTCCACAGCAGTGCTAAGGATGTCCAACTGCAGCAGGGGAGCGGGCTTAAGCCGTCAGTTGGACATCCCCTGAGGGCTCCCAGACTGCCAAAGGGTGCAGGCTGGGCTGAGGGATCCCACCCCCACCTCCCAACCCCCACCCCAGTGCACGAATGTTGTGCACCAGACTCTAGTGATGTTATAAATGTCTAAATGGCCCTTGGCAGAAAAACGGTTCCCCACCCCTGGGCTAAAAGAAGGTTGGAAAACCACTGGCCTAGTTCAGCTTCACCAGTTGGGAAGCTAAACCCTAGTGAAGAGAAGAGAAAGGCTTGCACATGGTCACACAGCAAGCTAGTGGTAGAGCCAGATTGTGAACCCAGGTCTCCAGGTTCCTCACCAGGGCTTTTGCAATAACCACTACTTTATTATTATTATTACTATTTTAATCCTTGCACAAGGATACGCTTAGAGGAAGAAAGAGAGAGAAATAGACAGGCAGACACTGATGTGAGAAAGAAACATTGATCGGTTGCCTTCTGTGTGTGCCCTAATCGGGGACTGAACCCACAACCCAGGTCTGTGCACTGACCTAAAATCGAATCAGCAACCTTTCTGTACACAGGACAATGCTCAACCAACTGAATCACTGTGGCCAGGCTGCAATAATCTCTACTTTATAGACTTCGCTCAAGTCATGCACCTGGTGCCTGAGAATAAGCACATTCATGTGTTTTTTCTCACTCAATGCAAGCCGATACTGAGGCTATGGTAGGGATGGTTACCCCAGTTTACAGAGTGAGGGAAACTTGGGCTCAGAGAGGCTAAGTAGTTATACAAGATTGGCTAATAAGTATTGGTACTAGGACTTAAATCTAGGTATTCTTATTCACGTATGCTTTGATTTGTGTATACATTTGTGTACTGTAGCTTCAGTGGGTTCTCAAAAATAGGTGATTAGATCTTGTTTCACCCTTAAAGAAATGTGGTTGAGGGTTAAAGGATGCATTGGCTGTGGATGTGGCCTTCAGCTCTGGATCAGGGTTCTCCAGGACCTGCCGGATACCTCCACTCTACAGTATACTTCTTGTTATTCAGCTTCCATTTCCCAAACATGAGTTGTTCAGTTTCTCCATACCCTCCCGGTAGAGAAGCTGGCTGGGTGACAGTGAGTTCATGCTCACTGCCTTTTGGGAGTTGCTCTGTAGAGGCAGTGGAATGTCAAGATGAGGAGGACAGGCTCTGGAACCAGACTCCCTAGGTTCAAATTCTGGCTTTCCACTCACCAGCTTCTGATTTTGAGCAAATCACCCAACCTCCCTGTGCCTTAGTGTCATCATCTGGAAAAGGTGAATGACAATGATATCTGCCTCCAAGGTTGGTGTAAGGATGGAACGTGCAGATGTCTGAAAAGTGGTTGGACCATTGACTGGCACTTAGTAAACATTAAGTATTTTAGATGTCGCGATTATTACCATATTTTGCCAGAAGATACAAAAGTAACCAATAGTACAGCTCCTGCCCTTGAGAAGTTTATTTAGTTGTCAAAATGGGACAAATATAGCACAGAATATGTCAAATGCAACTTGCCGACAAGGACACATGAGGCGACGTCCTGTGTGGTAAAGAGTTGGTATTTTCAGCTGGTCGGTGTGGCTCAGTGGTTGAGCATGGACCCATGAATCAGGAGGTCACGGTTAGATTCCCAGTCAGGGCACAAGCCTGGGTTTTGGGTCCAATCCCTAGTAGGGGGCGTGCAGGAGGCAGTCGATTGATGATTCTTTCTCATCATTGATGTGTCTATCTCTCTCTTCCTATCTCTGAAATCAATTAACAAACAAACAAACATATTAAAAAAAAAAAATAAGAGTTTGGATTTTCAAATCAAACAGACCTGGGTTTCAATTTTGACACAACACTGACGTCTGTATGATCTTGGGCAGTCTCTGTCTGACTATCCTATCTGAGTGTCAGTTTCCCTCTGCAGCATGGAGAATGGGGCGAACTCCTTTCAGAGTTCTTGGGGGGGATGCAGTGAAATAATACATGTAGGACAGTGCCTGACATGCAGGAAAGCACTCAAAAACTGCTAATTGAGTATCATCTAAGCACCCTGCTCTCTCCAGCTCAGCAGGTGCTGTGTCCCAACCCTGTCTCCTTTTCCCCAATCAGGGAGAAACTGCAGAAGCATGGAGTATGTATTCGGGTCCTAGGTGATCTGCATTTGTTGCCCTTGGATCTCCAGGAGCTGATTGCACAAGCTGTGCAGGCCACCAAGAACTACAACCAGTAAGTTTTCGGATTGCCCTTGGGGACCTGAATTAGTTTTTGACTCCCTCTACTGGGAGACATCCTTGGTCAGAAACAATGAGGGGGTGGTTTTGGATGCTTAGAGACCTCCTCCATCTGCAAGGCAGACCAGAGACGATTCTGCAGTACTATGTTGTATGTGTGTATACCAACTCGTACCGTTTCCCATCTTCTTCCTCCTTCATTTCATGTACCTCTTCCCCCCAGCTCCCTCCAAGGGATGGGGTGGGAATGCAGCAAGCCTTATCTCTGTCTCTGAAGACAATTCCTTTCAAGAAATTTTTTTTTTTGTCCCACTCCTTTAACCACAGATAGGATGACCTTGGGAGGTGGTGCAGATGCAGAGGGGAATAGAGTTTAAGAATCCAGACTTCATTTTGTGTGGCTTTGGAATATAGTGTCTGCTTGGCAGTGCATTTGTTTTGCATCAAATTTCCTTTTTGATCTCCTTGTTTGTGGTACGTGCCCTTGACCGCTAATATCACAGTGGATTCCCTTCCTCTGAAAGCTGGTTGGTAATAGAAGTGGGAGAGGACTAGAAGGGAAATAAGTCATTTAGTACTTGTCTTATTACAAAACTAGTAACATGTTTATTTCAAGAAAACTTGGGAAAAAAATCAATCTTGGGGGTGAGAGGGAGGTGGAAGAGGTTATAGGGAGAATGAATGGTGTTGGAAGGAGACTTCACTTGGGGTGGTAAACACACAATACAGTGTACAGATGATGTGTTGTGGATGTGTGTACCTAAACCTGTATAATTTTGTTAACCATTGTCACCCCAATAAATTAAATTATAAAAAATTTATAATCTGCCCTAGCTGGTTTGGCTCAGTGGATAGGCAGGGGTCCTCAAACTACGGCCCAAGGGCCACATGCGGCCCGCCGAGGACATTTATCCGGCCCACCGGGTGCCACTGCCTGTCCTGCTTAGCAGCCGACTTGTCCCGGGCCCGCAGTGCGCATAGGAATTTGTTCATAGTTTTATTTTTTAAACTATAGTCCGGCCCTCCAATGGTCTGAGGGACAGTGAACTGGCCCCCTGTTTAAAAAGTTTGAGGACCCCTGGGAGTGTCAGCCTGTGGACTGAAGGGTCCTGGGTTCGATTCCAATTAAGGGCACATGCCCGGATTGCAGGCTTGATCCCCAGTGGGGGGCATGCAGGAGGCCGCTGATCAATGATTCTCATCATTGATGTTTCTATCTCTCTCTCTCTCTTTCCCTTCCTCTCTGAAATCAATAAAATATATAATTTTAAAAAATTCATAATCTGACCTTTCAGAGGTGTCTACGGTTAACATTTGGGGTTGTGTTTTCTTCCAGGGAAAGGGTGCTCTGGAATAAGTGGTTTTAATCCTCAGTCTCTGTCCTGTTTTGGTAAATTATTCTGTTCTTCCTTCTCAGGTGTTTCCTGAACGTTTGCTTTGCATACACGTCCCGTCACGAGATCAGTAATGCTGTGAGAGAGATGGCCTGGGGAGTGGAGCAGGGTCTGCTGGATCCCAGGTATCCCTAGTTTAGCATGGTCACTGATAGGGAAACCAGGCATGCACCAAACCATGAAATCCCTCCTAAGCCATGTACTTTGGCCAGAAGTCCAATCAGGCAAGCATGTGGAAAGATTCGGGGGGTCCCCTTGCCTCAGAATTTCTCTGTGTTCACTGCACACCAGGAAGCCCCAGAAAAATGGCCTAACAGGTAGAACTCTGTGGTATTCGATAAAAAATGATACCCTCCTGGCTCTTTGGCAGTGTTTTTTCAAAATTGTTTTTCAGGAATGCAGTTTGTTGGGGGAATAATCTCTTGGGTCTCTCGTGTTACAGTTTTATGCAAGATTCAGGTATTTTTCAAAAAGAAAATTGTCCATCGTTAGCAACATAATAGAATCCTAATTATTAGAGCTCAGAGAGACTTTAGAAGCCACCTGGCTACTCAATTCCTCTCATATTATTAAACTAATAAGAGCAATAGTAAAATAATGGAAGCAAAAAATAACCCGGGCAATCTGTGATTTGTATATTTTTTTAAATATTTTATTGATTTTTTACATAGAGGAAGGGAGAGGGATAGAAAGTCAGAAACATCGATGAGAGAGAAACATCGATCAGCTGCCTCCTGCACACTCCCTACTGGGGATGTGTCTGCAACCAAGGTACATGCCCTTGTCTGGAATCAAACCTGGGACCCTTGAGTCCGCAGGCTGACGCTCTATCCACTGAGCCAAACCGGTTAGGGCTGTTATTTGTATTTTATTAAGTCATTAATCTCATATGTGAGAGACTTGAGTCTTTTCTCCGTGTAATAGATGAGAAAACTGAGCTCAGCATTGAAATTATTTTCCCAAGGTCATTCTGCTAATAAATGCTAGAGCCAGGACTCATCTTTAAAGCTGATTCCAGAGTTCTTGTCCTTTACCTCTGTTATATGGGATCTTGGGACCGAGGAATTTTTCTGATCCCCTTCTGAGGTATAATTCAATTTACCTGGGAAATGAAATTAAAAATCAAGAAGTTGCTCAGTGAGAATGGATTTAGATAAGAAGAAAAGGAGACTTTTGTTGTTTTTTTTTTTTTGTTAATCCTCATTTGAGATATTTTTCCATTGATTTTTAGAGCGAGAGAAAGGTAGAAAGAAAAGCCAGGCAATTAGTATTGCAGAAGCCAAGAAAAGAGGGTCAGGTGTGGGTCAGGAGGGGCCTGGGCACTGGTGGGAAAAACTGTCAAATACTGTAAGGAAGTCAGTTAAGATGTGGATTGAAAATTATTCAGCCTGGCCGGGTAGTTCAATTGGTGTTGATTACAGCATCATATGCCAAGATTGTGGATTTGATCCCCTGTCAGGGCACATATAAGAATCAACCAATGATGCATAAATAAGTGAACAACAAATCAATGTTTCTCTCTCCAAAAATCAATCAAAAATTTTTTTAAAAAGAAATTAAAGCCCTAACTGGTTTGGCTCAGTGGACTGAAAGGTCCCAGGTTCGATTCCCGTCAAGGCCATGTACTTTGGTTGCAGGCACATCCCCAGTAGGAGGTGTGCAGGAGGCAGCTGATCGATGTTTCTCTCCCATCGATGTTTCTAACTCTCTATCCCTCTCCCTTCCTCTCTGTAAAAAAATCAATAAAATCTATTTTTTTTAAAAAAAGAAATTAAAATGAACTATTGGGGGGAAAATTGAGATAGTAAGTAAGTTGTCAGGGTTAGGACCAGGCAAGAAGATGAGATATATAAGTAGAAACAAGTTATTGGTAATTTTCTAATTCTTGGCATGGGGGGTGATTTCATAATTATTCATTATAATATTGTGTTTTATAATTGACATTTCATATAGTCTTTTGTGTGAGTGAAATAATACAGTTGATCTTTCAACAATGTGTTGGTGGGTTAGGGCCATTTACCACCCACATAGTTGAAAATCCATATATAATTACAGTCAGCCCTCCACAACCTTGGATTCCTAACCATGGTTCGAAAATACAGTTGACCCTTAAACAATACGAGTTTGAACTATGCAGGTCTACTTATATGTGGAATATGTCAACTGTATATTAAAAATAGTAAGGTATACATGGCCGGTGTGGCTCAGTGATTGAGCATCAATCTATGAACCAGGAGGTCATGGTTCGATTCCTGGTCAGGGCACATGCCTGGGTTTTGGGCTCAATCCCTAGTAGGTGGTGTACAGGAGGCAGCCAATCAATTATTCTCTCTCATCACTGATTTTTCTCTCTATCCCTTCCTCTCTGAAATCAATTTTATATATATATATATATATATATATATATATATATATATATATATATATATATAAAACAATAATAAAGGATGTATAAAAAATAGTAAGGGACAAACGTTTATGCTAGAAAGAAAGCTATTTAGCAAACAGATATAATATGCATTCCTGCCTAAGACTAGTGTTCTGATCTTGACTCCTAAATTCAGTCATATATCTTTGACTCCTAAAATACTCATACCACATTCCAATAACTACTGACCTTTATCTTCTTTCTGCTTCTTGTCCAGCAGGTTTTCCCATATCCATTTTCTCTGCCCTGCATGGTTTACTGACTTGGCTATGTGGGGTTGGTCATGCAGACATGGTGTAGGCTGGGCAGGGTCACCAGTGTAAGGAGTCTGATGTCTCCACCCACCAGCTCAGGAAGCTTGGTGTTCAGCTAAGACTGGTCTAATCAGGACCTGAGGCAGTGCTCTTTACATTATTTAAATTTAGACAAATCTGCATTTATAACAGTTAGTGAATTAATTACAATTAGGCTCTACCCTTCCAATAGCTATAACCTTTCTATTCTCTCATTACCATCATCCATCTCTTTATTTTCCTTTCTTCCAGGGTATATATATATTTTTAAACATTAATGTTAGATTGGTTTTTGAATCTGGAATTACAGAAAAGGGATCAGTTTGAGCATAAAGGATAGTTAATAAACTCTTTGTCACTGTGTTACCTTGATCAGGTCACTTGACCCACTGTAGGTCTCTGTGTTTCTCTTAAAACAACAGTGTTAATAATACTAATAATTGCTAACATTTACTGAGCATTTACTCTTTGCCAGGCATCTGCCAGGTACTCCATATATGTTTATTTTACTTAACCCATTAGAGGCTATGAGGTAGATACTGTTTTTATCCCCATTTTTTTTTTTAATATATTTTATTGATTTTTTACAGAGAGGAAGGGAGAGAGATAGAGAGTTTGAAACATCGATGAGAGAGAAACATCGATCAGCTGCCTCCTGCACACTCCCCACTGGGGATGTGCTCGCAACCAAGGTACATGCCCTTGACCGGAATCGAACCTGGGACCCTTGAGTCCGCAGGCTGACGCTCTATCCATTGAGCCAAACCGGTTAGGGCTTTATCCCCATTTTTAAGATAAGAATATTGAGATAGAAGGAAGTTAAGTAACTTGTTCAAGCCCACCTAGTTGGCAAAGCTTGGTGCCAGGATTTCAACCTGGCTCCAGGGCCTTGCTCTTTCATTCACTACTAGAAGCCCGATACACTGGTGGGGTCCCTCATCTTGGCTTGTGGGGATTGGGCCAAAACCAGCTCTCCAACATTCCCCGAGGTGTCCCGGATTGTGAGAGGGAAGTTCTCGGGTAACGCACCCCAGAATCAGGCTCCCTCCTCTCTGGTTCTGGGTGCCTCTGCCAAGTCACCGCAGCTTGGCAGCTCCTGCTTTGAGTGTCTGCCCCCTGGTAGTCAGTGCGCATCATAGCTACTGGTCAAATGGTCAGCCGGTCGCTTAACCTTTTATATATATAGATGGTGTACTTCGAGTGCCATATATAGGAAAGTTAACATGAACAAAAATACAATATAAAAATAAAAGTTACTAATATTTATTGGATCTTATTATGAGGTAGGTACTAGACCAAGAGTTTATTACACATATTCTCATTTCATTTTCATATAAGGTAGTGACTATTATTTGCCCCATTTTATAAGTTCAATTAACTAAGGTTTAAAAAGGTTAGTTGACCCCCCCCCCCAAAGTAATGTATGCTGTTAAATGGAACAGCCTGGACTCCAGTCAACTATATCTACCTCCAAAGTCGATGCAGTGTTTGTTTTTTTAAGTATGTTTTTATTCATTTCAGAGAAAGAAAGGGAGAGGGGGCGAGAGATAGAAACATCAATGATATCAATGATGAGAGAATCATAGATCAGCTGCCTCCTGCATGCCCACACTGGGGATTGAGTCTACAACTGGGCATGTGCCCTGACTAGGAATTGAGTCTGCAACTGGGCATGTGCCCTGACTGGGAATTGAATGAACTGTGACCTCTTGGTTCATAGGTCAACACTCAACCACTGAGCCATGTTGGCTGGGTTGTTTTGTTTTATTTTGTTTTGCTTTGTTTATTTATTTATTTATTTATTTATTTATTTATTTATTTATTTATTTAAATGTATTGGGGTGACATTGGTTAATATGATCATACAGGTTTCAGATGCGGGTTTCTATGTTACAAGATCTGTAAATTGCACTGTGTGGCCACCACCAAAAGTCAAATCTTCTCCCGTCACCATATATTAGGATCCCTTCACCTCTCACCCCTTCCCTCTGACAACCACTACATTGCTGTTTGTGTCCACAAGTTTCAGTTTTATATCCCACATATGAGTGAAATCAGATGGTTCTTAGCTTTTTCTGACTGAACTATTTCACTTAGCATAATATTTTCAAGGTCCATCCATGTTATTGCAAATCGCAGTATTTCATCCTTTCTTATGGTTGAGTAGTATCCATTGCGTGTATATGCCACATCTTCTTTATCTAGTCCTCTATCACAGGATACTTAGGTTGTTTCCATGTCTTGGCCACTATGAATAATGCTGCAGTGAACATAAGGATGCATATATCTTTGAAAATACATGTTTTCAAGTTTTTCAGGTATATACCCAGGAGAGGGATTTCTGGGTGGTATGGTAGCTCTATTCTTAATTTTTTGAGGAATCGCCAGGCTGTTTTCCATAGTGATTGTACCAGTCAATAAAAATATTTTTTAAATTAAAAAAAAAAAACCCACAAGATTTTAAAACAAAATGAAAGTACTTACTACACTTTGTCAATTATCACTATTCTACTGGCTTACAAATGAAGTATTTCTAAAATATGTTTTCATTGATTTTTAGAAAGAGGGGAAGGGAGAGGGATAGAGAGATAGAGACATCAATGAATGAGAAACATCATCTATCAGCTGCCTCCTGCATACCCCCTACTAGGGACCTAGCCCACAACCCGGGCATGCGCCCTGACTGGGAATTGAACAGGCACCCTCTTGGTTCCTGAGTCGACACTCAACCGCTGAGCCACACTGGCCAGGCAAAAGCAAGTTGTTTTAAGTGAAGACAGCACATGCTAGTGGGTGCATTTGGTTTTAGGCCTTTGGCTAAATGACTTTGGGCAAACTAATCATCTTCTTTGAGCCTCAGGTTCCTTAATTATTAAGCATTTTTTGAGGGCCTCTGTGTACTAGGTAGTATTGACTAATATATTTGATGATATTCTGTAATCTGGGAGGCCTTATGCCACCCTGAGAAAAATCCAAAAAGAGGTGTGTGCTTACCTTTGTCTCTTCTCTACTCACTTTAGTGATGTCTCCGAGTCTCTGCTTGATAAGTGCCTCTATACCAACCACTCTCCCAATCCCGACATCTTGATACGGACTTCTGGGGAAGTGAGGCTCAGCGACTTCCTGCTCTGGCAGGTAGGTAGTTTCTAACCACCGTTCTGTTAGTGTTAACTGAAAACTGCATTGCACCCACAGAATGGATTAGAGGGGCTCATCCCCACTTCCTGCCATGCAGGCACAGAGAACCTTGTGGGGGAGGAGACCTAAAGTCTGGAGAAATGTTAATGTTTGCAATCCCTTCCTTATCTATCCCTGGCCATGAGAACCTGTGTTCTTACTCTCTAACGTTCCTAGAGGACAAAAATCAAGACTAGTCAACTGCGATGAAAACTTCACCCCTGCCCATGTTCAAGGAATTGGACTTCTGACTCTTGTTCCTGAGTATAATCTCCTGCCCTGGTACCCAGCTCCTCTGGGATAGAACCTTGCTTTGCAGTTACTTGTCTGTCTCCTTCAGAATAAAGGGCTGCATCTATTTAAGCATAGTCCACAGGGATATAAGCTAAATGCAAACTGTTTCTTAGGGGCCCACTATCTCTCAGGCCAGTTCCCCCAGTGTAGGTAGTCCCCCAAAAGCTCAGAGTCAAATAAGTTTGCCTTTGCTCAAAAGTCTCTATCATTTGTTAACGGCTCCTAGGTACACATCACAGGGAAAGTCTTTGTTTAAGGAGAGGTTGGAGGGAGAGACTCAGCTTGGAAGCAATTCACATGATAAAATTCTAGAAATCCTAATGGTCCATAGTCTTAAAAGTGAAATAACTAGATTTAGCTACTGAAGATACTTTCAGTATTTGGCTATATTGAATGAAGTATAATGTGCCGCTTATGGTTCTGTGGCCTACTCTGCTGGTCAGATCATGTCTGGAAAGTTTATTTCTGGGCACTGAGTTTTAAGAGACTACTTGGTAAACTTAGAGGACTTACCAGAAGAGGCCAACCTGGATGGCAAGGAATCTGGAACTCACATCTTACAAAGAATGAGAGAAGGATAGTGTTCTGAAAAGGGAAGCATGATGACAGTTGTTTCCCTTGGGGAAAAAAAAGATTGAGTTCCTGCTTTGTGCTGGGAATGTTACAGTGACCAAGTCAGAAATAATCCCTGCTATCTTAAAATTTATGGTTTGTTGGCAAAGACAAAGTGAACAAGTCATTACAACCTTGGCAACAGATAATAATAGGCAGCTCTAACTTAGCCTTCAGATATTTGAAGAAGAAACAGACTTGTTCCAGAGAAAAGATCTGAGACCATGGTAGAAGTTCCAGGGAAGGTGGCATTGGTTTCGCATCACAAGCTATCCGAAAACTAAAGTTATCCCCCTTAAGGCACTGAATTCCTGGATGCCCTAAAGGTCTCCCACAGGGGCTGTCAGGAATGTTCCAAAGGGACTCTCACATCAGTGGAGGTTATTAAAGTTCATCCAGCTCTGTGCTCTGACTGCTTTCTGTACATTAACTTGTTTAATTTTCATAGTACTTTAAAAACCAAGTATTTTTATTGCCCAGTTTTACAATGAAGAAAACTGAGGCCCAGGGAGGTTAAGTAACTTGCCTCAAGTCAAATAGAAGGTAAATGGGAGAGCCAGGTAGCCTGGCCCCAGAGCTCATGCTCTGAACCACTGTGCCACATTCTGCTTCTTAAAAATAACAATGGCAGCCCTAGCTGGTTTGGTTCAGTGGATAGAATGTTGGCCTATGGACTAAAGGGTCCCAGGTTCGATTCCGGTCAAGGGCTCAGTTGCAGGCTTGATCCCCGGCCCTGGTTGGGGCGTGTGCAGGAGGCAACCAATACCTCTCTCACATCGACGTTTCTCTTTCTCTCCCCCTCCCTTCCACTCTCTCTAAAAATCAATGGAAAAATATCCTCGGGTGAGGATTAACAAACATATATATATATATATATATATATATATATATATATATATATATATTATGTTTTATTGATTTTTTTACAGGGAGGAAGGGAGAGGGATAGAGAGCTAGAAACATTGATGAGAGAGAAGCATCGATCAGCTGCCTCTGCACACCCCCTACTGGGGATGTGCCTGCAACCAAGGTACATGCCCTTGACCGGAATCGAACCTGGGACCCTTCAGTCCCCAGGCCTACGCTCTATCCAGTGAGCCAAATAGGCTAGGGCCAAATAAATATTTTTTTAAAAATAACAATGGCAGCTACCAATTGTTCACTGCTGACTTTACCAGACAGTGTGTCTCCCAGATGACCTCTAAGGGCCAAGAGCCAAAATAACATAATCCAGATGTTATTTCATAGTCCTAAACTTGGCTCCTAGAAAAATCCTGGTGAAAATGTTGGTCTAGTGCCATGGTTGGCAAACTGCGGCTCGCGAGCCACATGCGGCTCTTTGGCCCCTTGAGTGTGGCTCTTCCACAAAATACCACAGCCTGGGCAAGTCTGTTTTGAAGAAGTGGTGTTAGAAGAGTTTAAATTTAAAAAATTTGGCTCTCAAAAGAAATTTCAATCGTTGTACTGTTGATATTTGGCTCTGTTGACTAATGAGTTTGCCGACCGCTGGTAGTGTTTTAGTTCAGTCTTGCTACAGGCAGGTGATCTAACTGCCTCAGATGACTCCTCCCCTATTAGTGAGTGAATAGGGTTGGTGGCAGCAGCTGCAGCTCAGGATGCCTGTACGATCTCATCTCTGGATTTCTGGGTCCTGCTCAGCCTCCTCCTCCTTTGGAACCCTGCCCAGGGATATGCCCAGCAACATGTTACTAAACTAAATTATCTTCCTCCTACCCTTTTCCCAGACCTCCCACTCCTGCCTGGTGTTCCAGCCTGTTCTGTGGCCAGAATACATGTTTTGGAACCTCTGTGAAGCCATCCTGCAGTTCCAGATGAACCATAGCATGCTTCAGGTTAGTTCCAGGTGAACCATAGCATTCATCAGGTATGGTTCTAGAGGAACCAAAGCATGCTTCAGGGCTGGCCTGACGGAGGGGATGGAAGAAAAGGTGAGCATTGATTGACCAT
Organism: Plecotus auritus; assembly: GCF_963455305.1. Lineage (NCBI taxonomy): Eukaryota > Metazoa > Chordata > Mammalia > Chiroptera > Vespertilionidae > Plecotus > Plecotus auritus. Next base: position 16,734,236 of record NC_137771.1, read on the forward strand.
ATACTAGATATATATCAGACACCAGCTAATAAGTATGTTAATAATGATGATAGTAGCTTTTACTTACTGTGTATTTACTATGTGTCAGGCACTGTGAATATTTTATATGCACTATTTCATTTAATACTCCCAAGAACCCAATGAGATAGATATTATTAGCCCCAATTGTGCAAATGTACAAATCAAAATGATCTTATTAAGGACACAACCAGTAAGAGATAGAACTTAGATTCAAATTACAAGTCTTTAATTTCTTTACTACAGCAACCCAGGAAAGACTTCTCAGAGAGATAGGCCATTATTCCCTGAAGGTATTAGCTTTGATCACCAGATCTTGAAGCAGGTTTCATTAGGAGGCCGAGTCACCTACATCTGATTAGGACTCTTAATAATAATGGCAGTGTGTGTGTGTGTGTGTGTGGTGGTGGCAGCTAACATATTGAGGGTCTACTTAGGTGTTTTCATGTGAGTTTTCTTATTTTACTCATCTCAAGAAGCCACCTTTGTGGAGACACCAAGGGAACTTCAACCCACCGTGTGACCTAGGCCAAGTCCCTTCAGCCTTTAGTGTCCTTGTCTAAAGTGATCCTTTAGGATCTGCCCTGACTCCATCATCCTAACATTGATTTGCTGATTCCTGACACATAGGGGCCAGGCTTTGCCTTAGCTGGAGCCTCCCTGCCCAGCACTCAGACTGGGGCTGCTATTTGGAAGAAGTCTGAGCTTCATAGAGCAGCTTTAACCAGCTCTGTATTCCTTCCCTCTGTGGCTGGGTGGCCACATCCTTTCTGTCCTGCCAGAACATAGCTCATTTTCCCATAGCCACAAGTGGTACTGATAGAAGAACAGCTAAACATTAATAGCAGGCACCAGGTTGGACCTATATTATCTCATTTTTCCTCAAACCACCCTGTGAGGTGGATACTGTCATCCCCATTTTGTAGATAAAGAATTAGGCTTAGACAAAAGCATTTGGCTCAGATAAAACTCTTATAAAAAAAATTTTTTTTTTTTTAAAGAATTAGGCCTAGAGGTGAGAGTCCTTTGGATATGAACTTCTTGAATCCCAGAGCTCCAGGAGGACTCACTCTGGCCTGATCAAGCTCTTCAATCAATTTCATGTGTCTTTGCTCATTGTTCATTACCTGATATTCTCCCCCGACCATACACACCCCATCTTTATCCAATTCCTCCCCATTGGTTAAAGAGCAGCTCAAATATTGCCTGTCCATGAGGTTTCACTGCTCCTTGACCTTCATAGCCACAATTTTTCTGTCCTCTGGGCTGCATGGCCTTTTCTTTGCCTCCTTGATGGCCCTTACTACATCCTACCTATAGTATGGGACTTTGTGTAGAGATCTGGGTCTTAATCAGCCTGTAAGTACATGGTTGCTTAGACTGTATCCTGAGCATCTCCCTATCCCCACATAAGGTCAGGTACATAGGACCCATGGTTTCTCCTGACCAAGACAATTTCTCAAGCCCGTTTTAGTCTTCATAGCTCCACGTATGAGTTCATTATCATAGCAGAAGAGTACCCTTGAATACCTAGAGGAGAATATTCCAGAATTTTCATTTATGCAGTAAACTTTTATTACTAAGAGGCATTTAGCAAATCATTTTCCTATTCTCAACCTCCATGTCTGTCTCCAACAGAAAGAACCTTTCTAGCTTTGTTGCAAGAGTCTAGTGCTTGTGCACATGGAAGACAGTGGTACCTTGGTTCTTGAACTTAATTCGATCTGGAAGGCTGTTCAAGAAGCAATTTTTTTGAAAACTGAATATAGTTCCCATTAGAAATAATGTGAATTGAAATAATCCATTCTAGTTCCTCAAATGATTCCATTTTAATCTATCTCAATTGCTTTTGATCATTGTTTCGTGAGCACTTTCACTGCCTTAGCAACATCAGCACTCTTGATGGCCTCTTAATGTTTTAAAATTGTTCTAATTGTCAATTTTGCCATGCCAAACTCAGTAGCCAGATTAGACATGGGAATACCTCTATCATACTTTGCAATTACTTCTTTTCTTTTTAAATATGTTTTTATTGATCTTAGAGAGAGGGGAAGGGAGAGAGAGAGAAAGATAGAAACATCCGTGAGAGAGAAACATCAATATCGATCATTTGCTGCCTGTACACCCCCTACCAGGGATCAATCCCCTAATCAGGGCATGTGCCCTGACGGGGAATCAAACCAGTGAGTTCTTGGTTTATGGGTCTACACTCAACCACTGAGCCCACTAGCCGGGCTTACTTCCTTTTTTAAGCTCTATCATTGTTCTCACAAGTTTCTTTTTCACATTGCTGCTATCACTAAACTTCTTAGGACCCATAGTGACTTACTGTATGTATTTAATAATAATAATAAGCAGCAACAAAAGCAAAAAGATACGAAAATATTCACAGCACAATTTCCTAAGATGTTAACAACAGGAGGTTTAGTGGTAAACTGACTCATACTCTTGAATTCTCTCCTTTGTTTGTCGCATAAGAAAACTGTGAGTGATCATACAGGTGTTAGCATGAAAGGGCTGTCAGATTGAAATCCAAGTTTTGTTCAACAACCAAGACATTTCTTCCATGAACAAATTATTCGAGATGGGAGACGTTTGAGAACTGAGGTTTAACAGTATTCCTTAAAGGATGAAGACAGCAACCCAGATGTTTACAGGCTGAGTAGCACAGAGACATGTACAAAAATACATTAATATACGATGGAGTTATGTGGTAAGGGTTACCAGAGTATAGGATACCAAGTTGGCAGCAAAGCAGTTTCTTACTGGGCTTTGGCACGAGGTACAGCCATTAAAGTGGCAGAAGCAGAGTGCATCAGTGAGGAACAGAGGGCCTTGGTTCTGCTCTAAAGGATTTTCCCCTCCCCACGGCCATCCTCCATGCCCTCCTGGGATCACATGGTAGGTCAGTTAGTATTTCACACACACAGGATGCCCCAAGTGCCAGCGGAAAAGCCACAGTTTCTGCCCTCTAAGAGTTTGTGATTTATTTGTCTGGAGACACACAGGGTTTAAGAAGTGTGCTGGGAGTATGATCACCTACCTGATATCAGAGCGAGTTCCAGGAGCCCTGAGGGCTCAATGGAACCTTCAAGGGCTTATTTTCTAACAGGAAAAGTAGATTGTGGACTATGGACATTAATACTTACTCTACTAGGCAGAAATCAATAAGTGGCTTAAGAGTGCTGAACAGAAAGGTCATTTGCTGGAAGAATCAGCTGGTCCCCATACAGTAGACAAGTCTGGAGCCCAACTCTGAAAAAATAGCTTAAAGAATTAGGGGAATGGCACCCTTAGGGTGACCTGGGAAACCAAAGGAAATGATGCCATGGATATGCCCCAAGCAGGAAATAGAACCTTCGTTACAGTAGAGGATAGTAATAACGGTAAAATTGCTGTTTGTTTGAAAGCCTGCTAATATGCTAGAGAGGGTTTTGCATATATTAGTTCTAATCCTTAAAATCACTCTTCAAGGTAGGCACAGCCCCCCACTTTACAGATGAAGAAATGAGGTTAGGAGAGGATTTACTCAAAGCCACAAAGCTAGCTGGGGAAACCAGAAATCAGATCCATCCATATTTTCTGGTTCCCTAAGTGCAAACCTGAGAATTTCAAGAAATACAGATGCTTCCACCCAAAACAAACCAAGATGGACTTAGAACTTCCACTACCCTCCCTGTACAACATGGTCACCACCCATCACACACCTATTGCCTAACCTTTCCAAATCTTGTACAATTTTCCCACTGTTCTACTTAACTTGGCCTGCCCTGTGCCCCACCCACACCCAAAAATGATCTCCCCAGTGATCTCCCCCAACTCCCACTTTTCTTTAGCAGAAGGCCCGAGACATGTATGCAGAGGAGCGGAAGAGGCAGCAGCTGGAGAGGGACCAGGCTGCAGTGACAGAGCAGCTGCTGCAAGAGGGGCTCCAGGCCAGTGGGGACGCCCAGCTCCGACGGACACGCTTGCACAAACTCTCAGCCAGACGGGAAGAGCGAGTCCAAGGTTTCCTGCAGGCCTTGGAACTCAAGCGGGCTGATTGGCTGGCACGTCTGGGCACTGCATCAGCCTGAGTGAGGCTGGCCTCCTGCTACTTTGTCCTGCCCTCCACCTCTAGGGCCCCACTCCCCTTTCTTTTCTTGAAGGGTACCTCCCTCCTGATGAATTGTGTTCCTTTTGCTTGGCAGGGAGCCCAGTTTATGGTGGCCATAGATACCTTTGGGTTGCCTGGGACAGTGGCCCCTTGGGAGTGTTGAGGACGAGTCTCCAACAAATACACTAAATGTAGCTCTCATCACCAATAGGTTTGGAGAGCAGGGAGCGCCAGGTCTTCTGCTGCCGGCTCCTTCCGCCTTTGCCACCTCTACCTGTGCTTCTAGATGCACTCCTCCTTCCCCACCCCCCACCCCCAGCACATCCTTCAACACCCAATTGTGGGGAAGAGGTCTCCCCAGACCCTCACCCTTTACCCATCCATCTTAGCTTTCCATCCGACTTTCACAAAAGATTTGGCTCCACCTCAGATCTGCTGGTAAATAGCTAATGGGCAGCCAGCGTCATTTGGGCAAGGAAGATGGAAAGAAAATTTGCCCATCTGCTGGTCCTCCCCCTTGGCTCTCCACCTGGGATTTGCTATTGAATCTCTACCCCCTCCCACCACGCAGTGCTGATTGCTCACTGAAAGGCTCAGCGCCCCCAATGGCACAGAAGCCTGGCGGGTGATTACAATCCAATTACCTATTGTCGACTAAGCCCACACAAGCTTTCCTCCTCCTCCTGCAGGGCTCGGGGCCAGGCTCCAGGGTAAAAGAAGGGCCTCATAGGCCCTGGTGAATCTAGTCCAGCACAGGCCTCTTGCCTGGAACACATCAGAACCAAGAACACAGAAAGAACCACTTCCCAAATCACTGTCTCCTGCCCTCACCACCTCAGGCTCTGTCTCCCACCTCCTGTCTTTTGAGGCCTGGCTTCCTAAATAGGCCCTGAGACCATTTATTCTTAGCATGTCAGAGTGTCAGCTTGTGAGGGCATGGCTGCCCATAAGGAAGAAGAGGGTTGAGTCAAGAGCTGTGTCATTTCACTTACCTCTCCTGCCAGGCCTCACTGCATAGATGCTGAGAGGATTCGTGCCTTTGAAGAGCACAACTCTGCTTCAGGTGCCCCAGAGCAGCCAGCACCAGCCAGTAATACCAACCAATGGCTACTCCAGTCTTCCCATTTTACTTTCTGCAAACTGTTTCTCCACCTCCCTCTAGGGGAGGGTTGGGGTCTTGCAAGCAGTGCTGCCAGTATACTCGGGGGTAGAGTCTAACAACCCCTGACTTTCCTATACTCTGGTCTCTCCGCCTTCCTCTGCCTAAATACCTGGTACAAGAGAATCAAGTTTAAATGGCAGACACTGCGATTGAGAATTGGATTGATGCACCCTTTGGCAAGTCTCCCTCACACCTGGCACAAGATTCCCAGAGAGCAGGTGCTGTGCATTTTGCATCTTTACAATGGGGCAGTTGACAGCCTTAATTAGGGAGGCATGAATTATGGGGCTATAACGCAGAGCCCTACAATTAAGGGAATGGGACTGGAGGCAGCAAGCGGAACCTGCCCTGTGAGCATGGCTGAGTCTTGTCTCTTCTGGGTTTCCCCTAATATGATTGGGGTGCAGAAGTGATTAATTGGGCTAGTATCTCTTTTTGTCCTGAGGTCCTGTATTCTGGGAAAGGTACGCAGAGCGGATGGGCAGGGGATGCCCCAGGAGCACTGTAGAGGTGGAAAGAAGAGACAGGGGCCTCTGCTGCGCAGGAGCAGGGGATGCAGATAGTTGATTTGGCCGCATTGTGGTTGCTTTCTACAGATATTTGTACCAACCAGCTTCAACCCTTGCCTCAATAAACTAGGTGGAACCTATTTAAATGTCCTCCCACCCGTGAGCTAAGCCCCCACTTGAGGATATTGATCGTGTTCTTGTGTCACACAGGAATTTAAGAACTCTTAGATGTAAAACTTGTTTGCTAACAGTGTGACAGAAGAACACCTTGTTTTGCTGCTGCAATTGTCTACCTTCCCTCAGGTGCACCTGGCTACCTCCAGGATCCTTAGCTTTTGGGGGCATGTGGGGTAGGGGAGCCAATGGAAGAACCCTTTTGCCATCACACCACCTGTTCCTCTACTTGTTTCCTAATCGCGGGACGCTTTCCTCCACCCTCCTTTTCCTCGCGCAAGTGAAAGGAAGCCAGCCTGCCAGTGTGGAAGGAGGGATTTCGCCAGCTGCGTTTGCAGCGCCCAGGCTTGGTGGCCGCGTCGGGTGGGGGCAGCTGAGCTTGCTGTCTCCGAAGCGGGTGGAGCGTAGGGGGAGGGGAGTGCTGGTAGGCAGGCGGCGGATCTCCATCACTCAGTGACAGGGTCCTGAGGTCAGGAAAATTGGAACCTCTAGGAGCTACCCGAGGCTTTGACGGGGGGCTTCGTTGATATTTGGGGAGGCTGCAGGGCAACGGGTGCTGAAAGGACAGCTCCCACCTGCCCCACTGCACCCGAAAGTAACCTCTCCGTGTAGTCTCCCTACGAACTCCCACTCCACCTTCCAGGTCCATGTTGGTGGGCTGACTTCCAGGTGAGATGCACGGAAAGCTTCCCCCCGAGTGGCAGCTTGGAACGATGCACGTACGGCTGCGCCAAGCTGGCTTCCCCGCTCTTTCCTACTTCGGCGTTAGCTTTGGCCTTGGGAACTGCAGCCTATGCCTCCCAGCCGCGCGCTTTCTCCCGCCTCCGGCGGAGACGGGCGGTGCGGCCAGGCCTTGAAAACCCTTCTTCTGGGGCCCCCAGCGGGAACAGGAAGGAAAGCGGCTGAGATGGCTTTAAGTGTCGCACAGCTTGGAGAAGTGGGTAGCTCGGTTGCATAAGGTGGAAGGAACTTGGTAGTTTGCAAAAGCCGGCTCTTGAGATACCGAAATCCAGGGCCCGCGGACTCACCCCCCCTCATTTATTGCCTTCGACGCGCGCCTCCCCCACTGCGCCCCCACCCCCAAAGCGCGCCACCGTCTCGCGCGCCCTCCCCCTATACCCCCCTCCTCACTCCCTCCAGAGGAGGTGAGTTTAAACCCCGCCCACGTGACCCCAGCTGGGCCAATGAGCGGCGGCGGGAGGTGAAATCCGGTTCTAACCGGTCCGGGGCTCCCAGCGCTATAAAAACTTTATAAACCCCCCGGAGCCCTAGCAGTGTGAGGAGACGAGATCGACCCCCGGACCGAGCAAGGCCCGCGCGCTGCTGCATCCCTGCGTCCCGCTCGGACGTCCCGCCACCATCGCCATCATGCCCAAGAGAAAGGTACGTGGCGCGAGGGCCCCAGGCGCCGGGCTGCCACTACCACCGCCTTCACCGCTGTCGCCACCGCCGCCGCCGCTAGCCCGGCTTTGGGGCGCGAGGATCGGCGCTGGGCTGGAGCAGGCTCTGCCCCCACCGCCGGCACTCGAGACGGTGTCAGGCGGCCCCCGGGTAACCCTGCGCGTCTCGGCTGCCCGCGGGCGCCAGAGGCCATATTGGAGGAGCGGCGGCCGCGGCAGGAGGAGCCATGTTGTGGCTGTTTACCCCGCTCCCCTCGGGCTAGACGTGCCCGCCCCGCGCCCCCTCCCCCATCGGCACCCCCCCCTCCCCGCGGGCGGGCAATTCAAACCCGAAAAGGCGGGAAGGCGGTGCTTGGGGTTGGCGGGCGGGGTAACGTGCTGCCGCCAAAAAAACCGCCGCCGAGAGGAGGCGGGGCTTCGCGGTGTAGCCCCTCCTCCTCCCACGGCCGGGGCGCACGGGACTCGCTACGCTGCCGCCCACGAATTCCCCGGGCTGTGCGCGAGCCTCACGTCTCCCGCCCTCGACGGCTGCCATGGCAACGGCGCTCGGGCCCCGCCTCCGAACGGGTTTGTTTGCACCAGCTGCAGCTGTTGCTTCTGCTTCTGCCTGGTGCGGTGGCGCAGGCTGCGCTGCCCTGCACTGCACTCCTCGCTCCAGCTTAGCGCGTTTCCCTCGGGCCACTTGGCGGAGACTGAACGGCTGAGGTTCCGACACCCTGCGAGCTTTGGGCCGGATTTGGCATGATGTGTACACAAATGAGCACGCCCACAGTTTCTAAGCACTTCGGGTATTTGCATAGGAGGCACGGGTGCTAAACACTGACGATTTGTATATCCTACAGAAGTTGTGTGCAAGACTACTTTTAATTTTTTTCCTTTGGACTGGGTTAAGCTTAGTGAGTCATTAAAAATTGCCTCGGAGGCTGCAGGTTTCTGAGTTTTTGTTTCTTATAGGCTGAAGGGGATGCTAAAGGAGATAAAGCCAAGGTGAAGGACGAAGTAAGTCTTGTTTATTCTCTTCCTTTGGAGTCTTACAAAGCTTTGGATTGCTCTGGTGGTAATTAACCATACCCCTATTCCTGAATTTGCCTAAGTTCTCTTCACATCCTATAGTCTAGAACAGATTGGCATTAAAACTTGTTTTTCTTACACTTAATAGTTGGACTATTTTATTTCTAACTTTCTCATTTTTCTATTTTTTTTAAATAGCCACAGAGAAGATCCGCCAGGTTATCAGCTGTAAGTATGTCTGCTTTTAAATTTTCACATTTATTCCTGAAACTAGCTTCCCATGAGTGATGGTTGGTGGCTGGTTTTAATGAGCTGCTGCTGCAGCACTGTGGACTCTCACCCATTTGAGATTCACTGGTTGGGAAATTATCATGGCTTATAGTCAAAGTGGAACACTCCTGATTGTTACTTGAGTGGGTTTCTGAAGACTGGAAATTTTAATGGGCAGTCGGCCACAAAATCTTGATGAAGTATGGGAAAGCTCTAATTTGGTGGTACTGTGATTTGGTTGTTTCTTTGGCTCATCGTACTAACGTTGTCTTCCCCTCTCCTCCAAATGAAAGAAACCTGCTCCTCCAAAGCCAGAGCCCAAGCCTAAAAAGGCCCCTGCAAAGGTGAGTGGGACTGGGGACACGGTGTTTCTAGGGGTCATAGAAGGCTGAGAGGACTTCATGTTTACAGGCGGTCTGCTATATACAACTTCATCTGTTGGCACAAAGTCCAGATATGACAATTAACAGGGCTGGGCCTTATAATTACGTCCTAATTGTTCACTTTCACAGAATGAGGACTGTCCTTCAGTATCTTAATGCAGCATAATAGTGACTCCATTAATGGGTATTCTGAATTGTTTTGATAGCTTGACTTATCCCTGAGATTTGTATATCAAGAACTATCATTAGAGAAAATTGCACGTCTTCGGTATTTAACATCCAAGTTTTAAGCTATCTTATTCTATCCTATTACTTATACTCTGATAAAAAATTCTGTATACTTAGGACCACAGCAAATTATAGATCATTTGGCCTAGTTTTGATAAGTTGTTTTATCAGTGGGAGAGGGTTTATAGTTTGTATGTTATTTTTAATAAATAATCCTGCCTTGTACAGAACTTTGTAGGCCACACATTGGTAATATGAAATTAGGAGAAACAGCTTTTTTCTTTCTCCCGTCTTTTAGAAGGGAGAGAAGGTACCGAAAGGGAAAAAGGGGAAAGCTGATGCTGGCAAAGATGGGAATAATCCTGCAGAAAATGGAGATGCCAAAACAGACCAGGTACAACTGCTACCTCGCTTTTTAAGAAGTCTTGCTCACTTGATTGTTTACTGATCCCAAGAGGTTTTAGTTGCCTTTTTCCTGCATCTACATCATTCCAAGTGTATCTTTCAGTCTAGATAGAATTTGCTTGTGATTTCCTATTCGCTTAAATCCTGGATTCCTGGAGTCTTTGCTATTCAATAAAGGGCACTGTGGTGTTGATCTTTGTCCTGTTAGGTGTCACACTTTTGCTACCCTATAGAGTTTTGAAGCTGAGAATAACCTCAGGTCTAATGCTGATTTGTTCCCTACCCTGATTTTAGCAAAGTTTCCTACCAAGTCATTCTCAAAAGAAGTGCTAAGTCTCAGTTTCAAAGTATCTGAAACCTGAACTTCGGCTGACCCAAGAGCAAAATAATGTTATATATGGGATATGAGTGAAGATAGTCTCAAACTCTTAAGTGTTGTACTAATCTGTCTATTTTTCTTTTAGGCACAGAAAGCTGAAGGTGCTGGAGATGCCAAGTGAAGTGTGTGCATTTTTGATAACTGTGTATTTCTGGTGACTGTACAGTTTGAAATACTATTTTTTATCAAGTTTTATAAAAATGCAGAATTTTGTTTTACTTTTTTTTTTTTAAGCTATGTTGTTAGCACACAGAACACTTCATTGTTATTTTGGGGGGAAGGACATATAGTACTAATAGAACGTCTCCAAAGCTGGACTGACATGGGGGGGAAATACCTTTCCCTTCTAGTTTTGAGAAATTTCCTCTTGGTTCCTGGGAGGAGGGATCTCTTGATGTTGACACACATTAGCCATCTTGGCACAAACACCTTGTCGTGTGGGAAAACTAAAATTCGTTTTTATGTCCTTTTCTCCCTCTCCACTTTAAGCATAGACTTTGGCTGTCTTAAGCCCAGAGACCTATTGGGACCTGACCCAAAAAAATTGATTTCCAGTATGTTGGGCAATCTGGACTTTCCAGTGTCACCATTGAGATGGCATCCCTCAAAAGAGCAGCAGTTCCTTTTTAGATTGTGGATCTACAGATTGATATTCTCTGCCATTTTCATTTCATTTCCTGAAAGTCAGGGTCGGCTTGTGAAAAGTTGTTAAACAACATGCTTAATGTGAAATGTCAACCCTCACTCTAAACTTTCCCTGTTCAGAGCATCAGATGAAGACTTCATTGGGTTTTATAGTGGCTTTCTGATTTTGGTAGTTCATTGAAGAAGGGAGTTTGAAAATTGTTGTATACTGTTAACGATTGTCTGCCCATGTCCTGCCTGAAATACCATGATTGTTTATGAAAAGTATCTTTAATAAAGCTGGATACAGTTTGGCTTGGAATGCTGCCTCTAATCTTTTCCCATTAGTGGGGGAGCCTAGTTTCTCCAGGTCTAAGGACAGGACCATTCTGGTGTGAGGTGTAAAGGTTCCATGTACAGTCCGTCTGTAACAGTGAACAGTGCTGTCCTGTTGACAATACAGTTTGAGGTGGAGTTCACAAAGATCCCAGAAGTAGTAAGTGAACAAGAGGTGCAAGGCTGGGAGCCCAAACGTGGTTTTGTGCCTGGTCGTGCAGCATTGTCTGCAGTACTTTCTCGGTGGATGTGAGATTTCAGCCTGGCAGTTAGCAGCAAAATAGCCTCTACAGTTAACATTTAAAATTTCTGTAAAATTAACGTTAATAGATCCAATTACAGTCCTTGTGTCAGGAGAAAGTGCTTCTGTGTGTGTGTACACTTGACCATAAGATGAAGGCAGGTGGCAGTCTGCTTTCAAGCAGACCTGCGAGTCTTCTGTGAATTGATTAAACTCTTGTCATTGGTGAACTGTAGCTCCAAAATGAAGCCATTACTGGAGACTTGGATTGCTTTAGTTTGGAGATTCTGCAGAGAACCCCCTTCAGGGAAATAGGAAGTTAATCTGTTAGGAAATAGAACTTGTAATAAATTCATCACAAATCACTTCTATTTTTTTGAGGGAATTAAGTAAGTTGAACATTGCCAAAAAAAAAATATATCTATATCTATCTATCTATCTATATATATATATAGATATATATATATATATATATATACCTTTACATTGCTGTTTTTTTTATCTGCTTAGTCAAAACTCACCAGTTAAGCCCTTCCTTGGTAGGTTTTGATTCTGATCTTCAGTCTTGGGACAGTTGTGTAATGTAAGTTAACACCATTTTTATGGATGAGGAAACCGGCTCGGATGAAGAAACTTGTTCAAGGTTATGTGTACATCTAAAGAGTAGCGGTTATGTGTACATCTCATGAGTAGTCAGGATTCAAACCCCCAATTGTGTCAAAAATTTCTGACTTCTACTGGGGAGGCCCCTTTGTATGAAGTATAATTTGTCCACTTAAGTAATTTTCAGCCATTTGCCTTCATTCTTGAAATAGTTTCAGGTTGTAATGATTAATTTTTATTTGGTGGTGGGGGGGTGGTATCTTCCAGAGTGGAACTATTACAGCTGTTAGGAGTAGGGGTTCAGTAGCTTGGTATTTGAGCAGAAGTTGCAGGATTTGAGGAAATGGGGGTTATTTTATCAATATTTGTATGAGTTCAGATTCAATAAAATATGGTGAGCCTGTGGACTGTTAGAAGCTCTGCCATGTGCTCATCTAATGTTTAGGTCAATCCTGTGTAGATTACCCTCATGTATAAATAAGAAACAGACTCATAATTGGCTGAGATTAAACTCATGAGTAACCCTCTTTTTCTGTTACCTAGAAATTAGGATGGGTAGGGTGAGCTTAGGTTTTTTTTTTAATATATATTTTTATTGATTTCAGAGAGGGAGAGGGGGAAAGATAGAAACATCAACAAGGAGAGAGAATCATTGATCAGCTGCCTCCTGCATGCTCCATACGGGATTGAGCCCACAATTCAGGCATGTGCCCTGACAGGGAATCAAACCGTGACCTGGATCATAAGTCGACGCTCAACCACTGAGCCACGCCGGCTGGGCTGAGCTTAACTTTATGTTGTTTTTACTTCCTGGAAAATGTTTACTGATTTGACTGGCTGTGGATCACAAGAGTACCTAGGCTTAAAAACCAAGAAACCAGACATAAAATTATGGTAAGGATATTTAAGACAGCCATCATAGCCCTAACCGGTTTGGCTCAGTGGATAGAGCGTGGGCCTGCGGACTGAAGGGTCCTGGGTTCGATTCCGATCAGGGGCATGTACCTTGGTTGCGGGCACATCCCCAGTAGGGGGTGTGCAGGAGGCAGCTGATCCGATGTTTCTCTCTCATCAATGTTTCTAACTACTCCCTCTCCCTTCCTCTCTGTAAAAAAATCAATAAAATATATATTTTTAAAAAGCCATCATAGTATGCTCAGTGCCAGCCCTGACCTGAACTAAGTCTGGTCATAGAGAGAAAAATGTAAAAGTAGACTCCCCCTCGGTCCGGTCTCAAGCCCATTCTTACCCATCTCAGGAAGAGTCACCAGTAACCTACATTAGAATGCTTTGGGGTGGGGGATGGGGGCTTAAGGAGGATTTATCTCAAGACAAGGTAGGGTTGTTCTAGGGTTCTTTACAACCTTTGTCCTCTGCTGCCCTCAGTACGTCCACCTACCTCACCAAGTCCGCTGCTTCAGGCCTCAGCTTGACAAAAATGTCCAGAGGCAGAAGACTTCTTTCCCTTTTTTTTTCTCTTAAGAATAGTGAACCCTGCCCTAACCGGTTTGGCTCAGTGGATAGAGTGTCAGCCTGCAGACTGAAGGGTCCCAGGTTCAATTCCGGTCAAGGGCATGTACCTTGGTTGTGGGCACATCCCCAGTGGGGGGTGTGCAGGAGGCAGCTGATGTTTCTCATCGATGTTTCTAACTCTTCCTCTCCCTTCCTCTCTGTAAAAAATCAATAAAATATATTTTAAAAGAATAGTGAACCCTGGCTGGTGTGGCTCCATTGGGTGTCATCCTCCTGCATTGAAAGGTTGCTGGTTTAGTTCCCCTTCAGGGCACATGCCCCACAGCCCATCAATGTTTCCCTCCCTCCCTAAAAAGCAATTTTAAAAATCTTTTTTAAAAAATTTCCCAGAGGCCCCTCAGCTACCCAAGTTTGACTAGGCAGAACTGAGTTGCCTGTGTACTCCTAAACCAATCATGGCAAAAGGGATGAAACCATAGAGTCTGTTCAGGTTCAGACTATTGGAATTAAATAAAGGAGGGACAAATGATGGACAAGAAGGGAAGGGCTATCTTAACCCTAACTGAGTGGACAATCTTCCTCCCATGCTCAGATCCCATGCTCTCTCCAGGCCTCACCTTGTTTGGCTTCACTGCAGCATTTACCACTGCTGAGCACAAGCCCCACGCTTTTTAAAAATTGAGCTATAATCCACACCATAAAATTCACTTTTAAAGCATACAGTTGAATGGTGTTTAGTATCGCCACCAATTCCAGGATATTTTCATCACTCCAAAATGAATTCCCATACAAAAAGTAAGTCACTTGCCCTAGCTGGTTTGGCTCACTGGATAGAGCAGTGGTCGGCAAACCGCGGCTCGCGAGCCACATGCGGCTCTTTGGCCCCTTGAGTGTGGCTCTTCCACAAAATACCACGGCCTGGGCGAGTCTGTTTTGAAGAAGTGGCGTTAGAAGTTTAAATTTAAAAAATTTGGCTCTCAAAAGAAATTTCAATCATTGTACTGTTGATATTTGGCTCTGTTGACTAATGAGTTTGCTGACCACTGGGACAGAGCATCGGATTGAAGGGTCCCAGGTTCGATTCCCGGTCAGGGCACATGCTCGGGTTATGGGTTCAATCCCCAGGAGGGTTGGTGCAGGAGGCAGGTGATCAATGATTCTCATCATTGATGTTTCTCTCCCTCTCTCTCTCTCTAAAATCAATAAATATTTTTTTAAATTAAAGTCACTCTCTTGTCCCTCCTCCCCCCAACCCTAGGCCACTACTTAATCTTTCTATATAGATTGACCTTTTCTGGACATCTCATTTAAATACAATATGTAGTCTTGTAAGTGGCTTTTCTCATCCATGTCATAGCAAAATGTCTGTTAATATGGATAATACTTGCCGAAACCGGTTTGGCTCAGTGGATAGAGCATCGGCCTGCGGACTGAAGGGTCCCGGGTTCGATTCCGGTCAAGGGCATGTACCTTGGTTGTGGGCACATCCCCAGTGGGAGGTGTGCGGGAGGCAGCTGATCGATGTTTCTCTCTCATCGATGTTTCTAGCTCTCTATCTCTCTCCCTTCCTCTCTGTAAAAAATCAATAAAAATATGTTTTAAAAAAATATGGATAATACCATATTTCATTTACTCATTGATCATTTAGGTGATGGACATTTGCATCATTTCTACTTTTTTGGGCATTTATAAATACTATGAGCATTACATATAATTTTTATGTGGACTTATTTTCAATTCTCGTGGTCATAGACCTCAGAGTGGAATGCTGGGTAATAGAGTACCTCTGTGTTTAAATTTTGAGAAACTTCCAGGCCATTTTCCCACATCATTTTACATTCCCACCAGCAATATATGAGGGTTCTAATGTTGTGGGCTTGATCCCCAGTAGGGGGCGTGCAGGAGGCAGCCTATCAAAGATTCTCATCATTGATGTTTCTATCTCCCTCTTCCTCTCTGAAATCAATAAAAATAAATAAGTATTTTTTTTAAAAAAACTGTTCTAGCCAAAACCGGTTTGGCTCAGTGGATAGAGCGTCGGACTGAGGGGTCCCGGGTTCGATTCCGGTCAAGGGCATGTACCTTGGTTGTGGGCGCGTCCCTAGTGGGAGGTGTGCAGGAGGCAGCTGATGAGTGTGCAGGAGGCAGCTGATCGATGCTTCTCTCTCATCGATGTTTCTGGCTCTCTGTCCCTCTCTCTTCCTCTCTGTAAAATATCAATAAAATATATTTTAAAAAAAACTGTTCTAGCCGAAACCGGTTTGGCTCAGTGGATAGAGCATCGGCCTGCGGACTGCAGGGTCCCGGGTTCGATTCCGGTCAAGGGCATGTACCTGGGTTGCGGGCACATCCCCAGTGGGGGGCGTGCAGGAGGCAGCTGATCGATGTCTCTCTCATCGATGTTTCTAACTTTCTATCCCTCTCTCTTCCTCTCTGTAAAAAATCAATAAAATATATTTAAAAAAAAAAAATAAAAATAAAAAAATAAAAAAAACTGTTCTAGACTGCTTTCTGGGTCTTCCACTTTCTAAGACATTATTTGTCTAGTTCTAGGCTCTGTGATCCTCAAATCCCTTTGAGATCCCTTCTCTACAGTTTCTCCCTGTGATGTCACTCAGTGACACATTTTCATCTCCTGCCCACATCTTGAGTTCAGTATTTCTGCCAACCTGAGCAGTCCCAGGCAGATGGGCCTCAGCACCCAAATCTAACATAACCAAAATGGAACCCATCTTGTCCACAAACCCACCTCCCTGCTTTCCTAGATCTAGTAAAAAGCACCACTATTGCCCTAGTCAGTTTGCACAGTGGTTAGAGCATCAGCACGCAGAGTGAAGGGTCCTGTGTTTGATTTCTGGTCAAGGGCACATACTTCAGTTGCAGGTTCAATTCCCCGACGCTGGTCCAGATGCAAGCAGGAGGCAATCAATTGATGTGTCTCTCTCACATCAATGTTTCTCTCTCTCTCTTCTCCCCTCCCTTCCACTCCCAAAAATCAATAGAAAAAATAGCCTCACTCCTCAGCACCATTCCATCCCTCAAGCAAGAAACCTGAAAGTTACCCTAGATACCTTGTTTTTCATGATCACACATTTCTAGTGAATGCCTAAATCATGCTGACTTAGGAGGGAAAATTTTTTTTTCATGGAAAATTTCAAGTATGTGTAAAAGTAGAATATAATGAACCTCCATGTATCACAGCCTCAGCAATTATAAACTCATGGCCAACTTTGTTTAATTTTTTAAAAATATTTTTATTGCCCCTGCTGGTTTGGCTCAGTGGATAGCATCAGGCTACAGACAGAAGGGTCCCAGATTCGATTCCGGTCAAGGGCATGTGCCTGGGTTGTCTGTGGGTTCGATCCCAGGGAGCATGCCGGAGGTAGCCTATCAATGATTCTCTGTCATCACTGATGTTTCTTTTTTTAAAATTTAATAAATCTTTATTGTTCAGATTATTACAATTGTTTCTCCTTTTTCCCCCCAAAACTCCCCTCCACCTGGTTCCCACCCCACCCTCTGCCCTTACCTCCCCCCCACTGTCCTCATCCATAGGTGTACGATTAATGTCCAGTCTCTTCCTGCACCCGCCATACCCTTTCCCCCTGAGAATTATCAGTCCACTCCCTTTCTATGCCCCTGATTCTATTATATTCACCAGTTTATTCTGTTCCTCAGATTTTTAATTCACTTGATTTTTAAGTTCACTTGTTGATAGATATGTATTTGTTGTTCATCATTTTTATCTTTACTTTTTTCTTCTTCCTCTTCTTAAAGAATACCTTTCAGCATTTCATATAATATTGGTTTGGTGGTGATGAACTCCTTTAGCTTTTTCTTATGTGTGAAGCTCTTTATCTGACCTTCCATTCTGAATGATAACTTTGCTGGGTAGAGTAATGTTGGTTGTAGGTTCTTGCTATTCATCACTTTGAATATTTATTGCCACTCCCATCTGGCCTGCATAGTTTCTGTTGAGAAATCAGCTGACAGTCGTATGGGTGCTCCCTTGTAGGTAATTAACTGTTTTTCTCTTGCTGCTTTTAAGATTCTTTGTCTTTTGCTCTTGGCATTTTAATTATGGTGTGTCTTGGTGTGGTCCTCTTTTGATTCCTTTTGTTTGGGGTTCTGTGCGCTTCCTGGACTTGTAAGTCTATTTCTTTCACCAGGTAGGGGAAGTTTTCTGTCATTATTTCTTCAAATAGGTTTTCAGTATCTTGCTCTCTCTCTTCTTCTGGCACCCCCATAATTCTGATGTTGGTACGCTTCAAGTTGTCCCAGAGGCTCCTTACACTATCTTCAACTTTTTGGATTCTTTTTTCTTCTTGCTTTTCCAGTTGAGTGTTTTTTGCTTCTTTGTTTTTCAAATCTTTGACTTGGTTCTTGTGTTCCTCTAGTCTGCTGTTGGGTCTCTGTATAATATTTTTTATTTCAGTCAGTGTATGTTTAATTTCTAGTTGGTCCTTTTTCATATCTTCGAGGGTCTCGCTAAATTTATTGGCCTTTTCTAGGATATTCTTGAAAAGCCTTATAACCGTCATTTTGAATTCTATATCCAGTCATTTTCCTCCATTTCTTTCATTTGTGATCTGTTTCTTTGTCTCCACATTTTCGTTGCTTCCCTGAGTTGGTAGGGTAGCTTTGTGTGCTAGGTTTCCTATATGGCCCAGTGGGTCGGCCTCCCAGTTACCTGAGGGGAAACTCTTGGTGCACCCCTTTGTGGACTGTGTGTACAGCCTTGTTGTAATGAAGTCTTGATTGTTGTTGGTATCACTGGGAGGAATTGACCTCCAGGCCAGTTGGCTGTGAGGATCAGCTGTGTCTATGCTGGGAGAAGTTCGGTGCTGGAGACAGCCTTATAGGATTAGACTTGCAAAATTGCAAAAGCCTCTGTGCTCAGCTTGGATGGGGTGGAGTCTCAGGGCGGAGCAGACAGTCTTGGCTTCCTGTCAGCCCTGCCCTTGCGCGCGCGCCTCCAGACCTCTGCATTCTGCGGCTCCCCTGAGTTTCCACCTGACAGTCCAGATTCTCCCCGTAAGAGTGTGGGTCCCCAGGGGCTCGCCCGGAACTGGGGTTTGGTGCAGTCGGAACTAGGGTTCAGTGCAGTCAGGAGCTTCCGACTCCCTTCCGCTAGGGAATGCCTGCAGCAACCTCCACATTCAGCCTTCTCTGCAGGCACTCGCGCGCACGCATGCTCGCCTCCAGACCCCTGCCCGCCACGGCTGCCCCGGGTCTCCGAGTCTCCGTGTGCCTTTCTCTCTACCTGACAGTCCAGACTCCCCCTGTATGAGCCTGGGACCACGGGGTTTCGCCTGGAACTGGGGTTCAGTGCAGTCGGAACTGGGGTTCAGTGCAGTCAGGGGCTTCCTTCCCCCTCCTGCCGGAGAAAGTCAGCCAGGCACTCAGCCACCCTTCCTCTCTGCACGCATTTCTCCATACCTCAGCCCTTTGCCGCTCCTCTGATTCTCCGTGAGCTTTTCTCTTTCCGTCTAGTGGTAGAATTTCCACTCAGCCAGCCTTCCTGTGGTTCTGGATGATGTCCGTTCTGTCTTTTAGTTGTAGTTTTGAAATTGTTGTACAAGGCAGCAGTTTAGGTGCTTACCCAGCTGTGGGCAAACTACGGCCTGCGGGCCGGATCCGGCCCATTTGGCTGTTCTGTCCGGCCCGCGGAGCCAAAAGAGCAGAGGGTTCTCTTGCTTTCCCCTCCGCTCCTTTACTTTGAATTTATATTAGTTCACACAAACACTCCATCCATGCTTTTGTTCCGGCCCTCCGGTCCAGTTTAAGAACCCATTGTGGCCCTGACCGGTTTGGCTCAGTGGATAGAGCGTCGGCCTGCGGACTCAAGGGTCCCAGGTTCGATTCCGGTCAAGGGCATGTACCTTGGTTGCGGGCACATCCCCAGTAGGGGGTGTGCAGGAGGCAGCTGATGGATGTTTCTCTCTCATCGATGTTTCTAGCTCTCTATCCCTCTCCCTTCCTCTCTGTAAAAAAATCAATAAAATATGTTTAAAAAAAAAAAAAAAGAACCCATTGTGGCCCTCGAGTCAAAAAGTTTGCCCACCCCTGTGCTTACCTATGCCGCCATCTTGGTTTCTCCATCATTGATGTTTCTATCTCTACCTCTCTGAAATCAAAAAAAAAAAAATCAAACCCTGACCTCCTGGTTTATAGGTGGATGCTCAACCACTGAGCCACATAGGCCAGGCAAACCTTTAACCTGCCATATTTCGTCCATAAATGTTTATATATATCGATTTTTTTTTGTTTTTTATTGATTTGAGAGAAACATTAATTTGTTCCTCTTATTTATGCATTCATTGGTTGCCTCTTACATGTGCCCTGACCAGAGATTGAACCCACAACCTTGGTGTATTGGGACAATGCTCTAACCAACTGAGCTACCCGGCTAGGACTATATATGGACTTTTAAAAAACAATTACAGCCCTAGCTGGTTTGGCTCAGTGGATAGAACATCGGCCTGCAGACTGAAAGGTCCCAGATTCGATTCTGGCCAAGGGCACATTCCTGGATTATGGGCTCAATCCACAGTAGCGGGTGGGGCATGCGGGAGGCAGCTGATCAGTGATTCTCATCATTGATGTTTCTATCTCTCACTCTCCCTTCCTCTCTGAAATCAATATATGTATATATAAAAAACAATTACAATAGCATTAGCATACCCAAAAATTAATATTAATTCCTTAATATGAAATACTCAAGTTTAATTGCCTGTTTTGTTTTGTTGTGGGTTTTTTTTGAAAATTCAAACAGGCTCTAAATAATGCAAATGCTAGTCACCATTGTCACCCCAATAAATTCAGTAAAAATTAAGAAATAGTAATAATGTGCCCTAACCAGTTTGGCTCAGTGGATAGAACCTCAGCCTGTGGACTGAAGGGTCCCGGGTTCGATTCCGGTCAAGGGCATGTACCTTGGTTACAGGCACGTCCCCAGTAGGGGGTGTGCAGGAGGCAGCTGATTGATGTTTCTAACTCTCTGTCCCTCTCCCTTCCTCTCTGTAAAAAATCAATAAAATATATTTAAAAAAAAAAAAAGAAAAAAAGAAATAGTAATAATGCAAGTGGTTGGCATGTTTCTTGGAATCTCTTTGAGCTTCATCTCCGTTTCCCAGTCTGGATTTTGCTGTTTTATCTCTACAGTGTCATTTAACAGGTTTCTCTATCCTTTGTATTTCTGTTCATTAAGAAGATAGATGTAATTGCAGTCAGACTTAGTGGCAAAACTTTATAGTGTTGTATGTTTTCATCAGGAGACACATCATGTCTGACTCTTTTTTTTTAAATATATTTTATTGATATTTCACAGAGAGGAAGGGAGAGGGATAGAGAGCTAGAAACATCGATGAGAGAGAAACATCGATCAGCTGCCTCCTGCACACCTCCCACTGGGGATGTGCCCACAACCAAGGTACATGCCCTTGACTGGAATCGAACCCGGGACCCTTCAGTCCGCAGGCCGACGCTCTATCCACTGAGCCAAACCGGTTTTGGCAATGTCTGTCTCTTTTTATATGTTGCAGCCTTTGAAGCTAAATGCCTAGATCCATTAATTTATCAAAGGCTGCAAAATGTGATCTTTTTATTATTCCATTCCTTCTTCATATAATACCTGAAATACCTATAAAAGGGAAACTTTCACTCATCTGTTATTTGGTATCCAGAGTTACCGTTTATTGGAAAAGATAAATGCCCAAGTCTTTTGCCAGTTTTCAAAGTAATGAGTTGGTTTACTAGTATCCTCCCAAGTGACCAGTGGATGGGTTTTTAGGGTGTTAGCATCATGATCACTGAATTAACTTTATCATGTTTTTTAGTTCATTGCGGTTATTAAACTTAATGATGCTCAAGTTGTCCTTATTTTTGTCCAGTGGAGGCCTCTTCAGTTTGGCTTCTGAGTCCTTTTGATCCAACCCTTTTGTATTTGGTAACTTCCTTGTTCCTTGCTATCAAGTATGATAGGATGTTCCTGACTGACCTTGTACATTTCCTGCTCCAGATCTGGAGTCGACTATTTCGGGGGGTGGCGGGGCGGGAAATCCTGGTTTCTTTTAGTGGTGAATGGCATTGCAATACCAAAATCTAGGATCTAGCCCTAACTGGTTTGGCTCAGCGGATAGAGCATCGGCCTGCGGACTGAAGGGTCCCAGGTTCGATTCTGGTCAAGGGCATGTACCTTGGTTATGGGCACATCCCCAGTAGGGGGTGTGCAGGAGGCAGCTGATCTGTTTCTCTCTCATCGATGTTTCTAACTCTCTGTCCCTCTCCCTTCCTCTCTGTAAAAAAATCAATAAAATATATTTAAAAAAAAAAATCTAGGATCTAGAATGCCCATTGCTGCTGTGTTGGTCATGTTTCTAGCCTTTTTGGTGCACATCACAGAGCTAGGATATGTTTTTTAAGATAAAACATCTTTTTAAACATAAAACACATTGATATTTTCTATTCAAATTCAAGACTTCAAACATTTTTCTGAACTCTTCTCACATCTGTATATTTTTCTCAATGCTAAGAATCCCAGTTCTCATATGTATCCTGAATTATAAAATTAGAACATCAAAGGTACTCGATGGTTTTATCCCATGTTACACAACAGCGTCAGAATAACAAAAGGCAGGTTAAAGTTTTGTTTGCAGTTCTTTTTGTTCTTGGGAGTACAGTCTTTCCTACTGGGCCCGTATGCTCAACGTACTGTGACTTAAACCTGCTTAGTATGGCTCCTCTCTAGTGTGACTTGCTACTAACTGGGTACACATTTATGTTAACCTGTGTTGTTGTTTTTTTTTTTTTTTGGGGGGTGGTGTTTGTTTTGGTAGTCCTCACCCAAGGATATTTTTTCCATTTATTTTTAGAGAGAGTAAAAGGGAGGGAAAAAGGGATGGGATGAGAGAGGGAGAGAGAGAAACATCAATGCAAGAGAGACACATGGGTCAGTTCCCTCCCACACACCCCTGCCTGGGTTTGAGGATTGAACCTGCAACCCACGTACATGCCCTTGACTGAAATCGAGCCTGAGACTCTTTGGTGCTTGAGCCAACACTCCAACCATTGAGCAACACTGGCCAGGGCAATTTAACCTGTGTTATTCTTCCATTTTTAAGAATTTCTTACACTGGTTTAATTTTTTACTTTTTATATTTTTTATTTCAGAGAGGAGGGGAGAAGGAGAGAAAGATAGAAACATCAGCGCTGACCGGTTTGGCTCAGTGGATAGAGCGTGGGCCTGCAGACTGAGGGGTCTCAGGTTCGATTCCGGCCAAGGGCATGTACCTTGGTTGCAGGCGCATCCCCAGTGGGGAGTGTGCAGGAGGCAGCTCATCGATGTTTCTCTCTCATCAATGTTTCTAGCTCTCTGTCCCTCTCGCTTCCTCTCTGTAAAAAATCAATAAAATATATTTTAAAAAAAAAAAGATAGAAACATCAATGATGAGAGAATCATTGATTGGCTGCCTCCTGCATACCCCCCACCGGGAATGAAGCCCACAGCCCAGACATGTACCCTGACCTGGAATTGAACCATGACCTCCTGGTTCATAGGTCAATGCTCAATCACAGAGCCACATCAGCTGGGCTTGTTTAATTTTAATCATGTAAAATATGGACATATTTCCAAGTCTAATCTACAAAACAAGATATAGTCAAATCTATTCCTGTCCTTTGACTTGTTCTCTCCCCAGTTAGTGACCTTTTAAAAAAATATATGTCTTCTTGATTATATATAGAGAGAGGTAAGAGAGAGAGAGAAACATCAATTGGCTGCCTCCCACATACACCCTGACAGGGATAGAACCCGAAACCTGGGCATGTGCCCCGACCCAGAATCAAACTAGCAACCCTTCAGTGCACTGAAGGATGCTCAACCAGCTGAGCCACACTGGCCAGGGCAGTAACCATTTTTATTTCACTTAATCTTTTCATTTTTTTTTTAAATTTAAACAGATAAATATGTTATATCTTTATATGTCTTTATTATATAAAGATAGAATACTATACATTTCTCTACCTTGCTTATTTATTTAACAATATATTTTGGAAATTTGTTATAGAGATTCCTCAATCCTTTTACAGCAGCATAAAATGATAAATCTGTTTGACCTTGATTCCATCATACCGGTTTTGTTTGTTTTTTAAGAGTGGAATGGAGGGGGAGAGATAGAGAGAAACATTGATGTGAGAGAGACACATCAATTGGTTGCCTCACACATGTGCCCCAACCAGGGCTGGGGATAGAGCCTACAACTGAGGTATGTGCCCTTGACCGGAATTGAACCTGGGACCCTTCAGTCCTCGGACCGACACTATTCACTGAGCCAAATCAGCTAGGACTAGGTTTTATTTTAATTGAAAATTTTTAATGTTGATATTATTGCAGGTGTCCTCCTTCTAAACCCCCTCCTTTCTTCACCTCCCTCCCAGCATATTGTTTTATGTTATATTTATAGGTACTCCAAGTCTTTTATATCTGGTCCTTCTTATGTAGTTATTCTTTCTCTCTCTCTCTCTTTTTTTTTTTTAATGTTTTCTTAGCTGTTTGGTATTTAGAAAGGTATATTTTTGTTCAGTGGTTATCTTTATATTAATGCCTTTATGTAAATATTCTTAGTCTCTTCCACCTCGCTGAGGCTTCCTAAAAGGCTGGTTGAGCCCTAGCTGGTTTGGCTCAGTGGATAGAGCATTGGCCTGTGGACTGAAGGTCCCGGGTTTGATTCTGGTCAAGGGCAAATGCCCAGGTTTTGGGCTCGACCTCCAGTGTGGGGTGTGCGAGAGGCAGCCCATCAATGATTCTCTCTCATCATTGATGTTTCTATCTCTCTCTCTCTCCTTTCCTCTCTGAAATCAATAAAAAAATATATCTTTAAAAAAGAAAAGAAAAGCATCTTCGGGAGAGGATTAACAACAATTACAACAAAATACTTCATCTCCTCTTAAGTCCTCCACCAGGGCTGGAGGGTTTAGCTGAGCAAAGAGTAATTCTTTTTTTAAAAAATATATTAACATCAATGATGTTTCTATCTCTCTCTCCCTCTCCTTTCCTCTCTAAAATCAATAAAATAAATATATATATATATATATATATAAAAGGCCCAGTGCACAAAATTTGTGCACTTGGAGGGTGTGTCCCTCAGCTCAGCCTGCACCCTCTTGCAGTCCAGGAGCTCTCAGGGATGTCTGACTGATGGCTTAGGCCCACGGGCCTAAGCTGGCAGTCAGACATCCTTAGCGCTGCCGCGGAGATGGGAGAGGCTCCCCGCCACCTCCACTGTGCTCGCCAGCCCTGAGCCCAACTCAGAGCTTCTGGCTGAGCGGCGCTCCCCCTGTGGGAGTGCACTGATCACCAGGGGGCAGCTCCTGCATGGAGTGTCTGCCCCCTGGTGGTCAGTGCACGTCATAGCAACCGGTCGTTCCACTGTTTGGTCAATTTGCATATTAGCCTTTTATTATATAGGATATTTTAAAAGTCCTAGCTGAAAAAAATAAAAGCCCTAGCAGGTTTGACTCAGTGGATAGAGCATCGGCCTGTGGACTGAAGGGTCCCGAGTTTAATTCTGGTCAGGGCCATATGCCTGGGTTGTGGGCTTGATCCCCAGAGTGGGGTGTGCAGGAGGCAGCCAATCTGATTATCTGTCATCAATGATGTTTCTATCTCTCCCTCTTCCTTCCTCTCTGAAATTAATTTAAAAATACTAAAAAGAGAAAGAGAGAGAGAGAGAGATAAACAAGTGGACGAATATACCGTGTTCATGGATTGGTAGAATTAACATCATTAAAATGTCCATACTACTCAAAGTAATCTACAGGTTCAATGCAATCCCTATTGAAATACCAATAGCACATTTTACAGATCTAGAACAAACACAAAAAATGTATATGGAACCAAAAAAGACCCCAAATAGCTACAGCAACCTTAAGAAAGAACAAAGTTGGAAGGGTCACAAAACCAGATATCAAGTTATACTACAAAGCCACTGTAATCAAAACTGCCTGGTACTGGCACAAGAACAGGCATATAGATCAATGGAACAGAACAGAAAGCCCAGAAATCAACCCAAGCCATTACACTCAGTATTTGACAAAGGAGGCAAGAGCATTCAATGGAGTAAAGACAGTCCCTTCAACAAACGGTGTTGAGCCCTAGCCGGTTTTACTCAGTGGATAGAGCATCGGCCTGCGGACTAAAGCAGCAGTTGCCAACTGGTGGTCTGTGAGGTCCAAAAGGTTGGCGACCGCCGAAACCGGTTTGGCTCAGTGGATAGAGCGTCGGCCTGCGGACTGAAAGGTCCCGGGTTCGATTCCGGTCAAGGGCATGTACCTTGGTTGCGGGCACATCCTCAGTGGGAGGTGTGCAGGAGGCAGCTGATCGATGTTTCTCTCTCATCGATGTTTCTAGCTTTCTATCCCTCTCCCTTCCTTTCTGTGAAATATCAATAAAATATTTAAAAAAATAAAATAAAATTAAAAAAAAATAAAAAAGGTTGGCGACCGCTGGACTAAAGGGTCACAGGTTTGAATCCGGTCAATGGCATGTACCTCGGTTGCAGGCTCCTCCCTGGCCTGGGCCCTGGTCAGGGCATTTGCCAGAGGCAACCAACCAATTTGTTTCTCTCACATTGATATTTCTCTCTGTCTTTCCCCCTCTCTTCCACTCTCTCTAAAAATCAATGGAAAAATATCCTAGGATGAGGATTAAAAAAAAAAAAAAAGATTGCAATGTTAAACCTTTACATTTTTTTTTAAATATATTTTATTGATTTTTTACAGAGAGGAAGGAAGAGTGATAGATAGTCAGAAACATCGATCAGCTGCCTCTTGCACACCTCCCATTGGGGATGTGCCCGCAACCAAGTTACATGCCCCCGACCGGAATCGAACCTGGGACCTTTCAGTCCGCAGGCTGACGCTCTATCCACTGAGCCAAACCGGTTTTGGCAAACCTTTACATTTTAAAAAAAATAATAAATGGTGTTGGGACAGATACATGTAAAAAAATTAAACTAGACCACCAACTTATACCATACACAAGAATAAACTTAAAATGGATAAAAGATGTAAATGTAAGTCATGAAACCATAAAAATCCTAAAAGAAACCATAGGCAGCAAAATCTCAAGCATCTTTTGTACCATTTTGCTTACAGATACATCTCCTAGAGCCGTGGTCGGCAAACTGCGGCTCGCGAGCCACATGCGGCTCTTTGGCCCCTTGAGTGTGGCTCTTCCACAAAATATCATGGCCTGGGCCGAAACTGGTTTGGCTCAGTGGATAGAGCGTCGGCCTGCGGACTGAAAGGTCCCGGGTTCGATTCCGGTCAGGGGCATGTACCTTGGTTGCGGGCACATCCTCAGTGGGAGGTGTGCAGGAGGCAGCTGATCGATGTTTCTCTCTCATCGATGTTTCTAGCTCTCTATCCCTCGTCCTTCCTCTCTGTGAAATATCAATAAAATATATATATAAAAAATATATATATCATGGCCTGGGCGAGTCTATTTTTTAAAAAAATATATTTCTTTATTGATTTCAGAGAGGAAGGAAGAGGGAGAGAGAGATAGAAACATCAATGATGAGAATCATTGATTGGCTGCCTCCTACACGCCCCCTACTGGGGATCGAGCCTGAAACCCAGGCATGTGCCCTTGGCCAGAATCGAACCTGGGACCCTTCAGTCCTCAGGCTGAGGCTCTATCCACTGAGCCAAACTGGCTAAGGCTGGGCGAGTCTATTTTGAAGAAGTGGCGTTAGAAGAAGTTTAAGTTTAAATAATTTGGCTCTCAAAAGAAATTTCAGTCGTTGTACTGTTGATATTTGGCTCTGTTGACTGATGAGTTTGCCGACCACTGAAGCAAAGGAAAGTAAGGAGAAAATAAATAAATGGGACTACATCTAAATAAACACAACAGAAACCATCCCAAAAGGGAGCATTTGCTGGCATGCAAGGTTTCAAAGGCGTGCTCTGCCTCCCAGGAGCACACCGCACCTTTCCTCTAGAAATGGAAAAGGTCACCTCCCCCACCCTTTTCCCCAGGAAACTATTGGAGTAGATTCTCCACCAAAAGGATGGAGTAAATCAAGAAAAAAGAATTCCAATATAGGAGTGAGGCGAGGGGAATCCCTAGGATGATTGTGAAGAAGACCCCAGGGTCAGAGGCAGGCTTTCTGAGAAGCTCCTACAGTCTAAACTTCAGGTTCCAGCCGAAACCGGTTTGGCTCAGTGGATAGAGTGTCAGCCTGCGGACTGAAGGGTCCCGGGTTCGATTCCGGTCAAGGGCATGTACCTTGGTTGCGGGCACATCCCCAGTGTGGGGTGTGCAGGAGGCAGCTGATCGATGTTTCTAACTCTCTATCCCTCTCCCTTCCTCTCCGTAAAAAATCAATAAAGTATATTTTAAAAATAAATAAAATACTTTACATTTAAATAAATAAATAAATAAATAAATAAATAAATAAATAAATAAATAAATAAACTTCAGGTTCCAGCACTTCCCCCACCCCTGTGAGGGCTAGGGATTGTAGATGGTTCTAGGCAGGTAGAAGTCAACCAGAAAGCATTTCTGCCAGATTACCCAATGAGATCTCAGAAGAAAAGGCTCTGGAGCTCCAGGAATTTATTGATTTATCTATCTAAAGAAATTATACCTAATTATGTATTTTTTAAGGGCCCCCAACTTGTACAAACTTTAAACCCAACAAAAATCTGGGTGTTTTCCTGTCCAGAATAAAGAGCAAACACTCCAGTTTGGAGCAGAGGGAAGACTCCAAGGAAAGTTTTTTCAAGAAAATGAAATTGACAGAATACATGATGTGGTAGTCATGGAGAGTCCCCTTAAGAAGGGACTGCTGCCCTGGCCGGTTTGGCTCAGTGGATAGAGTGTCGGTCTGGGGACTAAAAGGTTTCAGGTTCGATTCTGGCCAAGGGCACATTCCTGGGTTGTGGGCTTGATCCCCAGTAGGGGGTGTGCAGGAGGCAGCCAATCAATGATTCTCTCTCATCATTGATGTTTCTATCTCTCCCTCTCCTTTCCTCTCTGAAATCAATAAAAATATGTTGTTTTTTTAAAAAGAAAGGATTGCTGCCCCACTGGGGGCTTTTGGACAGCAGACCCGCTTCCAGCTGTCAGCTCCTTCAGGGATAGCCTCAGATGCAGAAAGCTGCCTCACCCAAGATCACACCCTCCCCTGCGACAGCCCACACTGGGTGACTGAGTCAGGCAGGATATGAAGGCCTGGGGCTCAGGACGTTCTGATGGGCAATGCTTGCTCCAGAACTCTCTGCTAGGTTGGTTGGCAGAGGCTTTGGCAGGCCTCATTGCAGCTGGACTTCTCCCTCTGCCCAGTCCTGCTCTCACCTGCTTCCTTTCACAGGTGTTGGTCCCTAATAAACATCTCTATCTCCATGTCCACTTCAGGAGACACCCTGTGGAGAGCTGCCACCGTGTTGGGACAGGTTCAAGCCTCGGACTAATGAGAGGACACAAGTTCCAGCTTGAGGGCAAAGCCCTCCCAGCACAATTAGAGCCAACAACTAGAGTTGTAAGCTTGAACCTATGGTCCAAACAGGTGGCCCCACGTGCCTGAGTGATGTGGGCTTGATAGAGTTCAGGTGCATGTAATTGAGTAGGATCGAAACCCACGAGAATGTTGTAAACATCTTGACCATGCCCTTACTTTGCCTCATGGAATCTGGCTATAAAATAAAGACACGGGCCCTAGCTGGTTTGGCTTAGTGGATAGAGCATCAGCCTGTGGACTGAAGGGTCCTGGGTTCGATTCCGGTAAAGGGCACATGCCCAGGTTGCAGGCTCAATCCCCAGTGGGGGACGTGCAAGAGGCAGCCAATCAATGATTCCCTATCATCATTGATGTTTCTAGCTCTCCCTCTCCCTTCCTCTCTGAAATCAATAAAAATAAAAAAATAGAACTTTAAAAAATAAATAAATAGAGAGGATCCAAGATGGCGGCATAGGTAAACACCTAAACTGCTGCCTCGCACAACAATTTCAAAACTACAACTAAAAGACAAAACGTCTATCACCCAGAACCACGGGAAAGCTAGCTGAGTGGAAGTTCTGCAACTAGAAGGAAAGAGAAAAGAGCAGTGAGAAGTGCACAAGTGCTGAAAAGCTGAGGTACGGAGGCACACGTATCGGGCTGACGGTGGGCGACTGGGAGCGCTGCTTTTTTCAACCCGAAGGGAGACAAGCTACCGATTACTCCGAACTCCAGTTTCTGGGGAGACGCGGGAGACCCAAACTCCTACAGGGAGAAGCTGGACTGTCTGCCATCGGGTCAGAAAGTGAGAGTGGCTTGCTTGCAGGGCTGAGCGCAGGAATAATTGTTTACTGCGCTGGGGCGCGGGACACGGGACACAGTTGGAGACGCAGAGCTGGCTAACTGGCAGCCATCGCTGTTTGCCACGCCCTAGCCTAGTGACGCCCTGAGACCTCACCCTGCACAATCTACGAACCCATCCAAGCTCCAAGCAGCGGCTTTAGCATATGAACGGCCTGCCCTATCACAGCTTAACCTAGCAAACTTGCAGCCCGGGTCAGACAGCTCCAAAACCTCCAAACCCCAAGCAAAGAGGAGAAAACTGTAGTTCTCTCTGTAGATCCTGCTGGGTGGCCTCAGACAGTAGCTGACCTGCACCCCATTGGAGATCCAGAAGCCAGTGTACCTAGTGGTCAGTGTGAGACACCAGATTTCAACTACTCACATCTATAAGTGACACATTCAAGAGGCAGACTCAGTGAGCACCAAAGCCCCACTGAAACAAGTCCTGCACCAAAAGCGTGTCTCCAGCGCAGCAATTCTTCCATTATAGACACAGCTGGTCCTCACAGCCAATTGGCCTGGAGGTCAATTTCTCCCAGTGTACCAATAGCAATCAAGGCTTAACTACACCAAGACTTTGCACTCAGCCCACAAGGGGGTGTACCAAGAGCGTCCTCCTCAGGTGATTGGGGAGGCTGAGCTACTGGCCCCTATAGGTCACCTACCACACAAAGCCACTCCATCAACACAGGGAAGCAGCCAAAATGCGGAGACAAAGAAACATGTCACGAATGAAAGAAATGGAGGAAAGTAAACTACTGGACGACATAGAGTTCAGAACCACATTTATAAGGTTACTCAAGAATCTTCTAAAAACCGCTGAGGAACTTAGTGAGACCTTTAAGGATCTTAATGAGAATGCCAAAAAAATGGAAAAGGACCAGTCAGAAATTAAGCATACACTGGCTAAAATAAAAAATATACAGAAACTCAACTGTAGATCAACGTACCCCAAGAATCAAACCAAAGATCTGAAATATGAGGAAACAAAAAACACCCAACCAGAAAGACAAAAAGAAAAAAGAATCCAAAAATATGAAGATAGTGTAAGGAGCCTCTGGGACAACTTTAAGCATACCAACATCCGAATTTTTGGGGTGCCAGAAGAAGAGAGAGAGCAAAATATTGAAAACCTATTAGAAGAAATAATGACAGAAAACTTTCCCTACCTGGTGAAAGAAATAGACTTACAAGTCCAGGAAGCACACAGAACCCCATACAAGAGGAATCCAAAGAGGACCACACCAAGACACATCATAATTAAAATGCCAAGGGCAAAAGACAAAGAGAGAATCTTGAAAGCAGCAAGAGAAAAACGGTTAGTTACCTACAAGGGAGTACCTGTACGACTGTCAGCTGATTTCTCAACAGAAACTATGCAGGCCAGAAGGGAGTGGCAAGAAATATTCAAAGTGATGAACAGCAAGAACCTACAACCAAGATTACTCTACCCAGCAAAGCTATCATTCAGAGTTGAAGGTCAGATAAAGAGCTTCACAGACAAGAAAAAGCTAAAGGAGTTCATCACCACCAAACCAGGATTACATGAAATGCTGAAGGGTATTCTTTAAGAAGAGGAAGAAGAAGAAAAAGGTAAAGATAAAAATTATGAACAACAAAATGACATCAAATACATACCTACCAACAAGTAAATCTAAAAATCAAGTGAATAAAAAATCTGAAGAACAGAATGGACTGGTGAATATAATAGAATCAGGGACATAGAAAGGGAGTGGACTGACAATTCTCAGGGGGAAGCGGGTGTGAGGGGTGCAGGAAGAGACTGGACAAAAATCTTACACCTATGGATGAAGACAGTGGCGGGGGGTAAGGGTATGGAGTGGGGTGGGTGGGGAATCAGGTGGAGGGGAGCTATGGGGGAAAAAAAAGAGGAACACCTGTAATAATCTGAACAATAAAGATTTATTTTAAAAAAAAGAAAATCAAATAAGGAAAGAAAGAAAGAAAGAAAGAAAGAAAGGAAGGAAGGAAGGAAGGAAGGAAGGAAGGAAGGAAGGAAGGAAGGAAGAAAGGAAGAAAGAAAGGAAGGAAGAAAGGAAGAAAGGAAGAAAGACGCGGCTTGTAGTCTGTGGCGCTGTTGCTAGCTCCATCAGAGAGGACAGCGTCCCACCCAGACCCAGCTTTCTTCTCTTGTCTGTCTTTTCTCAATCCTTCACCGCTCCCTCTCAGGCTCACCGAACCTGGCTGAGCTGGCACGGCACATAAGGTGCCCTGGGGCTGAGTATGCCATGGCCGTGCCAGCTCGCCACAACACCTGATTTGTATGAACTTCTTGAGAAGAGATTTAGATAACTGGTGGAGAGTGAAGAACATAAAAATTAAGCAAGTGACAAAACAGGACAATTATTAACTCTGGGGAAACAAGAAGTTGTATAGGAAATGAAAAGTAATCGTGTCTTACATATAGCAATATCAACAATGACTACTGAACTAACCAAAATTACATTGGCAGTTGGAGGAGGTTGGGATTATATGTATGGTGGGGCAGGTGATGGGGAAAGAGAGTTAAAACTTTATCTTCCGCCCTGACCTGTTTGGCTCAGTGGATAGAGCATCGAACCTGCGGACTGAAGGGTCCCTGGTTCGATTCCAGTCAAGGGCATTTACCTTGGTTGCGGGCACATCCCACAGTGGGGGGTGTGCAGGAGGCAACTGATCGATGTTTCTCTCTCATCGATGTTTCTAACTCTCTATCCCTCTCCCTTCCTCTCTGTAAAAAATCAATAAAATATATTTTTTAAAAAAACTTTATCTCCCATAGTAGAAAATCAAGAGGTAGTGCTTAAAACAGAAACATCAAAAATGGCAAAGCATGTTATTTAGAGATAATGGAGATAACTATATAGTCAGCTAAAAGAGTTGAAAATACGTGTTTCTGGGAAAATGGAAATGGGGGAAGAGGGACTGCCTTGTTTTTACAGAAACCCTTATACTTGTTATTTCTTTCTTTTTTTTTAAAATATATTTTATTGGTTTTTTACAGAGAGGAAGGGAGAGGGATAGAGAGTCAGAAACACTGATGAGAGAGAAACATCGATCAGCCGCCTCCTGCACACCCCCCACAGGGGATGTGCCCACAACCAAGGTACATGCCCTTTGACCGGAATCGAACCCAGGACCCCTGAGTCCGCAGGCCGACGCTCTATCCACTGAGCAAAACCAGCCAGGGCTATACTTGTTATTTCTTTAAACTATGTGTATATATAACTATGTTTATAAAAGAAGACTATAAACTTCCTGATGGCAGGGACCAGGAGTCTTATTACTGTAAAATTCCCAGCCTTCTGCACAGGGTAGGTGCTCAAAGAGTATTTATTTGAGTAACTAACTAGAAGTCATTCCTATACTTGAAACTCTAAATAGCTCCCCATAGGGCACAGCAAGCAATTAAGATCTAGTGAGGCCTCCAGGGACTACAGGCAGGAACTGGCCTCTACAAGCTCCTCTCCCTGCCTCTGCCTCATGCCTCTTTCAAGTGCTCACATGTACATTGTCCCTGCCTCAGGAACTTTGCACATCTGTTTCTTCTACCTAAAAAGCTCTCCACCACCATCATCTGGCTCTCTCCCATAAATCTGCTGGATTTCAGCTCAAATGTCCCTTCCTCCAGGAAATCCTGTCTCCCATCTTCCTTTCTTCACCAGCCTGATTGGGCCATGGTGGGCCAATCCTAGGGTCCCAAAGGACTTTGCAAGCCATATTAAGGCATTTACTCTTCATCCAGAACAGAAGGGGAGCCACCAAAGCGTTGCCAAACAGAAAAGATAAGATTTGATACACTGGTAGGTCTGAGGGGTCAGAAAGAACTATGAAGAGCAGCAAGCCCTTTACTTGGTACATAGATGAACCTGGCTCAACAGTGACCTCATCTTACCTAGCCAGGGCACCTTCACTAATTCCCTCTGGTGGTCTTTTCCACAAGGGGGTATGACTACCACTGGGGTCTCTAGTGATGGTTTATGACCAGATGTTTTAAAATAGTACATATTTATTTCAAAAATAAAACTTGCATATTAAACCCATTATTTCATTGGCTTTATTGTTTAGGGCAAGCGAATGAAGTCGATAATCAATTTATTAGCTAAAAATTTGGGGCCTCTTCTCAAGTCAAACTCACCATACCTTGAAAATCCCTCCATGCCTTTTTCTGTATATTTTAGTACAACTTTCCTGCCTAGAATACCTTTCACACCCCCTGCTATAGAAATTCTATATCCTCCAAAATTCTATACCAGGAAAGTGGCTTCAATTAGAGCAGGAGATTGGCATAGTGGTTAAAAGCCAACACTTACGAGATGTAAAGTTTAGACTCTGGGTGATAATGAGGTGTCAGAGTAAGTTAATTAATTGTAACAAATGCACTACTCTTGTGTGGGATGTTGATAGTGGGCAAGGGAGTATATGGAAACTCTCTGCATCTTCTGTTCATAAAATAAAGTCTATTAAAAAAAACAAAAATTGGCCTGGCTGCTGTGGCTCAGTGGTTGAGAGTTGACCTATGAACCAGGAGGTCAAGGTTTGATTCAGGTCAGGGCACAGGCCTGGGTTGTGGGATCCCTCCCCAGTAGGGGACCTACTGAATGCAGTCGGGCAACTGATCAATGATTCTCTCTCATCATTGATGTTTCTATCTCTCTCTCCCTCTCCCTTCCTCTCTGAAATCAATAAAAAAATATATTTTTTAAAAAAGCCAAGGCTTAGAAATTCAATTCTTAGCTAGTTGTGTGACTTTGGACAAGTTACTTAACTTCTCTGGACCTCAATTTCCTCATCTGTTAGATAGGAATAATAGTGCCTACCTTTAGAGGATTATGGTTAGAATGTAATGCCATCATGCATGTAAATGTACTCAGGAGCCCTGGCTGGCGTCGCTCAGTTGGCTGGGTGTTGGGTGTAGTCCAGTGCACTGAAAGGTTGCCAGTTTGATTCTGGTCAGGGCACATTCCCAGGCTGCAGGCTTGATCCTTATCCCCAGTAGGGGCGGTGCAAGAAGTAGCCTATCAATGTTTCCCTCTAACATCGATGTTTGTCTGTCTCTCTCTGCCTCTCCTTTCCTTTCTCTCTAAAAAATTAATACTCAGTAAATGCCTAGCATACATTAAGCCCTCCTTAAACGTTATCTGTTATTTTCACGAAAACGGGGAGGCGAGAATATGAGAGGACTTTCCCTACTTGTTTATTCATTTTGTAGGTGCTTAAACCTTTTTGGTTGTTTGGGTATTGGAGGCCTTGCTGCCTTTGAGAGGGATCATTCTCATCCACACCATGGTGAGCTGGTTGGGGGCGGATGCTGGGAATCCACACGGTCCCACGCGGTCCTGAGCAGGATTCACAGCGGCCAGAAGATAATGCGGTGATTGCTCCATCGTCGCCTTAGCAACCTCAACCCCAGTCCTGGAACTGGGTTAGATGCCGCACGGTCTCGAAAGCGGGTCTTCCCTGGGGAGCTACGGGGGCCAGGCAGGCGCTGCTCCCCTCCCGCCACATGGTGGCGGCAAAGAGCTGAGCTCCACGTCCCAGCTGGGCGACTGGGGAAGCAGTGCGCCATCGTTTGGGCCTCCTGGGCCCTGCTCCGCACCCCTGCCAGGTCAGGTCACCTGCATCCAGGCGGAGAAAACTGCTGGGGCTGAGCTCACCCCAGCTGGGCCTTGGATTCCCTATTCTAGGTCGGGCGTTCCCAGCTCACGTGACGCTCTCCACCCCATAACTGCCCCTGGGGGCGCCCTGCTCAGACTCGGCTCCGAGCCCTCCGGGCCAAGACAGACGTCCCGCTCCCAAATGCGCCAGCCGGGGAGAAAGGAGGTGGGCGTGAGCTCTGCATCCTCCGCTGCCTCCCACGGCTGCACCTTCCCTAACTTCTCTGAACGCCACAATCCTCGCCGCCCCCAAGCCTTTCTAATGCAGGCCGGGGGAGGTTGATTAGGGTCAGGATTGCAAGGGGGTAGCCCCGCAGACCCCAGAGGTGGACGGAGCACGCGCGGGCACGTGCAGGGCCGGGGCCTTGGAGGGGGCGGGGCTCTGGGCTCCGGTTACCACGGGCCAAGGCGGTACCGGAGGCGCGCGCGGGGTGCTGGGAGCGGGAACTGTGCGGAAATCGGGCTGGGGGAGGCGCAGGCCGGGGGGCAGGACCGAGGTTTGCCAGGGGTGGGGCGGGCACCGGGAAGGGGGTTTAGGAAGAGCAGGGCCAACTAGACCTGAATGGGCTAGCCCTGGGGTTGGACTAGGGTTTGGGGCCCAAATGCGAGAAGGGCCGGGGAAGTGAGTGGGGAGGGGGAGGCAGGAACCCCGCCTACTTTCCGGGCAGGGTTCTTGGAATCTGCCAGGAAATACTGGGACTTAATCTGGGGACTAGATCTGGAGGCCATAGTTTGTATAGAGACGGCTGGTAGGGGCCCCCAGTGTGTCATCGCGCTCACTTTCCCCACATTCCAGGAGCTGCTCAGGCTTGTCCCCCAACTGTTTGAGGACTCGGCGGCTCCCTCCTGCCGCTCGCAGCAGGGCGGGTCCCACCCTGAGCGCCCCGCAGGGCTCCGCTGTCTCTCCAGAGCCCTTCCTCAACTTCAACAATTGGGGGCGGGGAGAGTCTCCGGGGCCACAAGCCTCGTCTAGAAAAATCTACAGGCTCCTGTACCTTTTCTAACGCCTGCCCTCATCGTGGCTCCAGCAAACCTTACTCTCCTTAGCGGAGACATCAGAGGGGTCACCGCAGGGAAGGAGGAGGGAGCAACCTCAACCGGCTCCTTTCTGTTGCAGCCTTTGCAAGAGAGGACACGACCTTGAGGGCTGAAGACGGGGTGCGGCTAACCCCTCCCCAACCCAATAGCTGGCTGGAGCTCAAACTGCAGAGATAGACTGAGGTTCCGAGAGTCTTGGAGTCCATTGCCGTCTGCCGTGCTTGTTCTGCTGACGGGACCTGGGAAACCCTCCCTGCCTGCTTTCCCCCCTTAAAACTTTTCCTTTTACATCAAAGTTTTTCATGCGTCTTATTTAAAAAGTTAAGCCTTAAAAAAGATTAAAAAAATGAAAAACCCTCATCTTCACTGCTGAGATAGCTGTTGAGTATCCTTCCAGCACTTCTTTAGTTTATTTATATATTTAACATTTAAATATACATATAAAAGGGTCACACTACATATTTCATCTTGCAACTTGCTTTACTGTGGACATTTTTCATGTCATTATTTATAGAAATACCTTATTTTTAACAAGTTTATAATATTCGAGGATATTCCCAGAATTCATTTAGTCCTCTACTGATAGTTTGTGCCTGTTTATAATAATCCTTATGGTGTTTTATTTTAAATTAAAAATATGTGCTTATTTGTAAACATTTGTTAAAATCTTGACAAAGGCAAAAATATTGATAAAGACAAAATTCACCATGTTCCTATCAACTGAGACAACTCCTTTATTTTGTCAGTTATACTTTATGGAACACTATGTCAAATACCAGGCTCAGTAATTCACGGAACAGCAATCTGAGGTTTGGAGAAATATCTCCACTGAGGCTTGCCCAAGGTCACACAACTAGAAAGTGGCAGAGCCAGGACCTGAGCCCAACTTTATCTGATTCAAAGTTCTGCTGGCCGCTTGCGGTTAACATTGAGGTGTATTTCCTCCCAATCTTTTTTTCTATGCAACAGGACAAAAATACTCACATGTAAATATTCATGGCTTTTCCTGCTTCCCAGACTCAGCTAAGGAGTCTGTAAGGAGAGCAGAGGGAGAGGAACAAACCTAAGCAAAAGAGTGCAGTGACTGGAGGAATTTCCTCCCAGTCCCACTCAGGAAAAGCTGATGCTTAGGGAGGGGAGGGGAGTGAGCTGGTAGTCTGGGTGGTCAGGAATTGGGGGGAAAGGAGTTTTGGGAGCTACTCTGATAGCGTGGAACTTTGAGGAAGAAAGAAGATTTAGGAGGATCTTGAAAGGATGTCTTGCTGTGAGGTGTGCTGTGTAAAATCCCTTCCCAGTGTCCTCAAGGGACCTTCATTTCCTGTCAGTGCTCTTTGGAGTTAGATCGATTTCTTTTGGGGGAAGAGGGAGCAAAAATAAGACCAGCTTTATTCGGGTTCACATACATTTTGTATAATAGTTTTACTTTCACGAAAATGACAGCCCTCTCTGCCCTTGCTCACGGAAACCTTGCACCTAAGATGACCTGCCTTTCCCCGGTCTTTCTCTATTTCCTCCTTCCTCTAAGCTCCACCCCTTACCCCTCCTATTGGCCCCAGGTCTTTGCAAGTATAGCCCAAATTAGGACATGGGATTGGCCTCTCCACTGGTGATCTGCTAGGCCATATTAAGAGGGACTTTTGTTATCACCAGAATCTCTTTCATTACAAGACACTCTTCCGGTTTGTTGGTTTTCTAAATCTCTTGGTGTCAAGCTGAGGACTGTGCACCGGCTACCAATCCCAGGGGAGGTCTCTAAAACCTCCTCACTTGCCGAAACCGGTTTGGCTCAGTGGATAGAGCGTCGGCCTGAGGACTGAAGGGTCCCGGGTTCGATTCCGGTCAAGGGCATGTACCTTGGTTGTGGGCACATCCCCAGTGGGAGGTGTGCAGGAGGCAGCTGATCGATGTTTCTGACTCTCTATCCCTCTCCCTTCCTCTCTGTAAAATATCAATAAAATATATTTAAAAAAAAAAAATAAAAATAAAACCTCCTCACCCATTACATCTCGTTATCTGCGTCACCAAGGAAAACACAGGTCGTCAAGCACTGGATGGAACAATACTCCGGCTGTTTGCAACTTTTTTTTCCCCAATATATTTATTGATTTTTTACAGAGAGGAAGGGAGAGGGATAGAGAGTTAGAAACATGGATGAGAGAGAAACATCGATCAGCTGCCTCCTGCACACGCCCCACTGGGGATGTGCCCGCAACCAAGGTACATGCCCTTGACCAGAATCGAACCTGGGACCCTCCAGTCTGCAGGCCGACGCTCTATCCACTTAGCCAAACCGGTTATGGCTGTTTGCAACCTTTTTCATCTCATGGCACACAAAACCTAATGACTAAAATTCTGCGGCATACCAAAAATACATATTTTTTGCAGATCTGACAAAAAAAACAAAAGGTATAATTTTGCTTCATTCATACCAGATGGCTATTGTGTTGGCTCTTGTCATTTTTTAATTTGACAATCTAAGGGACAAGAAGTCAGTGCCTATGACTGAAGAGTCAGGTCTTGCATGTTTTAAAAGCCCTTGGAGCGCCCCAGCTTGCCTGACCCAGCACAGTGGTTGAAAATCACGGCTTTACTCACAGAGAAGAG
This sequence comes from Plecotus auritus, assembly GCF_963455305.1. Taxonomy (NCBI): domain Eukaryota; kingdom Metazoa; phylum Chordata; class Mammalia; order Chiroptera; family Vespertilionidae; genus Plecotus; species Plecotus auritus. Next base: position 16,773,193 of record NC_137771.1, read on the forward strand.
AGAGAGCAAGATCAGCTTCAGGTCCAGCCAGTGTGCTCAGTGGCTGAGCATCGACCTATGAACCAGGAGGTCACAGTCTTATTTCTAGTCGGGGCGTGCAGGAGGCAGCTGATTGATGATTCTCTCTCATCACTGATGTTTCTAGCCCTGTCTTCCTCGCCCATCCTCTCTGAAATCAATAATATGTGTAAGATTAGCTTCTTGGGCATTGGTCCCTCATGGCCAGCAGATCTCTCCTAGAGGCTAACACAGAGCACTTTGCCTATGCTCACCTTTTCCCTGCCACAGTGGAAGGACCAACTTTGTCATCTCCCAGAGAATAAATATAGCCTTGGGGTTGGCCAGATACTGTAGGACTGACGCACATGCTTTAAGCAGAAACAAAAGAATACCCATTGCACCTAAAAAACAAGGAAAGATATTCCCGCACAAAGAGTCCAGCACAGGTTGTATGGACGCTGTCTTTTGGTTAGGAAGTGTTACAGGCCCAGGCCCACTCCTAAGCAGCAGAGGGCGGGGGTGGGGAGGGGGGTGTCAAAGGACTGTTGACATGAAACTGCCCTTCTAGGCTAGCATGATTCTTGTTTCCCTCTCTGCTTTGGATACTAAAAAGCTTTTAACTTTTCCATGTCTTGATCTCTATTTTTCTCTTTGTTTCAATTTTCATAATTACTTTTATCCTTAGAAAATGATTTATTATGGAAAATTCCAAACATACATAGAAGTAGAGTGAATATAATCCATTGTCCTGTACCTGTCACCTATCTTCAATAAGTATCAACATCTGCCAATCTTGTTTCATCTACCTCCCCAATTTTCCCTGTCTGGTATCATATTATATAATTTCACCCAAATTATTTCATCATATATCTTTAACAGGGCTTTTTCCAACATAACTATCATACCCAACAAAATTAATAGAGTTCCCGAAAGTCACTTAATACCTAGTTTATGTTCAAATTTCTTTAATAATTTGGTTCATTTCAATCAGGATTCAAATAAGATTTACACATTTCATTCAGTTGATATGTCTTCAAGTGCCTTTTAATCTGTAACAGTTTCATTTTTCTTTCTTTACGCAGGCTATTTATTTGTAAAAGAAATCAAAGCAGGTGTCCTGTAAAGGTTCCCATAGCAGGAGATTGGGCTGACTGCTTCCTGTTGGGGTTGTTTACTTGTTCTTCTGTCCCTTGTATTTCCAGTATACTGAAAGTTAGACCTAGAGGCTTGATTAGACTCGGGTGTGATATTTTTGGCAAGAATATCTTATTAGAGATGGTGCTATGTACTTATTATAACATTACATCTGGAGGCATATAATATTTCATTGAAACGTTTTTACTGATTGATCCATGGGTTCAGGGCTCTTAGCCAGCTCTCTTCATTATAAAATTCCCCTTCAACTTTTTATTGGTTTTTAGCGCCCACTAATGATCCATTATTTATTTATTTTATTTTATTGATTTTTTACAGAGAGGAAAGGAGAGGGATAGAGAGTTAGAAACATTGATGAGAGAGAAACATTGATCAGCTGCCTCCTGCACACCTCCTACTGGGGATGTGCCCGCAACCAAGGTACATGCCCTTGACCGGAATCAAACCCGGGACCCTTCAGTCTGCAGGCCAACACTCTATCCACTGAGCCATACTGGTTAGGGCTGATTCATTATTTCAGTAGGTGTTACAAAAATGTTAATTTTCTAATTCTGTCACTTTTTGCATTCATTAGTTGGAATTCTATAAAAAAGAACTTTTCCTCATTCATTATTTGACTTTTCTGAAATAATTTATATAAGAAAGACAGGATAAATACTTGATTCGTCTTATGTATTTTTGAGGCATCAAAAATATCCTCAGGTGAGGATTAACAAAAACAACAACAAAAAGACTAAGTTCAAAAAGAACTCCTTTGTGAAACAAGGTGTTAAAAAGGGGAGGGGGAGGGGGAGAGAGGCAGGCAGAGCAGTAGAATGGAAAGAGCACAGGTCCTGGATTCAGACAGAATCCTGACTCCAACACTTATTACTTGTGAGACCTTGGGCAATCCTTCTGGGCCTCAGTCTCTTTAATTGCAAATTGGGGAAACTGACCCCCAACTTGCCCAGAAGTTGAGTAGAATCATTTCCAGGCCTAGATCAAGCAGTTCCTTGTACAGGAAGTAAAATGTATTCATTGTAGGAAATTTAAAGGATGCAAGTAACACAAAAAAGGGACTTTACGCTCTGTAAAAAGCATCTAGTACATGCCTGGCATATAGTAGGTATTTTTTTGTTGTTATTAATCCTCATGCAAGGATATTTTTTCAATTATTTTTAGAGAGAGTGGAAGGGAGGGGGAGAGACAGAGAGAGAGAAACATGGATGTGAGATATATCTATTGGTTGCCTCACGCATATACCCCGACCAAGGCCCAGCATCGAGCCTACAACTGAGGTACGGTGCCTTTGACCAGAATCGAACCCGGGACCCTTCAGTCCTTGGCCGCGCTCTAACCACTGAGAAAACTGGCTAGGACTGTAGGTATTTTTGATAACTCCCGTTTGGCTCTCAGGCTGCCCTATGTCAGCATCCTCCTGGAGGAGTGCAGATTTCGCCAGGATGACTCCAGCCTCAGTCCAAGAAATCCCTAAGAAGAATGAGAGGGAGAGAGAGGGAGGGAACAAGAGGTGGATTCCTCTGGTCTCATGTCAAGAGCTTATGAACGGAAGTTAGACAGACCTGCCACAAACTTGCAGTGAGATCCTGGGAAAGTCACCTAACCTCCTGAGCTACAGTTTCTCACCTGCAAGATGGAGGCTGTCAAGACTAACCTGCCAGCCCTAGCTGGTTTGGCTCAGGGGATAAACCATTGGGGTCCCGGGTTCAATTCTGGTCCAGGGCACGTACCTCGGTGGCAGGCTTGATCCTGGGCCCTGGTTGGGGCACCTGCGGGAGGCAACCAATCAATGTATTTCTCTCACATCAATATTTCTCTCTCTCTTTCTCTCCTCTTTCTTTCCACTCTCTAAAATTCAATGGAAAAATATCGTTAGGTGAGGATTAACAAAAACAACAACGAAAAGACTAACCTGCCAGAGTTGTTGCGAGGACCACATGGAGTTGTTGGGAGGACCGCGTGAGATGTGGCTCTAGAAATGCCCACCTCAGTGACAGCCCATGGGAGGTGCTCAGGAAATGGGAGTTAGCTTGATCTGCGTGAGAATTCACTTTCTGAGCTCCCATCAGCTGTAAAGTCACTCACAATTGTCTCCTGTCACTTACGGGCTGTGTGAGGCCTGGCTTCAAGCCCAGCTTTGTCATAAAAGTGCTGCCCTAGCCGGTTTGGCTCAGTGAATAGAGCGTTGGCCTGCGAACTGAAAAGTCCCAGGTTCGATTCTGGTCAAGGGCACATGCCCGGGTTGTGGGCTTGATCCCAAGTGGGGGGCCTGCAGGAGGCAGCCGATCCATGATTCTCTCTCATCATGGATATTTCTATCTCACTCTTCCTTCCTCTCTGAAGTCAATAAAAATATATATTTTTTAAAAAAGTGCTATTGAGTAGGGTAAGCCTCGTCCTCCCTGAGACTTGGATTCCTCCATCTGTGAAATGGTCAGAGTAGGGGTCCAAATCTAAATGCCCCCAGGAGGAGCCAGGTAACAAGTGAGTGAAATGGGTGAGGAGCTGAGACAGGAGGGGATGGTGGGGATATGATGAGCATGCCTTCTCTAAGAGAGGCTGCCACTCCATTGCAAAACAGGAATGTGAGCCTAGGTGTAATGGCAAGTTATATGAAATATTTAGTGACCTGTACGGACCAAACAAAATAGATGTAAAGCAGGGCTAAGAGCATGGGCACTAAAGTAGGAGGTCATGTGCCAGCTCTACCACTTAATAACTGTGTGTCCTTGAACAAATCATTTAGCCTCTCTGTGCCTCACTTTTCTTATCTGTACAACGGGAGTAATTATTGTACCTACTTCACAGGATTGTTGTGAGGATTAAATGAGCAAGGATGGGACTAGGGTGACAGGTTAATAGAGTGAGGTTAATGAGGGTGCATTTGGGTGCAAAACTTAAGAGGGCACCAAAAAAATCTCAACATTCAAGATAATGAACATTTTCATGTAATATTTTATTTTATTTTTTCATGTAATATTTTAAAAAGTGAAAATTAATGCAAAAAAAGGTGGTTCTTTCTCTTGGGAGCCTTACCTTTCCCCTTCTGCCCCCCTCCCCCTCCCCATCCCACACATCATCTTTGCCTTTCTCTGTAAACTCCAAGGGCCCTTCTTTTGCTTCTGTAAACTGTTTCCTGAGCCTATGCAGCCCAACTG